>NW_004443947.1:8846570-8896399 GCF_000243295.1 Trichechus manatus latirostris | reverse complement strand
GCAGGATATATTATTCTTGGCTGGCAATTTTTTTCTTTCAAGGTTTTATATATGTCATCCCATTGCCTTCTTGCCTGCCTGGTTTCTGTCGAATAATCCGAGCTTAGTCTTATTGTTTCTCCTGTGTATGTAACATTTTGTTTTTCTCGAGCTGCTCTCAGGATTCTTTGTCTTTGGTTTCAGCAAGTGTGATTATGATATGCCTTGGTGATTTTATTCTGGGGTCTATCCTATATGGGGTTCGTTGAGCTTCTTGGATGGTCAGTTTTTCATCTTTCATGATATTGGGTAAGTTTTCTGTCAGCAGTTCTTCAGTGATCCTCTCTGTGGTTTCTGTTTTCTCCCCCTGTTCTGGAACTCTGATCGCTCACAGATTTTTGCTTTTGATTGTATCCTATGTAATTCTCAGGGTTTCTTCATTTTTCTTCGTTCTTTTTACTCATTTTTCTTCAGAGTTGTATTCAAGTGTTTGTCTTCAATTTCGCTGATTCTGTCTTCCATCATTTCAAACCTGCTCCTCAGTCCTTCTGTGACACTATTTCTGAAATCTGGTTTATCTTTTGGATTTCTAATTGTTGTTTTTGTGTGATTTCTAGTTGTGAATTTATTTTAGTATTTTGTTCCTGTATTATTTTCTTGAATTCTTCCATTTTTTGTGTGTGTGTTTTCCATGAATTTGTTTGCCTTTTCCATGAATTTGTCTATTTTTTCCTCATTTTTGTCTGCTCTTTGCTTCAACTCTTGTATAATTCTGAATATTAGAGATTTGAATTCCCTATCATTTAGGTCTACTACTGCCTTTTCTTCTACTCAAAGGTCATCTGGTGTTTTATTTTCGACACCTAGTGTAACCATCCTGTCCTGTTTTGTAAACGTTTTGATATTGTCTGCTGTCTTCTGGGCATTCAGTGGTTATTTTCCTTGTTTACTGATTGTAGATTTGTTTGTTTCATCCTCCTTTTTTTTTTATTTGGTTATTTCTGAGCAACCGGGCTGTGCGTTCTTTGTTGTTTGCTCGTCTCTGTGCAAGATGCTTTTCACCTACTTCTTCATTGGGAAGGGTCAGTCACTCAGGTATGGTACAGCAGGGCAGGTCCAGCTGAAGGGGAGTTGCTGGGATGGGTTCTTTGTAGCACGTACCAGGGCTGACATTGCGGACCGGGAATCAGTGCAGGGCACTTACCAGTAGGCCATGCTTGTGCTGCTTGGGAGTGTGATGTTCAGTGCACAGTTCAGGTAGGCAGGAAGGAGGGAGTAGATTGTGATGTGTGGAGCTAAGATGGGTATGAAAGAGGAGAAAGAGGAGAGAGGAAAAAGAGCCAAAAACATGCACACAAACAAAAAAGAGTGCTAAGGGAGCTTGCTGTTGGAGTGTATTGATGAGAGACTGAGAAATGAGAAAGAACAAAAATTAAAAAAAAAAAAGAAAAAAAGGTAAAAAGAAAAAAAGAATAAATCTAGAAACTGGAAATGAAGAAGGACAAAAAGGGAATAAGAGAGAGAAGAAAACAAAACAAAGCAACCAAAAAAAAAAGAAAAAAAAAAAAAAAAACAAGGAAAAAGAAATGCCCCCAGCGATGTCCCTGTGCGTCTGTGCAGAGTAAGAGAGTAGCTTCCATGCCACACGGTATTGCCTGGCTAGAAGGGGCTCCCAAGCTGAGAAAAGAAAAAGAAAACAAATCAAAACAGAACAAATCCGAACAAACAAACAAAAAAGCCCCAGGGGTCCCTCCAGCTTGGCGGCATGGGCCTGGAAGCAGTTTCACAGTCAAGCGGTGTTTCGCATCCTTTCAGGAAGAAGCAAAGATGACACACGGAGCCAGGTATTTGAGAAAAAGAGATGGAAGTGGTTAGAGGTAAGGAAGAAGCCTAAAGAAGCAGAAAAAAGCAACAGCAGCAGCCAACAAAAGGCAGTCAGGGAGCCGGCCAGTGCAGGTGGGTGGAATCTAAGTGACATTGGGGTGAAGTTGGTGCTTCCCGGCTGTCTTGGATTGAATTATGTCCCCCCAAAAATGTGTGTATCAGTTTGGCTGGGCCATGAATCCCAGAATTGTGTGGTTGGCCTCCATTTTGTGATTGTAATTTTATGTTAAAGAGGATCAGGGTGGGCTTGTAATACCACGCTTAGTGAGGTCACATCCCTGAGCCAGTGTAAAGGGAGTTTCCCTAGGGTGTGGCCTGCACCACCTTTTACCTTACAAGAGATAAAAGGAAAGGGAAGCAAGCAGAGAATTCGCGACCTCATACCATCAAGAAAGCAGTGTCAGGAGCAGAGCACATCCTTTGGACCGGGGTCCCTGTGCTGAGAAGCTCCTAGTCCGGGGTAACACTGATGAGAAGGCCAAGAGAGAGAGAAAGCCTTCCCCTGGAGCTGACACCCTGAATTTGGACTTTTAGCCTGCTTTACTGTAAGGAAATAAACTTCTCTTTGTTAAAACCATCCACTTGTGGTATTTCCATTATAGCAGCACTAGATGACTAAGACACTGGCCAAGAGACTGTGGCTGCAGGAAGCAAAGGAGGCTAAGTGGGGGTGAAGAAGGGTGGGAGGTGGAAAAGCCTATATCACTGGTTACCAGTTGTTCTGTCTCCTGCTGGAAGCTCCGTGAAGCTGCTTTCTCATACCCACTGTTCGCTGATCTCTGATAGAAGTCCAAGATGGCAGATCCGTGCTGCAGTAACTGATGGGGACCTCTGCGTATATCTCTCCTTGCTCTCTGTTCTCGGTCAGTTTCTTATTACATTCAGTGCTTGGCTGAGTTCTTTATATCTTCTTTCGATGCTTAGGGTTTCAGGATTGACATGTAACTCTGACTTCATTTTTCTGATCTTTGCTGCAGAGGGACGGCATGGCGCTTCTGACTATAGCACCATGTTTCCCGGAAGTCCTCACTAATTTCTTTATAGCGTTTATTGTGGCACTTGCCATTCTTTATTCTAATTGCTTGTTTTATTGTCTCTCCTTTGATAGAGTATAGGTTTCTGGAGGACTGGGAATTTATATATTTTGCTCACTGTTGGATTCTGAGCTCCTAACACATATGTGGCATAGAGTGTGCCCTCAAAAATTTGTTGAGTGAGTGAATACTGATTCAATTTAAGTGGCTTAATCCAAATTTCATTTGTATTTGAAATGGTCTGATTGAAGTTAGATTAAAAGTATTTAATCTATTTATTCCTTCCATGCTTTTTACCAAAAATGATTTAAGATAAAATAAAAATAAATGTAGGACAATAAATTGAAGCTCGGAGTGAAGGTTATATATACAATGCAAGCGTTGGTCTTCTGCACTTGTTAGAGGTGATTACAAATCTATGAAGGGCACTGTGGTAAAGACTGCTAGTTGCACCTCAGTATTTGTTCTTACTTTTTTTCTGTAGTAATAAAGTAAGTGATTGTTTTTCTGGGCACATGGGCACCCTGAATGAAGGCTAGATTTACTCTTGCAGCTAGATACGGTTAAGTTAGTGTGTTCTGGGCAACTGGATATAAGTGAAAGTTGTGTATTCTGGAATGTATCCTTTAAGGAAAGAAGCATCCGCCTTCTTGCTGGCTGAAATATGGACATAATGGGTGGAGCTGAAGAAGCCACCTTAGACCACAAGATGATTGTGGGAATGAAGGCTAGTGTAACAACAAGATAGAAGAAACACACTATGGAGCACCAATTAGCCCTGGAGCATTGCCTTGGATTTTTGCTTGAGAGAGAAATAAACATCTATATGGTTTAAGCCATTGTTGTTTTGGATTTTAGTCCACCTGATCTGACCTTTTAAATAATTCAAACTGCCAAAACTTCTTTTGCAAGTAGATCATATACCTGTTATGATTCTTTCCTACTCTTCTGCTCAGGATATCATTGCCTCTTAGGCCAATACAAATCATGAGTTTAATATGAGTTGTAAAGGCACCCCAACAAACTGTCTTTTGGTCTTACATCTGTCCTGTATTTGGGAATGTATGCTATAAAAAGAGAATAAAAGTAAATAAGAAAAAGTAAATATAATCAACAAGGAACTTGAATAGAAGAGAGGTCCTACTTAATAAAGAATTTCAAAGCACAATATGCCTTATTTAAGTTACTTAATAAATCACATGATTGCAAAGTTAAAGTTTGATATATGTATGTATATATGCATATATATAAATCACCCCAACAATCTGCTAATTCACCAGTACACAGACTTTAAAAGTAAGCTTTGCCCTTCTCTCAAAATTAGAGAGTAAACACATCTTGTTGTTGTTAGGTGCCATTGAGTCAGTTCTCATTCATAGCAACCCTATGTATGACAGAAGGAAACTCTGCCGGGTCCTATGCCATCCTCACAATAGTTGTTATGCTTGAGCCCATCGTTGCAGCCACTGTGTCCGTCCATCTTGTTGAGAATCTTCCTGTTTTTCACTGACCCTCTACTTTACCATGCATGGTGTCCTTCTCCAGGGACTGGTGCCTCCTGATAACATGTCTAAAGTACATGAGACGAAGTCATCCTCACTTCTAAGGAGCATTCTGGCTGTCCTTCTTCCAAGACAGATTTGTTTGTTCTTCTGATACTCCATGGTGTATTCAACATTCTTTGCCAATTCAAAGACATCAGTTCTTTCTTCCATCTTTCTTATTCATTGTCCAGCTTTCCCATGCGTATGAGGTGATTGAAAATACCATGGCTTGGGTCAGGTGCACCTTAGTCCTCAAAGTGACATCGTTTCTTTTTAACACTTCAAAGAGATTTACCCAGTGCAACACGTTGTTTGATTTCCTGACAGCTGCTCCTTTGAGCATTGATTGTGGATCCAAGTAAAATGAAATCCTTTAGAACTTCATTCTTTTTTCTGTTTGTCATGATGTTGCTTATTGGTCCAGTTGTGAGGATTTTTGTTTTCTTTATGTTGAGGTGCAATCCATACTGAAGGCTGTAGTCTTTGATCTTTGTCAGTAAGTGCTTCAAGTTCTCTTCACTTTCTGCAAGCAAAGTTGTGTCATCTGCATATTGCAGATTGTTAATAATGAGTCTTCCTCCAATCCTGGTGCCACCTTCTTCTTCATATAGTCCAGCTTCTCGCATTATTTGCTCAGCATACAGATTGAATAAGTATGGTGAAAGGATACAACCCTGACCTTTCCTGACTTTAAACCACACTGTATCCCCTTGTTCTGTTTGAACGACTGTTTCTTGGTCTATGTACAGGTTCCTCATGAGCACAATTAAGTGTTCTGGAATTCCCATTCTTGTCAATGTTATCCATAGTTTGTTATCATCTACATAGTCGAATGCCTTTGCATAGTCAATAAAACACAGGTAAACATCTTTTTGGTATTCTCTGCTTTCAGCCAAGATCTATCTGACACCAGCAGTGATATCCCTGGTTTCACGTCCTCTTCTGAATCCAGCTTGAACTTCGGCAGTTCCCTGTTGGTGTACTGCTGCAACTACTTTTGAATGATCTTCAGCAATTTTTCTTGCGTGTTATGTTAATGATATTGTTCGATAATTTCTGCATTCTGTTAGATCACCTTTCTTTGGAATGGGCACAAATAGGAATTTCTTCCAGTTGGTTGGCCAGGAAGCTGACTTCCAAATTTTTTGACATAGGTGAGTGAGCACCTCCAGCACTGTATCTGTTGAAACATCTCAATTGATATTCTATCAGTTCCTGGAGCCTAGTTTTTCACTATTGTCTTCAGTACAGCTTGGACTTCTTCCTTCAGTACCATTGGTTCTTTTTCACATGCTACCTCCTAAAATAGTTGAATGTTGACCAGTTCTTTTTGGTACAGTGACTCTGTGTATTCCTTCCATCTTTAATGCTTCCTTTCCCTGTAAAATCTTTCAGTATTGCAACTTGAGACTTGAATTTTTTCTTCAGTTCTTTCAGCTTGAGAAATGCTGAGCACATCTTCCCTCTTGGTTTTCAAAGTCCAGGCCTTTCCACATTTCATCATAATACTTTGTCTTCCTGAGCCGCCCTTTGAAATATCCTGTTCAACTCTTTGACTTCATCCTTTCTTCTTTTCGCTTTAGCTAATCTGCATTCAAGGGCAAATTTCAGTCTCTTCTGACATCCATTTTGGTCTTTTCTTTCTTTCCTGTCTTTTTAATGACCTTTTGCTTTCTTGGTGTATGATGTCCTTGATGTCATTTACAACTGGCTTGGTCTTCGGTCATTAATGTTCAGTGTGTCAGATCTATTCTTGAGATGGTCTCTAAATTCAGGTGGGATATACTCAAGTTCATATTTTGGCTCTCGTGGACTTGTTCTAATTTTCTTCAGCTTCAACTTGAACTCGCGTATGAGCAATTGATGGTCTGTTCCACATTCAGCCTTGGATTTAGTGGGGGAAAACCTGGTTACAGTAATCTAATTCTTAAATTTGATTTTTAACAAGTTCTCCTTCATACATCTTAGTAGTATTGAGAACATGGAAAGTGAAGGTACTTCTATATAAGCAACTTAATACATAAATATAGAAAATAATCCCTACAATATGGTTGTCAAAATAATCTTTCTTAACACTTTGTCAGTAAGTTCCAATTTTTAAAAGAAGTTCATATCTGTGACCTAAACCTTTTATTTCTAGAAATCTTTGGGGTCAGGGAAAGGACAGTAATCGTGTTTCACTTAGAAAGACAAATTTATATTCACAGTGAGATAGTGATTAAATTTTGACATAGCCTTAAGATTATGCAACCATTAAAAATGCTTTGAAAATTATTTAATAATATGAAAAAAAATGAGTCAAGTTATATTATTAAGTGAGACAGATTAGTAGAATAGAAGGTCCAGTAAGAAATCAAAATGCATAAATGAATCTAATATATATAACGGCTACTTCAGAATTGTGAGCAAAAGATGGACTATGTAAGAAAGAAATGGTGTTAAAGCAACTGGTTAGCCTTGGAGGGTGGGTGGGAAATAATTTTGTATGTATATCTTAAACCTTTGGATCAAGAAAAGATCAAATGTATCATAGAGGCAAATGTAAAAAATAAAATAAAGTTTCAGATTCAGGGAAGATCTTGCTATTATGTAAAATCTGTAAAAGAAAAAAACTGATAAAATTTTCTGCATAAGGAAAACAACAACAAAAACTTCCTGTAGTTAAAAAACACCAAATTAAAGTTAAGAGATAAATGAAAAACTAGAAAAAACATTTATAGTCCATTCACAGGCCAAGGGCTCAATTCTCTAATGCATTCAGTCCCCGGGTTACAAATGTCCAACTCAAGTACAAACAATAGTTATGAACCAACTCCTGTAAAGCCTATATTAACAATTTCAGGTATGTACAATGGTTCATAATAACAAATGGGCATTACTTTGTGACACACATCAAAACATTATTATTGTTATTGCTGTATTATTATGTTAAAGATGTTTTAGTGTATCTAGAAGGGTTTCTTTGATGTTTTTTATACATAGAAAAGTACTCAAACCCACCCACTCCTGTGGAGTTGGAATGTAGGACAGAGTAGAATAGCCTCATAGGATTTCTAAGGCTGTAAATCTTTACAGAAGTAAACTGCCACATCTTTTTCCCATGGGGTGGCTGGTGGGTTCGAGCTGCTGACCTTTCCGTTAGCAGCAGAGCTCTTTCCCCAGTGTACCACCAAGGCTCCTCTATAGAAAGGTACATAGTATACTGTATACTAAGACAGACTGTTACTAGATACGAACTGTACCTCACTGTTCCAATGTAATATACAAATTTGACTTAAAGATTTAAGAAGGGAACTTATTCGTAATCCAGGGATTACCTGTATATAAAGAATTTGTGAAAATCAGTAATTAAAAGATAACCTAATAGAAAAATTGGCAAAAGATATGAATAGATTGCAGAAAAGGACATATAAATGGCTTTAAAATATGGGAAAATTTTACCCTTATACTTGAGAGAAAAACAAATTAAAACTGAGATGCAATTTTTTTAGATTTACAGAAATTCTAAAGTTTAATGTCATTCTGAATTATCTTTCTGGTGTATATAGGCACAGTTGATGATAGGAGTGTAAATTGGTTCAACCTCTATAGAGGGCAGTTTGGTAATAGCATCAAAATTATAAAAATATGTACTCTGGGCTAGTAGTTTTACCTTTAGAAATGTTTATTATCAATGTATGTGTGAAATGACATGTACAAGGTTGTTAATTCCAGCAAAAAATTATAAACAATCTTAGTGTCCATCAGTAGGGGAATATTTGAGAAAATTATGGTACGTTCATATCATGGAATGTTAAGTAGCTGCAGAAGAGAGTGAGGAAGCACTTCATGTCTCACATGGAAAGATCTCTTAAGATATATTGTTAAATGAAAAAAGCTAGGTTTAGATCCATGTGTATAGTATGTTCCATGTGTTTAAAAGGGCTGGGAAAAGAATTTATACTCATACTTGCCTTTATATGCATTGAAAAAAATCTCGAAGGACACCTAAACTGTTAGTGATATGTGTGTATATGTTCATGTGTGCATACATGGAAGAAACTGGGTGGGTCAGGGTTAGGCACTGTTGCTTTTGTGCAAATTAGAAAACGATGCTGCTTCTTTAAGAACCTCTACTGTTTGTTAAACAATTAAAATGTACTGATCTTGTTAGTGCAAGGCACTTGGCAGCCATTCACTGGAAAATTTTAATGAAAATAGGTAATGTTGAAGGGTTTCTTTTTTGAAAATTCTAGACTAAGCTTTTTATTACATTAAGTTTTTTCTCTAGGAAACTTAATTTAACCTTCATTTATGCTTTTTTGATAATAATGGTTGCATAGTAGTGTTAAAAATATTTGATTTTATTAAAATCTTGTGGTTTATTCAGTTTATTTCAGTAAAATTTATTATTTTTTAAGAAAGTGATATAACCTTAAATTTTTTTGAATTTTGAATGATGTGATTCTAAAATATTTAATTATTAAAAATACAAGATGAAGTGAAAAAGTAAAATACAAAACTACTCATTCAATAATCATCCTTTTACTGAAAATTTATATGTATGTATACACAGATATTTACTTACATCTATGTATATAGTATAAACTTACATGGATATGTCATGTAGTTATATATATTGATGTAGTAAAATAATATGTGTATGTATACATGTTTATATGCATGTGTATGTGTGTTTGTCAAAAAATAGACTAGAAGGAATTAGACCAAATTGTAGTTACTTCTTCGTAGTAGAATTTCAGATGATTAAACAATAGTTTCTTTTTATGCTTTTGTATTTTCCCACTTTTTGCAGCAATTATGTATTAGTTGATAATAGTTTCATTTTTTTTTTTTTTTAAAGAATTTTTACTGAAGCTATTTTTTTCCTTCATGAAAAGAGTTTTTCAGCTTATATCCTTAATGGATACCGGATTGCCTCATTGTTCTAATGAGAAAATAGAGCTTGCAATTCTGTGGTTCTTGGATCAGTTTCGTAAAACATATGTTGGTGATCAACTTCAAAGAACCTCAAAGGTAGGTTTTTACTAGCGATCAAAAAAAACAAAAAATGTTATTGGAGATAAAGGAAAATGTGCACGTATAACAGCCTTAAGCCAAATGATATATTTCAGAAATTTCTACTTAAGAAGTTAAATTTGATCAATTGAGATCAGTTGATGGACTGGTATTGAAGATGATGTGAAGTTAATTTGCTTGTTTTATGCCTATATTTACCGTTTTCTTTAAAGGTTGATTGGGAGAAAGGTAGTTTTTTAAGTGAATAGTCATTAAATAGTTAAGATTATTTTAAACACCTTAATGGGCTTTTGACTTACTGTATTTCAATACTGAGAACATAAGATTTATTCTTTTAATAGTCCTGAGTTTTTTTGAGGGGGGAGGGTGATACTTATTTATGTGGCTTCCAGTATATTTCACTCATTGCTTGGCATTTTTACATAGTAAATATTGAAGACTATTGAGAATTGGATGTGTTGTTCAGAGGCCACTGTTAAATTACCTGAATTTAGGAGCTACACATAGTATGATAATTGAAAGTATAGCATCAACAAGTTTAGATTAATTGATCTTGAAGCATAATGAAGGTTTATTGAGGTCATTTATGTGAACCATAAGCAGATATTTAGTAGTACTTATGACAGTGAATAAGATCTGTAAGATATTTTTTTTTCCTTCCCGCAATAGTAACTGTTTCCAAAACATTCTCTGGTAAGAAGTCCTAAGGACAATCTTACCTTGTTTGGTTTTGTAGTTTGTTTATTAGTAATGTTGAAGGATTTCTTATCTCAAAATTCTAGGTTAAGCTTTTTTAACATTGAATTGAGCTTTTTATTTAGGAAATTTAGCTAAACTTTTAGTTCATTTATGACTGATAGTTATGTACTAATGTCAAAAAATATTTGGTTTTGTTAAGATCATCTTCTATTATAGGTAAAATTTTCTTCATTCTTTAAGAAAGTGATGTAGCTTGATGCTTCCTTTGTCAAATATATTGTGATATTTAATTGTTGTTTAGGATTAATATCAATAAAATTTTCTTAGAATTTAGCTTCCATTAAATAAGAGCATTAGGAAGGAAAAGAAGTAGTTAGAAATAAATGTTCTAGGTTGTCAGTAAGACATTAGAATCAGGCAGAAATTACATGGTATAAAATTTATACAAGATGCCTCTCTTTAAATCCCAAATGTGTTACTCAAAGGTTGAGTATAAATGAATTATGATAAATTGTCTTGTTTTAAATGTACCCAGAGAGTTTATTATTTTGCTTTTGCAAAAGTGGACAATGTTACTAATCTGATAACACATTAGCTCTGGATCGTAAATCAGAGTAGAATTATATTAAATAAGAAAAGCCTTCAAATTATTGTGTTTAAAGTACTTGGAAAAGGATATGTAAAATGAGACCAGTTGTTTAGGGAAATGGGATTTGGGAAATTATTTTTCAAAATTTTGTTTGAGATAAATTTAATTTATAAGGAACTTGTGAAAAAAGTGAATTATAGAAGATCAGTTTTTATTTTTTGAAAAATCTTACATATTAGGAAACAACAAACACATTGTCAAACTGGTGCTAATTCTCTTATTACAACTTTGATACTTTTTGGTGCGTGCATCTTACTGTATTTCAAAAGGAGTTTAGTCCTAACGTGACTATTTCTAAGGCATTCCTATCGCGTAACACCAAAGCAAAGCTAAAGGTTCCCACTTTTATATTGCTCTGGCTTGTCCATTGACCTGCCTTAATAGAAACCATTTTGTGGGGGGCAGGGGAGGTCTTTAATATGTCCCCTGGCACTCTTCTCAGAGCTCCTTACAACACTCTCTTTAGTCCTTACAACAAGCCAGCAGAGCTGGTATTCTCATTTTATAGATGAAGGAACAGAGTCCCTAAGACATTTGGTGAATAGTCTGTTTTTCTGGCAATAAACTAAGGAAGGCTAGGTGGAAAACATTTTTTGGTGGGTGTATTGTCGAATTCCAACTTGTGGCTAAAAAGGAGAGTGTGTTAGATAATAATAAGCGAATAAAGTTTTAATAAGCTGATAAAGCTTAAAAATTAGTGAGCGTTTATTTTGTACCAGGAACTGTGCTAAACACTAAACATTATCTCATTTAATTGGATCATAAAGAACATGACTTACAAGGTTCTTCCCAGTTCTTTTCTGCTTATGTTACTAGCTTCTTGTCTCAGTGCTCCCTGCCTTTCGCTGCATACTTTATGTGTACTGAACTTTTTTCACTTCCTTGGATGGTGTGTGTTCTCTCTCAAGTCTAGATGTTTGTACAAACTGTTCCTTCTTCCCAGGACACTGTTTTTTCTAAATTCAGCTTTCACCTCAGTGCCTTTACTCTGCTTACTCCTACTTATCTTTAACATTAGACATCCCATCTTTTACAAACGTCCTTCTTAACCATCAAATTCTGGGAGAGTCCCTTTTCTCTGTGTTCTGTAGCACTTTTATGCCTCCTATCTTAGCATTTATTATGTTGCATTGTAATTATTTGTTAGCAAAATATGTATAGACTAATAGTCTTGGTTAGGACTCTTTCTGCATTGTTTATTGTTATCACCCCCACATGCCTGGCATATTGCTTTTCGTGTATATCTACTAGATAACTGTTGAATGTATGTATGTTCCATAGGAATTGGGCCTAGTTCTCATGTATAATACTTTGAGGTAATGAAGAGTATGCTCTTGAGTTTGAAAATGATGTTGACTTGAATGCAATTGTTTAGCAATTTTAAATAAGGTATAATATTAAGCATCTTGAGGAGGAAAGCCTGTATCCACAACAGAATGTAATTTATAGAAATAAGCACTCAGGAATAAAGATGGAATCACTGAAGAGTCCTAAGTGATGTATATAATAGAAGTATGTCATAGAAGTGAGAAAGAAGAGTAGTCATAGTAACTGTCGATATTTATCAAACAGTCTGTGCCACGTACTTCGCTAACCACTTGACAGACATTATCTAATTCCATTCTCACCAAAACTATGGAAATAATTATTAACAAATTCCCTACCCCCTTTTTACAGATTTGAAAACTGAACCTTGGAGAGGTAAATAATTTGCTTGAGTAGTTGAACTTGGATTTGAACCCAGGCCACCTAACTTAGAGCCTGTGCTGCCACCCACTTTTCTATACTGCCTCCTATTGGATCTTTCAGACTCAGTAGGTTCCAGGAAGGGACTCATCATCTTCTAAAATGCTCTTCTCCTAATTTCTTATTTTAAGGACATTGAGCCAAGATATTTCCCCTTTGTACTTACTTCTTATATCTGGTCTGTCACCTAATCCTGCTTATTTTACTTTCTAAATATCTCTAAGTTCCACTACTTTCTCCTGCTCCCTACCTTTTTTATCCTCCTTGCACTATTTGTCATTTTTTCACTGAATTTCAAAAGTATTCTAATTGCCCTCCTTATTTCCATTTTGTCTTCTCCCCACTCCAGTTAGTTTTCCATACTGCCACCGGAGTAATCTTTTCTTTAGAAAAGCAGAGAGAATAATAAACACCCATCCAGCTTTTTCAGATTTTAACATTTTGCCATATTTGTTTCAGAGATATATGGTTTTGAATTAAACATTAAAGATCCTGTTACTGCTCTGATTCTGTTGCTTTCTGTTTTTGCCCAAAGGTAAGCCGTATCCTAAACTTAGCGTTATTCTCATGCATGGATTTGAGTCCCCCCCCACCACCACATTTCTGTGTACTTATAAACAAAACATAGTACTGTTAAATTTATGTGAAGGTATCATGCAGTTTGGATCCTTCAGTGACTTGCCCTTTTTGATCAGTATTGTTTTTGAAATTTATCCATGATGACACATGTAGTTCTAATTAATTTATTTTAATTATTGTTGGGCATTACAGTTTATTACTTTGTCACTATATATTCATTGTTTTCTGTTGGTATGTTAGGTTGTTTCCATTTTTTCAAATTTACAAAAATACTTCAATAAACATTCTTGTACCTATCTCCTCAAGCATATTTATGGGTTTCTCGAAGGTAAATACTAGGGTTGAAATTGTTGGGCCATAGAATCTACGTATCTTCAACTTTACTAGATAATATAAAGTTGCCCTCCTAAGTCATAACAGTTTGTGCTCCCTTCCTCACAGGATAGTTATGCGTTTTGATTGCTATGTACTGCCAGAATACTTGCCAGTTTAAAAATAACAATAACAACAATATTTCTTCATGTGACAATTCTCTGTTTTTTAACTTTCTATTATTTACAAAATAAACTCCTGTTTATGGACAAACTTTGACTACCTTTCCAACTTTTTCTTTTGACACTCTCCATTTTACTCTGTGACATGATTTGTATGGGCTGCTTGCTGCCTTTTCCCTGTTGCCTGTTCCTATTTATTATTCAAGGTTGGCTTAAGTGACCATGCATTCATTCAATGAGTATTAATAAATACTACTATGTATTTAGTCCAGAGATACAAAGACAAGCAGGATCTTCCATCTCCCCAGTAAGTTATTAGTTAAAAAGGAAAATGGGCAAGTAAAGAAAAATTATAAAATTTATCCATTTATGCATTGAAATAATATATGACAAAATAAGGAAAAGGCAGACTGTTAAATGCTTCTAGGAAATTTGGTTATCCCTATGTAAAATTTGGATTATTACTGGACATCATACAAAAATCAGTTCTAAATAGATAAAAGGACTGTAAATGTCAAAAGCAGGGATTATCTTTATGACCTAGGGATGGGGAAGGATTTTTTTTTAAGACATAAAAAGTCCAAACTGTAAACCCAAAGGTTGAGAAAGGCTACCACTTTAAAAGTAACTCCTGTAGATCAAAGGACACAATCTACACAGTGTAAAGACACAGACTGGAATGAGACATTTGCAATGCATGTAATTTAAAGAGAATCAGTACTCAGTTATGTAAACAATTTCTACAAATCAATAAGAGAAAAATAACCCAGTAGAAAAATGGTCAGAAGATGTGAATAAACAACTCACTGATGAGGAAATCACAGTGACCAATAAACATGAATTAAAATGTTCACCATTAGTAGGACTCAGGGAATAAAGCTACAATGAGATAACCATACCATACCTATTATCCAGAGAAAATTTAAAGGTCTGTAACACTAAGTATTGGTGAGGAAGTGAAATAGTGAGAACTCCTGTACACTGCTAGTGGAATCTAAGTTGGAAAAACTCCTTTGGAAAACAATTTAGCAAGATCTGGAAAAGTTGAATATGTATGCATTCTTGACCCAGAAGTACAAATTCTCACGTATACCTTTAAAAAGCTCACACATGTGCACAAAGACATATTTAAGAATATTTTGGTATTCAGCCATTGGAAAATGAAATTAAAAAAAATACCATCTACGATACTACAAAATAAAAATCAACCATAAAATACATAGGAATTAATCTAATGAAAGATATGTAACACTGTACACTGAGAATGCCAAAATATTGTTGAAAGAAATTAAATAAGGTCTAAATAAATGGACAAGGAGCCCTGGTGGCTTAGTGGTTAAAGCACTCGACTGCTAACCAAAAGGTGCACAGTTCAAACCACCAGCTGCTCTGTGGGAGAAAGACGTGGCAGTCTGCTTCCGTAAAGCTTTACAGCCTTGGAAACCCTATGGGCCAGTTCTGCTCTGTCCTGTAGGGTTGCTATGAGTCAGAATCGACTTGATGGCAGTGGGTTTTTTTGGCAAATAAATGGACAATTACGTACCATGTTTATGAATTGAAAGACTGGATATTGCTAAGATGTCAGCCCTATTCAAACAAATATTTGGATTCAGTACAATCCCTATAAAGGAACTAGAATATCTAAGACAGTCTTGAAGAACAACAAAATTGGAATATTTATATTACCAGATATCAAGATATAATAAGACAGAGTGGAAATGATTCAAGGATGGACAAATAGACCAATGGAACAAAATAGGGAGTCCACCAACAGAAATCTGTAAGTGATATCTGGTACAGCATTACAACAAAGGTGCTTTTGCAGCCTAGTAGGTAAAAGACCTTTGATACATGTGCTGGATATCAGTATAGAAAAAAAGCACGAACCTTCACCCCTACCTTATAACACAGACAAAATTAAATTCAAAATGAATTAGAGACCTGAGTATGAAATGTAAAACAATAAAGTATCTAGAAAAGAAATAAAGTGCCTTTGGAAGTGTGGAGTAGATAAAGATTTCTTGAAAAGGACACAAAAAATAAACCGTAAAATAAGGGATTGATAAGTTCGACTTTGTTAAAATTTAGAACTGTTCATCAAAGGAAAATGTAAAGGCAAGCTGCTGACTAGGAGAAGATATTTGCAATGCTTACATCTGACAAAGAACATGTATTCAGAATATCTAAAGAACTTTTACAAATAAGGAAAAAAAAAAAAACAAGGAGATCTATTTTTGGAATGGCACTGTGAGGAGCTCCATAGACCTGCTCCCCAGCACAACAAGCTTAACTGGTGAAAATAATTTAAAAACAACCAATTAAAATCTTTGAAATGGTCCTAACAGCATATACCAAATAAAGAAACATTTATTTAAGAAAATCTTCTAAAACTCAGAACAGCAAGAATTGTAGCATTTAAACCATGACCCACTCCTTCTGTCTTTTCACCCAAATCAGCTTGAGGGAAACTCCAGATAGGTAAAGCCAAGAACACAGGACTCCCCTCCCTCATCTCACAATTGAGGCTTACTGTATCTTTCTGGGAGGGCAGACCATATGCATTTCTCATCTCCAACTATGTCTTGCAGAGAATAAATTCCAGGCAAGTTCATCTACTCTGCCCCCACTCATAGGGCATAGGCTCTACTTCAGATGCAGCACACTCAGAATAGTGGGACCCTGATTGCTCTCACCCCAGCTCATTCATAGGGTGTTGGTTCCCACGCTGGAAGAGACAAGCCAAGGAGACCAGACATTACTGCTGCTACTCAGTACTCTTGTCCTAGAGCAGGTGTGTCACTCAGAAGCACGCCACTGTCCCTGCCCCTAGCTCTGGAGCCTGCCTGCCCAGTGGGCAACGCAGGCTATGAAAAAGAGAGCTTTGAAGTTCTCCCCAAAGAAACTGACTTTGTTTGAGACAGAGTATAGGGAAATTGAATGCCATTCAAGCCTAATGGCATTCTTAAAAACAATGGAGGTTTTGGTGGCACAATTAAGAGGAGGCTGGTAACTTCAGGAGAGAGAGAAAATAAACTATAGGCCAACCAGTTTACCAGAGAGAATCAGGGAAAGAGGCAACAAAGAAGTCCTCCTGGGGATGAGAACAAACCTCCAACACTGACCTCAAAAACACACGCCTTCAGGAGTATGAATATACTTGGATCAGAATGTGCAGCATTTATGTTGTAGGGCATTGTCAAAAATAGAGCAATCAACCAGCAGTTGGTGGAGCCTAACAGCTAGAGAGTCAAAGAGAATGCTGTTAAAACCACTAACATTCCAGAGTGACTTGTGCATATGCCAAAGACTCTGCCCTTTTAAGAGCAACATCAAAAACATATGTAATTGTAAAATACAGCATAAATGCAGATTTCTTCTACATTCTTCTAACTGATTTAAAAAGGAGTTGTATAATATATAACTGTATTGATGGCCCTATAACATATAGAAATGTAATACATTTGTCAGTAACAGCACAAAGGAGGTGGGTGGGAGAGAAGTTGTGTTTGAATAAGGAAAGGACATAAGGTGGTAACTCAGATCCACAGAAACAAATGAAGATTCCAGAAATGATAAATAAGAAGGTTAATGTAATAAGCAGTTTAAACATATTCTTTTTTCTCAACTTCTTTAAAAGACACAAAGGTGTCTAAAGTAATGATCATAACAGTGTATTGTTGGGTTTGTAACATATAGATGTAAATGTATAATAATAATAGCACAAATAGGGAGAAAAAGGAATAGGGCTATATAGGAGGAATATTTCTGTGTCTCACTGCAAATAAGTTAGTATACATCTGAAGTAGATTCTGATGGTAAGATGTATATGGTAAGCCCTAGAGTGATGGCTGAGAAAATAAATTAAAAAAAAAAAAAGTTAAAACAATTATTAAAGGTATTAAAGTGTTATATATTCACTTTGTGTAAAAGAAGGCAGTAAAGGAGGGATAGAGGAACAAAAATCACATGAGACATAAAAAAGCAATATGGTAGATGCAGAGCCAACTATGTCAATAATAGCATAAATTTTGTGAGTGGATTAAACAGTCCATCCAACAGGCAGAGATTTTAAAACTGAATAAAGAAAAAAATACATTTATCCAACTGTATACCTTCTATAGGAGACACACTTTATATTGAAAGATACAAATAGATTGAAAGTAAAAGAATGCAAAAGATAAATCATGCAAACAGCAACCATAAGAAAGCTGGAGAAGCTGTACTAATACAGAGCAAAATAAGACTTTGAAACAAAATGTCACTGGAGGTAAAGAGGGACATTTTATGATGATAAAAGGATCAAACTATCAGGAATATATAAAGGCATACCTTACAACAGTGCCCCAAAATACAGGAAGCAAAAATGGACAGAAATGGAGGGAGAAATAGACAACTCAACAATAATAGCTGGAGACTTCAATGCCCCACTTTCAATGATGGATAGAACAACTAAGCAGAAGATCTATAAGGGAATAGAAGACTTGAACAACACTATATAACAACCAAAAAGATTTTAAGCAGTCCCTGGGTGGCACAGATGTTTAATGCACTCAGCTGCTAACTGAAAGTTTGGAAGTTCATTTCCACTCAGAAGCACCTCAGAAGAAAGGCCTGGCAGTCTACTTCCAAAAAATTAGCCACTGAAAACCTTATAGAGTATAGTTCTACTCTGACACACATGGGGTTGCCATGAATCAAGAGTCGAGTCAATGGCGACTGGTTTGTTGGTAAAGAGATTGAATTAGTAATCAAAAAACACCCACAAATTAAAGTCCTGGCCCATATTGCTTCCCTAGTGAATTCTACCAAATACTTAAAAAAGAATTAACACCAAATTCTTCAAAAACTCTTCTAAAAAATAAAAGAGGAGGGAACACTTCCCAGCTCCTTTTATGAGGCCATGTGTTATGAGGCTGTGTTATCTAGTGCTGCTATAATAGAAATACTACAAGTGGATGACTTCAACAAAGAGAAGTTTATTCTCTCACAGCCTAGGGTGCTTGAAGTCCGAATTCAGGGTGCCAGGTCCAGATGAAGCCTTCTCTCTCTGTAGGCTCTGGGAGAAGGTCCTTGTCATCAGTCTTCCCCTGGCCTAGTAGCTTCTCATTGCAGAGACCCTGGATCCAAAGGACATACTCCCCTCCTAGTTCTTCATTCTTGGTGGTATGAGGTCCCTCTATCTCTGCTCGCTTCTCTCTTTTATATCTCAAAAGACATTGACTCAAGATACAACCTAATCTTGTAGATTGAGTCCTGCCTCATTGACATAACTGCCTCTAATCTTGCCTCATAGAGGTAGGA
Source organism: Trichechus manatus latirostris (assembly GCF_000243295.1). Taxonomy (NCBI): domain Eukaryota; kingdom Metazoa; phylum Chordata; class Mammalia; order Sirenia; family Trichechidae; genus Trichechus; species Trichechus manatus. The sequence continues at coordinate 8,877,471 of NW_004443947.1, read as the reverse complement.
TTTACAACACATAAGAAAATCACATCAGATGACAGAATGGTGGACAGTCACACAATACTGGGAATCATGGCCTAGCCAAGTTGACACACATTTTGGGGGGACACCATTCAATCCATAACAGACCAATATTGCCCTAATAACAAAAACAGACAATGATATCACAATACAAAAATTCTGTGGACCAATACCTGTTATGAATATGATTCAGAAGACCTCAAAGAAAATATCGACAAACCAGATCCAGCAGCTTATAAATGCTTTCCCTTAATGTCAGAAGTAAAACAAGGATGTTCACTCTTGACAATTCTATTAAACATTGTACTGGAGGTTCCAACCAGGGAAATTAGGCATCAGAATGAAATGCAAGACATTCAGATTGAAAAGAAGGACATAAAACTATAAGTGTTTGCAGATGACATGTTCCTGTATATAGAAAGGCCTAAGGAATCCACAAAAAACTATTAGAACCAATAAAAGAAATGAGCAAGTGTGCAGGCAGTAAGATCATTATGAAAACAACAACACTATTTCTATATACTTGCAGTGAACAGCTTGAAAATGAAATAATTCCATATACAGTAACAATAAAAAGAATAAAGTACTTAGAATAGATTTAACAAAAGAAGTGCAAAACTTATATTCTGAAAACTACAAAAAAAATTTTTTAAAGAACTTGAAGATCTGAATAAATGGAAAGACATCACATGGCCATAGATCAGAAGGCTTCATATTGCTAAGTTCGCAGTATTCCTCAAGTTGATCTACAGATTCAGTGCAGCCCCTATCAAAATCTCAGCTGGCTCCTTCATAAGAATTGAATGAATGAGTACCTGATTGATATACAGAAAAGATTTTTTAAGAGTGAGAGAAATCTGTAAAGTAGACATATTGCAGTCATATACAGCCTGCCTGTGTCCAGAGCACCAGAGCAAACTCAGGCTTCCAGAAGCTGACCAGTTGTGCAAAGCTTACCAACAAGTAGAATCCCAAAAGTTAGTTAAAATGTGTCTGTTTAGATCTTGGAATGTATTTTTGAGATACATAAATCTGCTCTGAAGTTCAGTAACATAATCCACCATGGTCAGGGAATAAAATATAATCAGAGTGTGGCTAATAGTTACTCTGTATGTGTATAGATCACCCATTTTTAATATTAGGATACAATTTCACATATTAAAACCATTCTAAATAGACTCTTTCTTAAGGCATGTCTGAATTTTGTAGTATTTGTTCTTTATTTTTGTATCCGTCAGTTGTTCTCCAGTGAATGTTTCTAGTGCTTTCCTTTATTTCATTACATGGTAGATGCCACCATTTACCATAATCATAAACTGCCTTGGTTTATTAATTGTGAACAGTTTTAAATATTAAATTTTTGTTCTAGATGTCCATTCATTTAATAGAAAAAAGCCAATTTTAATTTTTAATCCAATTAAAATTGGATTTTAATTTTTAAAATTGAATAAGGAAGGGCCCTTATAAAACACACACACATATCTTGGCTTCTGAATATCTACCAAAAGGTGAGAGTTTTCAACTTTGTTCCCAAATCCCTTTATTTATTAAAGTCAAACTTACCATAACCATAAATTTTATATAAATATGTTGATTATTAAAGCTTAGCAATGAGTGAAATCTCAAAAGTTACTTAAAACGTGGTTGTTTAGATCTTGGGATGTATTTAAGCCGTGGCACTGATAAGGCATAGCCTAGAGCTTGCCTTCATTCCAGCCTCCTAAAATAGGACACTAAAAACTGAGGAGAAAGCAAGTTCCCTTTCTCTTTTAGGATTTAAAATTTGAAATACGCAAGTTTGTCCTCAAAACCTCTCGTTTTCTTCTCTCTGTGTTTTGACAGGCTGTTCATCTCTACTCACCAAAGTGGGTTTCATCCTCTAAAAAGATCTGTACCTCTGTTTTCTTCATCACTACGCCTGACACACACATACACACATCCTCCCAAATTTGCTTTTTTTCCAAGCAGGGGGCGTCTGCCGATATCAACAGGAAAGCATTCTGATTAAAAGATGTCATGCTAATGTATGAATGAATTCTAGAAAGGATTTGCCTTTTCTAAAGAAGATATTTGTTAGTGCCAGAGAATTCCAGGTGTTACAACAAAGTGAAGTAAAAAAAAAAAAAACAAAAAACGGGCTGTGTTGAGATAGCTGCTTGCGGGGAGGGAAGAGCACTGTCAAGGCTGGTAATGTACTCTCATGCTGCTTTCCCACAGCTTTTTGCTTTTGTTCTCCTGAATCTAACTATTGCCTAAAAATTTCCACATTGCTTTTCATGAAGTTTCTGAAGGCATTGGGAAGATTCTAAAGCCAGAGCGAGTAAAGGCAGGACAGTAATTTATAAATAGGGCTGACCGGGTGTGTGGATTTACCTATTTATGTTCTGGTTCACACGTGTTTTGTTGGCATAATTAATTAATTAGTACCTCTACTTTTCATTCTTGAAAGTGTTCCTGTTTGAATGATGAATTATATATAATTCATTTATAAGTCACATATTTATAAATTGGAGATTATAGTTATTCATAGATAGGAAAAAACTGTATTACGGCCAGGCAAGTGATCCTTTCCTTTTGACTCTCTGGCCCTCAGTGCCCAAGTACTTTGGTAAGAGCCACGAACCAATGATGTATATTACGCACATTGTATACTTGTGATTCTGTGTTATACCTTGGAATGTGCGTTAAGACAGTAAGTGCCCATTGATGTGTTTTCAAGTTGTCCAAAAATAGGAATAGAAATTATTTCAATTTTTTAAGCTTAGTCTCTGTATATGGATTTCTAAGTCATTTTATGTAGTAACTCTACCTGCTATCCAGTTTTTCTCCTACTGTTGAGTACACATAGGAAGCAGCAGATGGCATTCTCTCCCTACAGTTGTTAGATCCTCCAGTATAGTATGTTGCTAACAGTTACTGACATGTTGAGTAGGAAAGCACTTGAATAATGAAACAGAAAAACGTATCACAGCAGTAACTTCAATGGACTATTCTAAGTGCAGTCCAATGTTGAAATAATGTATTTGCTGCTCTGTTTCCAGGTACTTGGATATATTTCAGTTGCTGGCAAAACGTTTCTTTGTATTTGATAACACATTTTTGGCAAAAGTGTTTATTAGGAAATTCAGTCACAAGAAAACTGTTTTATGCATAGCATTTTCACCTTCGTGAAGAACAGGTAGCAACTTTGAAACACTTTAAACAGTAAACATTTAAACATTTTTAAATGTTCCAGTGTACCAAACTATCATGCAGATTATATAAAAAAAGTATCTGTGACAGATTATCTTTGAAACTCTTGAGTGTTAGAAAATAATGCTCAATAGATTTTGGAGATTTCTCTATTAAGTGTTTTAAAACTTTTCAAACTTTAAGTGTAGGCTACTTTCCAACTGCCATACTCTGTGTAAATGTATTGTAATCTGTCTCTATGATGTTATTTGAGCTAGTTAAGTTTTCCTGCTTGGTGAATGGTTAATGCTTAATAGTCCAAATTAATGCTTTTATTGTTTTATTGCTTAGGGATTTGTTCTTTCAACTGTCATATGATGTATCAGTTTTTTGATAGACCCTATTTTAAAGAGGAAACCGTGGTGGCATAGTGGTTAAGAGCTATGGCTCGTAACCAAAAGGTCATCAGTTTGAATCCACCAGGTGCTCCTTGGAAACACTATGGGACAGTTCTACTCTGCCCTGTAGGGTCGCTATGAGTCGGAATCAACTTGATGGCAACGGGTTTGTTTGTTTTTTATTTTAAAGAATGATTTCTATTTACACTCCTTCTCACTTAGTTCGTCCTAGATGATAATACATATTAACTGTAAAAAAAAAACATTCTGTACCTCTGCTTAACAGAAAGTTTTGAATTTGCAAAGCAGATTAAAGGACTCATTATTTTATTTAAAAACTGAATCCTTGCTGTATAAGTGGATTTGCCAGGTTACCTTTAAATATGGACTTCCTAATTGCATTTAAGTATTGATTTAAGATCATTAAGTTCTAAACAAGGAGGTTTGGGGCAGAAAAACTTAGAATCTTAGCAGCCACTGGTAATTAAAATTGTGGTATAAGTTGGAGATATTTTTAAAATGCTCTTACGATTTAGTATTTATTACACCAAATAAAATATACCGTTCCTTGGCATCAAATCTTCTGTGAATTGTATGTAATTATGTAATTCTTTATACATACATTCATTAAACTACTTATTGTCTACCATGTGCCTAAGCACTGTGCTAGACCCTAGGAGAATACAAAGATGATTCTCTGTGATTACTTGGTAAAGTGCATGCTTAACCACAGAGTATTTTTAATTTATATTTTCTTCTCATTTTTTTTTCCATTTATTTTTAATGATTAAAACTCCTAAAGCACTTAGAAAATTTGAGATCTATGGGGAAAAGGCACAAAATAAAACTCTGTGTATCCTCAGATTATTAATAATATTTTTTTGGATTATTCTCTTGAGTAATTAGAATTTGACGATAAATTTTTAAAAAGTACAGTAGAAGATGGATGATTTCTTGTGGTAATTCATAAGTTTTCTACTGCAAGTATATTTATTCCAGCGTATCTTCTGAGGTTTGAAAGTTTTCTAATGATTCTAAGAAACTAATACAGTAAGAACAAGAAATAAATACTGTCACATGGTATGTGACTAAGATGTACCACTGAAGAGTTTTCAGCAGTAAAGAATACTCTAAATAGTTTTTAGTTATTAAATTTTATCACTCTGAGATTCCTCCTCCCCGCCCCCAGTGGTCTTCGGTTTTAATAGGCATTGGGTCTTTTGGAAATCATGCACAATACAACCTTCCCCCACTAATCAAAATATGAGGTATACAGTATGCAATCCATTACCTGAGAAAAGATTTCCTATCATTTAAATTATGTCTGCATTTTAGAATACATACATGATCTCTGCATTTGTTTGATAGTTCTTCCTTTTGGGATGAGAGTAGATATTCTTGGAAATTCAGAGAATCTGCCAGATATCTCATTAACCTGTTTGTAAGATGGGAATGGGAAACCTTCATTACTGGAATCGTGGGGTGGAATCTGCTGTCTTAAAAATATTTGAATTGGTTGAAGGAAGGCCGTTTGTGAATATATGTCACTAACTTTGGCATTTTAATGATAGAGGCATATGCAAATATTCTCCTGAATTTCTGCTAGAAATGTGTTCACCTGTGATGCTAGTGTTAAAAGTGGATCTCTTTCTTATTATTGAATACCAAAATACTTATCAGTGAGAATCTCATACTGCATTCCTGAATGTACTTTCTTTCCTCTGCTCATAATTGCTTTAACGTAGCTCGCATGAAAGGACTCAGGATGAGATAGAATCCCTCCTACTTCTGTTGCAGAAACCCTGAAGCTACTCAGTCTGTATAAATAATCCATCCCACATCTTTGTTTCTTCTTACTTGAGGGAATGCTTAACACCTGTTATATATTATGATAGTTTGATGATTGAATAAAAAGATAAGAAAAGTTGTATTAGCTACAAGTTTGTAAATAAGCATGTTTGGAATGTTCCCAGAAGAGTTTTAGGATTCAGAATAGTGATCCTATAGTGTTAAATGTTTCCTGTAAAACTGAATGAAGAATATTGTGGATCATTTCTTGTGTAATAATTTATTTCATAATTTTTAGAAAATTATGTTAATTATTTAATCATTTATGTACCAGTAGGTTATACACTTTTCAGTAGGCTAAGAATAAGAAAGTATTCCTATAGGGTGTTATTCCCAAAGCATATTAGTATTTGAAGAATAGATATGTTTAGCCTGAGAGCCTGGTACTAAGTAGTTAAACATTTTAATAATATTATGGGTGTATGTAGGTATGTGTATGTGTGTTTGTTTATATTTTTCGTCCTTAAATATATACTGTTTATTGTTAATCCATTTTCTTATCTAATATTCAGGAAGAAAAATCAACAAGTTAGGCTTATTGAAAAATATACATGAATGTTAAGCCAGAAGTGCAGGCTAGTTACATGTATAGGTAACGTGCATGTATATAGTATGATTAAAATGTTGTAAAACAAACAATAAAAACTAGATTATTAGAAAAAGTCAGAAAAGAAATATGATAAAATAGTAATTTGTTTCTTGGTATTAAAACAACAGGCAGTTGTTTTCTTTCTGATTTTTTAAAAATATTTTTAACGTTTCTCTACTGGTTTTACACACACACACACACACACACACACACACCCACACACCCACACACCCATATACACACACACACACACACCCCCATTAGAGAAAAGTTAAGCAGTTTTAATCGAACTTTCCTGGATTTCCCAACTATATGTATGTATGCATGTAGTTGGGAAATCCAGGAAAGTTCGATTAAAAATGCTGAACTATAATTGTCTGAGTCTAAATGGTACTGCCTTTGTTCAGGTGATACTTTTAGGTAGTACTTTAATGTGTAGTAAACTAGGCAATTTATTGAATGGATTTGTTTAAATGTGTTGTCAAAAGTTATTCTTCAATTATACTGTATCCTAAGTCTTAAAAATTTAGGTTCCACTACGTATAGATGGATGTAGTGTGCATTTATTAGACTTCCACTGATTTCAGAGAAAATTGCGTGCTTATTATATTTCTGCTTATTTTATCCAACTAGCTACATCTAGGTTATGTAATGTTAAGCCTCTTAGCACCATGTGGCAGTAGACCAGATAAATAGGAATCTCAGCAGAGTGGGATATAATAGTTAATGTTTAAATTCTATCTGGTACATTTTTTTTCTTTCCTGTGGAAAGGCCAAAAAAAATTTTTTTTAACTTAAAGGATAAATGAGCATTCTGAATAAGGCTCCTTTACTGTCCTAATGATTAATGATCACTGAACACTTTTGAAAGATTAACATTTTTCAGAGCTGCTAAAAAAATATATTGTTTTATTTAATTACAAGAAAGTAAAGGCTCTTCACACTGACAGGTGGTGGAAATTAGCAGGCAGTTTTGAAATTGTGCTGTGCACAAGAAATTAGATCTCATTTTAATTCTGCTTTTCTCAACTAGCAAATGAGGTTAATGCCATACATATTCAGCTGATATGGATGAAGAAATTGATATAAAGTAGATCAGCATAGCTACAGGGCTAGATTAATTTATAGGTAAAGAGGCAGTGATAAATGAAAGTAATGTAGTAGTGGTCACTAAACTGCTCTGCCATGAGGGATTCAATAGCGTTATTTGCTCATTAAAGGCATTGTCGGGGTGCATCAAATAGAAATTTGAAAAGGAATAGCCAACTAACCCCTAATTATCAAAATACAGAAAATACTAATTATGCCTTAATTAGCTTTTCTTTTAATGTACTGAAATTTGTTACTTTTTGTGTGGCACAAATGGATAGTTATATCAACAATAAATAGGTTGTTTTAATAACTTTCTTTTACCTCTGGGAAAACTACACTCCAATTTTTAATATGCAATAATGCTTCTCTCTAGCCTGTAGGAGATGAAAATTATTAAGTAGCTTTATTTTTTTGAAGATTTTACAGCAGCTTTGGGAAGAATTATTTCACCATGCATCAATTACTTTTAATTGAACTGAATATTTTTCGGATTGTACCAAATGCCTCTCATTTAAGTTTAGCGGTTAGAGTTTAAGAAAGTATCATAATGAGAGCTGCATATAACCTCTGTTATCTGTTACAAGAAAACAAAGATGATTATTTATTTTTGAATTTTTAAAAAGCAACCCAAGGTAGCAATTGTAAAGGTAGTCACCTTATTTATTTCTCGTAGGCAGTGTGGAAAAATAAAGGCTATATATTCTAGAAACTTGACCAGTGATTTTTTTCCCTCCCCAAATAAGGTAGTTACCAACAATCCAATTAAGGAAGGATTTGTCGAATAAAGGTATACTGTTGCAGTCAGAAGCAACTTTGGCTGTTAGTCAAATAGACTTCAAGCATACTCTGGGCTCCTCTTACTAGCTCTCACTTCCCTTGGCAAATCCATTAACTTTTCTGAATATCAGTTTCCTTACCTATTAACAGGAGTGATACTTAACCTTACAGAGTTGTGAGGATTAAGTAAATTCTGTGTCAAGTACCTACCGTAGACTTTAATACTATGCAGGGGCTTAAAAAATGTTAGCTACTGTTATTGGTAAGAATAAGAAGATAGGACTAAATGTTTTTAAGGTTATATTTCTGTATATTAAATGTAATGGAAAAATTATCTTGTGAAAGAATAACATGTAATCTAATCTTTGGAACGTCGAATGTCTAACATCTAATTCCCAATCCATATTAGAAAATGACAGATTTATCACAGGTTGATTTTTTTTTTTTTTTGGTGAAGAATTCAGAATCAGTTCATCTTTGGGGCAGGTATTAATAATGTTTCTACCTTTCGGCTGTCGTGAATACTGAATAGTGCTGCAATGAACATTGGTGTACAAGTTTCTTTTTGCATTCCTGTATAGCAGTGAATCATAAGAGAAGGAAAATGAATGGGTTTGTTTTCTTGGAGGGTAGAAGAGAGAGAGAATATCAGAATGGAAGAAAAGAGGTAAGATTTTTCTGTTCATCAGAAGAGGATAGTGTTTTAAAAGATTAGAAATGTTGAAATAGAACAAAATGAGGCCTCAGATCAGTAGCATTAATCTACCTGGAAATTTGTTAGAAATCCATATTCTTGGGCCACACCCCAGTTCTACTGAATCAGAAGCTCTGAGAGGCTCCCAGGGATCCCAGGGTTCTGTGTTTCAGGAAGCCCTTCAGCTGATTCTTTTGCTCACTGAAGTTTTAGAACCACTTGATTATTCGCTTGAAGGCAGATGTTTCGTCTTTCTTCTTTTTACCATCACAGAGAACTAGTTTTTTTGTTTGTCTGTCTGGCCTCCCCTCATTTTTTCAACTGGCATCTCCTTCCTTTCTCACATTTATTTTAACGTAATCTCTAGAGAAGCGTAGGGAGAAAATGGACACTTGTCCGTTATATGTTAGACACTGCTAAAATACTCATCCCGTTGTTATTAGTTGCTTTTGAGCAGGCTCTGACTCATGGTGACCTTCTGTATAACAGAATGAAAAGTTGCTGTCCTGTGCCATCTTCATAATTGTTGGTATGCTTGAGTACATTGTATCAGTCCATTCTCACTGAGGGTTTCCCTCATTTTTGCTGACCCTCTGCCAAACACCATGTCCTTTTCTAGCGACTGACATTTCCTGATGACATGTCCAAAGTAAGCAAACCGAAGTCTCACTGTCGTCACTTCTAAGGAACACTCTGGCTGTATTTCTTCTAAGATTGATTTGTTCATTCTTTCGACAGTCAGTTGTTCAGTATTCTTTGTCAACACCACAATTCAAATACATCAGTTATTCTGTCTTCCTTTTTCATTGTCCAGCTTTCTCATGCATATGAGGCAGTTGAAAATACCATGGCTTGGGTCAGGTGTACTGTAGTCATTAAAGTGGCATCTTTGCTTTTTAAAACTTTAAAGAGGTATTTTGTAGCAGATTTGCCCAGTGCAATACGTTGTTTGATTTCTTGACCACTGCTTCCATGGACGTTGATCTAAGTTGAATGAAATTGTTGACAACTTCAATTTTTTCTCCATTTATCATGATGTTGATTATTGGTTCAGTTGTGAGGATTTTTATTTTCTTTAAGTGCAGACATAATCCATACTAAAGGCTATAGTCTTTGACCTTCTTCAGTAAGCACTTCAAATCATCTTCATTTTCAGCAAGCAAGATTGTGTCATCTGCATATCACATGTTGTTAATGAATCTTCCTCAGATCCTGATGCCCCCCGTCTTCTTCCTGTAGGCCCGTGTCTTAGTCATCTAGTGCTGCTCTAACAGTAATACCACAAGTAGATGGCTTTAACAAAGAGAAGTTTATTTTCTCACGGTCCAGTAGGCTAGAAGTCCAAATTCAGGGTATCAGCTCCAGGGGAAGGCTTTCTCTCTCTTTTGGCTCTGGAGGAAGGTCCTTGTTGTCATCAGTCTTCCCCTGGAATAGGAGCTTCTCTGCACAGGAACCTCAGGTCCAAAGGATGCACTCTGCTCCTGGTGTTTCTTTCTTGGTGGTATGAGGTCCCTAATTCTCTGCTTGCTTCCCCTCCTTTTATCTCTTGTAAAAGATGGTGCAGGCCACACCTTAGGGAAACTCCCTTTACATTGGATCAGGGATGTGACCTGAGTAAGGGTGGTGTTACAGTCCCACCCTAATCCTCTTTAACATAAAATTACAATCACAAAATGGAGGCCAACCACACAATTCTGGGAATCATGGCCCAGCAAAATTGATACACACATTTTTTGGGGGACATAATTCAAACCATGACAGCCGGCTTCACAGATGTTCAGCATACAGAGTGAATAAGTAAAGTGAAGGGATACAATCCTGTTGCATACCTTTTCCAGTTTTAAACCACTCATTATCCCCTTCTTCTTTTCAAACGACTGCCTCTGAATCTATGAACAAGTTCTGAATGAACACAATTAAGTGTTCTGGAGTAAAATAAAATACTATGGGGGAATATATAAGTCAATAGGATCTACGTTCTTCTCTAAGAACTAAAATGTGTATGGTTATATAAGGTGCACATATAATAAACTGAGTTATTCTGATTTTATTCCTGTTTTTTTAACACTTAGAGCCCTCCTTAATATTTTGATGTCGCTAAAATGACAGCTTTTATGCATGAAGAGATATTTTAAAGACAAAATTGTTATTAAATTTCTTTTAATGTATTAATTTTTAAGAACAACTACAATCTGAGCTAATGCGTTGAACATAGTTCTCAGATGTTATAATTCTTCCCTATTCTTAGTATTTTATGTGTGTATTATATGTTGGCTACCTGTGAATTTATTAACTTTTTAAAATTAATATTTTTAAGAAAAGTGCCTCAGATATTGTAGCAAAATTAGGTTGGAAGGCATACTTTTGTCAGTTTTGAGAGTCTTGGCTTCAAAATCAGTGTGTTTGGATTTAATGCCTAGTTTTGCCACTTATTAGCCTTGTAATCTTAGGCAAATATATAATCTCTCTTAGCCATTTTTTCTCCATCTGGAAAGTGGGAATAATAGTACCTACTTCTTAGAACAGTTTTGAGTTTAAATGAGAATGTATATAGAATAGTTGGCACAGTGCCTGGTGTATAAGTGCTCAAAAAGTGTGAACTGCTATGATGATGATGGTGACAGTGACATGGCTGTCACTTTTTTTACTTCAGTTTAACCAGTACACACTGTTTTTAGAGTTAGAAAATGTTAGAACCCAGAAGGGACTATAGGTATAATTTAAATGAGCATTTTCCAAGCTGTTTTCTACAGATCACAAGGCTCTTGCAAAAAAGAAGTTAACAAGTTAATAGTACTATAAAATAAAATTTTTTTTTTTTTGTCCAAATAAGTTTGGAGAAGCCAATGTACTGTATTTATCTCTTGGAAGTTTGTAATGCATATTGGCATATTAAAGGTTTTAATCCTTAGCATTTATCAAAATTACTTAACCGTAGAAACTTTTTCTGTGGGAAATACCTGCTAGTGTTTTGCAAAATACAGTATGGGAAAAGCTGATCTACATTAACCATTTCTTTTTATAAATAAAGAAATATATGGGTGCCTCCTGCACCCCCTAAACCCAAACCAAACCCACTGCTGTCGACGATTCTGACTCGTAGCAATCCTATAGGACAGAGTAGAACTGCCCCACAGGGTTTCCAAGGCTGTAAATCTTTACGGAAGCAGACTGTCATATCTTTCTCCCATGGAGCAGCTGGTTGGCTCTAACCACCAACCTTTTGGTAGCAGCCAAGCGTTTTAACCTCTGCACCACCAGGGCTCCTTTCCTTGCCCCTCAATTCTTTAGAAATCAGTGACTTGTCTACTGTCACACAGCTGTAGACTCAGATTGGAACCTAAACCTCTTCCTAGTCATGTTTACTTAGTTTTCTGATCAAATTTGGGTATAGAATGCAAAATTATTTGAATGAGTAGAAAATTGGAGGTGGTTCTATAATATACTGTGACAAGAAAAGAGAAATGGAAGATAATTCTAATAGACAGTCCCTGGGTTACGAACGTCCATCCAATTTATATACAACCCATAGTTATGAACCAACCCCTGTAAAACCTATTATATTAAAAATTCAAGGTACATGTAATGGTTCATAATAACAGATGGGTACTACTTTGCAATGAGCATCAGAACATTATTAGTGTTATTACTGTATTATTAGGTTAAAGATGTTTTAGTGTATCTGGAAGTATTTTTTTAAATGTTTTTAATACATAGGAGGGTACACTATATACGCTAAGACATTTGACTAACTGATGTTAGATATGAACTGTACCTTGCTGTTCCAACTTACTACAAATTCGACTTAAAAACAGCCTTAGGAGTGGAACTTGTTCATAATCCAGAGATTGCCTTATAGTGCTTCTCATGTTTGCCTGATTGTAAGAGTTTCTAGATTGCATGTTAAAAATACAGATTATCAGGCTTCTGTTCTGGCAGGTTTGATTTATAGGTATGAGGTGGTTTATCATTGCTAGGTAATATATGAATAGGTCCAGAATTCCCAGAAGTTGATCTTTATAAAATCATAAGAGTCATATGGTCCTGAGTGACTAGAGAATTGGTGTTATCTTTCTACACTGACAGAAAGACAACTAAAAATAGACCAGATTCTATGACAAGAAGTGCAGACAAACCTCACTTCATGTACACTTACATCTTAAAGTCACATATGTGTGGAGAAGAAAGTTATTGGTTTATTTGCTTATTTGTTGCCTTCCAAATACCCTCTAGTAGCCGTCATCTGAAGCAGTTATAGAAATCGTCTACTAAGTAAGTAGCTGTGTGATTATTCGAAGCTATACATTTTAATCAAAGTGACAGATTATCAGCAAGCTATATTAAGTTCTCTTTTTATAAATCATTGGCTCATTAAATTCAATTTTTACTTTTTGACCAAGACTGTTGGAGTCACCTTAAAGGTACAGGGTACCTATAATTTTAATTTAAATCTAGGTCTTCTTATGAAAGGAAAACCTCTAGCAATATCTACATGGAAAACTTTATTAGTATTTGGACTGATAGCATAGCCTTTATAGCTGATACCTACTCAAGTCCTATACAGACAGAATTCTCAATGAAATGGGAATTAATTCTGATGTATATTCTAATGCCTGCTTTTAAATACATATTAATAGTTAAATCAGCCAATGGCAGAAAATCAAACAAACATCGTTTGGGATAAATAATTGTATATTGTCATAAACTAAGATATTTACAATCTTGTGTAGGGACTTCATATGTTATAATTGAAACATTTCTGAAATTTGCTGTACATGTATCTTTTCTTTAAGGTCTATAAATTTACGACCAGGCTACATACAAATTTTCCCATTTTTCATTTTTTGTTACATGTTGTAAATTAGATTGGATTCCCTATGTATTAGATTGAAGATGTATTTGTGAAATTATCACTTTCAAAGTTATAATACTGTTATCTTTTGTTCTCTTACATATTTTGTAACCCACTTTTCCTTCATGTTTTGACTTCAGAGAAACCAAACTAAATAAAATGTAATTATAATATCAAGATCCTTAAAAATGTTCCTATCTGTTGACGCAGTATTTCATGTCTGGAAGTCTAGCCTGAGGAAATAATTTGGAATGCAGACAAAGCTTTATATCAAGGTATTTATCCCAGTGATATTTGAAAGAGTAAAAGATTGATTAAATAAGTTATTATACAGCCATATGATGAAATATTAGGCAGAAAATGAAATTTGTTTCGACTGAATGTGAAGTTTTTGTTCCTTATTGCCTTACTGTTACTTTCTAGGCATAAACACTGTATCATTCAAGACTTTTTTCTTTTATGCAAAAGTTTTATTGGCATGGTATGATGTTTTTGGTATAAGGTTACATTGAAAAAGGGGTTAACAAATTATAAATACATAAATGTTTTTTTAAAGTTACCAAAAAAGATTGGAAGAAAATATATTAAAATATTAATAACGTTTACCTCTGAATTTGTATACTTTCAGCTCCCTTTCCCAACTCCCCAAATAATTGTTTTTTTTTAAAAAAAAAAACTTCATAATAATCAAAGGATAATCTTTTCACATCAAAAAGAGTAGGAATCTAAAAGTCTGAGAGAGAAAATGTTTGAAGGACCCTCTCCTTTCTCATTGTTAACAATTTAATTGTTAGTTGAAGCTATTTTTTTACTCAATAATAAGGTCGTGAGTAGAAAGATAAAGACACCAGTAGAGAATGATATCAATGAAGTAAAAGATAGGGTGAGTAGAAAATTTGTTTACGTAAATCTGAGTTTGATGGAGTAACTGTAATAATACCAGAAATGAACTTCAGAGGATGCAAAAATGATCCTTATGAGATTGGTTATTTGGAATTGGGAATTTATTTCATTCATAATAAACTAAACAGCAGGTTTTCAACCACTATAGAAGGTGAATATGAAGAATATTTTCTCTTCTGGAGGACTTTGATCTTGCAGTTACAGTATGTCAAAAAATTTTCACAGATAAAATGTGGTAGGGGCAGAATTCAGACCTAGTTTGGTCAGATTCCAAAACACTTGCTCTATATGTGGGTCATATTTAGGATTCTAATTTCCACCTAAGACATGCCTTTTTTGTTGTGGAAATAAAAAATGTACCTCAAGTTACATTAATTCATCATTACTCTTTTACTGGAAAAGGATATTTCTGTTTCTGTAACCTTACTGAAGAGAATAAAATTTTTCTGTCTGTGTTCCTATTTGTATTGCAGTAATTTCTGAAAAACTGAAAAGTGAATTGCTGTCCAAAAAGGGGGAAAAAACAGTTACAGTTACGTGTATACTTCTAAATCCTCAGTGTGATACGCCTAGAAAGGTGGTTCCTGGAACTGTAGTGTACATAAGAATCCTCTGGGGAGTTTGTGAAGATTCCTGTACCCCTCAGAGTTTCTGATAACAGTATATCTGGGGAAGGACCCAGAGATCTATATTTTAAAAAGCACTCCTAGTAGTTTTGATGCATAATGTCCCTAAACCATACTTTGAGAAACACTGGTCTAGAAGTTCTACGTCCCAGTTCACATACTGGATATCCTCCCAAGGGGGGATGACTTTACAAGTGCCTTCACAAAAGTATTTTTGGCTTGTTTGATTTATGATTGCTATTTGCCTGTTTGGCTTAATGAAATCCTACATACCCATTCTAGTATTAAATAAATGCTAGTTGACTAAGTGGGTATTTGATATTCATTTCTTTTGGCCTTTTATTCCAAACTGTTAGGAAAGCTTATACTAATCCAGTATTTCTGGAAAAGTATTTACAGTATATGTGAGGAACCATAAAAATGTGCATATTCTTTGCAACAATGCCATGTCTGGAAATCTATTATTAGAAAATTATCAATCTTCACTTCATTAGTATTTTTAGTGGTAAATTTAGTATAAACAGGCTAACATCTATCAAGATAGGATTTCTTGAAATGACTTGAGAAAATGCTGATGTTACTAGGATACAGTATACAATATTAAATATATACTATGATATTTATGATATATAATGATGTGATATCCACTGTGATATGATAAAAGGAGGAAAAAAAGAGTATAAGGAAATAAACCAAACTCTTCCTTTTCTTTATCTCTCATAGCAGAGTTACAGAGAATTTTTTTCTTCTCCTCTTCTGTATTTTCCATTATAATTTTTTATTAAGAGAAAAAAATTATAAATAACTGTTTTTATATCTTCACAGTTAATTTGATTGTATAGATGAAAGTCTAAGGATTGTCATATTACTTTCAATCATACTTAGTTTCATAGTATGCTGTGAAGTCTGCCAAATGCATATAGGTTTGCCTTTTATAGTAAGTTTGGTGTTTTTAAACCTTACGTTGTTCATCATTTTTTAGTACCTCATTGACTTTAAAGAATTTTATCATCATGTGTGTACCTTCTGACTATAGCATTTAGAATGTAATTGTCAGGTTGGGGCAGTTGCCATTTGTAATAACTAGGAACACTCAGGCCACTTTTGGGGTGGAGCTGTTTGTTAGAAGACATAGAAGCCCTTTATAAACGTTGGAGATATTTTATTAAAAAAAAAAATTATTTCACTCTTAGGTATGCCTGTGTAAAATTACCAAAATGATTGTCGTTAGACTTTCTGCTATCACAGTATTTAAATGTACACAGTATGAAAAATGCATATACACCTAAAAATAATATCACTACTAAAAGTAGGAGGGGGCTTCTATAGCAATATTTATCCAATGTTAAGCCCTTCTCATTGAACAGTTTAATGGTTTTGTTGAAGATGAGGTATTTTAACGACTGCTAATTAAAATTGGACCTACTGACTGATTTGTTTTCTTGTACTGTACTTGTATTTTGGATGTCTTTCTACATGCTTCTGCTAATGAGAAAATAAATCATCTAGTAAGTTTCAGTGGAAAAAAAATATCAGAAGGTGCAGATCTTGAGACTATAGCTTTTAACTTGTACAAGACTTTTTTTTTGGTGATTTATCAATTGTGAGTATATTTTTCTAAATATAGAAGAGGAATGTTCATGAACATAGGTAGAATATCACACTTTAGGATACTTCACTTTCAAGTTTTTATGGTGCAGGACCAGACAGTGTTTCATTCTGTTGTACATAGGGTTGCTGTGAGTCAACCAACTTGACAGCACCTAACGACGACAACAACATATAGAGAGGATCTTGACGGATCAAATGCTACTTTGAGACAGTTAAAACATTAATTAACCCTATATTAAAACTGAAGTCCAGTAAGGTTAATTGACTTGCCCAAGGTCTCATGACTAGTAAGTGTTAGAGAGAAAACTACAACCTAGATCTTTATTCTCCTAATGTAAGGCTCTTAATTATTTTCTTGGATCATTCCATTAATACATTTCTCACAAATACAGCCTGTGTCAGTGTTCACAATAATCTAAGGTTTTAAGTATATTTCTAGAATTGTAAATAAAATCCTGGTGTTAGAGTATTTTTGCCATATGATAATATTTTACAATAAAAATTAAGCAATTATGAAAATAAATAGCCTAGTTTTTCAATTTGGTATAAGTTGGCTTTATTTTATACTACTAATAAAGGCACATTATGCTCAAGCATTGCAATTATCACTGAAATGCGCGTCCATTAACTGAAACATTAGGCTGAGTATATAATTACTGTCTAGAGCCAATATCTTTGTGAAGCTGCATCTACAATGCTATTAAGCTATAAGCAATATTTGTAAACTAATATTTAAATGATTCAGAATTGATACCATCTCTTGCAAACTTAAAAATGAATACTATGTACATTCAATTTGATCTTTTTTTTTTAATGTGCTTAGAAAAATATGCTGGGAATTCTCAAGGATGATTAAAATATGTGACTGGAGAGAGATGAATTTGAATACAGTTGCTATAACCTAATACATATTAATCTTACTGAAGTCTTTCATCTATACAAAATAAAATGTATATAAATTCCTTTCATAGTAAAATGGAAGTGACTGTAACCAAGCTTTTTAATTCAGATGGTCTTTTTGGGCCTATCAGTGCAAAATTGCTTTTAAATCTGAATATTTATATTGACTATTGAAATATACCTGGGTTTATAAAAAGTTTACTCTTTACAACAATGTGTACCACTTTTCTTTACTATTATCACATTTAGAAGGGTGTTTTGATAGCTGTTGCATATAGATGCTTCACAATTTCATACAATGTACCTTTCTAATTTGTGTAATTTACACATTACTATAACTCTGTCCTATAGGGTTGCTATGAGTTGGAATCGACTTGATGGCAGTGGGTTTGGTTTGGTTTTGGTTATATAACAGTATTTAATTTATTTTACACTACTAAATTCTCACTTCAGTGCCGTGGCTTGGGCGTACATATCCACTTTATACAGTGAGGACAGAGTCAAAAGACTTGCTGCCTGGTTTTGTTTCTACCACTAATGCATTTTTCTAGTGAAAAATATTTTCATTTTGGACTTGATTTCTGTGCCAGTCTTTGGCACTTAGTAGTCTATGGCCTTGGGCAATTTCCTTAATTTCTCTAGGCTTCACTTTTCCTCACTTTGCAGGGTTTTTATGAAGGTTAGAGATAATAAGTATAAAGTGCTTCACACAAGATTGGTATTTTCGTAATCATCGCTATCAGCATTACTTTAGTTGTATAACCTTGTGTAAGTTATGTATAGCCAAATATCAAATTTAGCCCAGATAAAACGAAAGGATTGAAGTAGATTGGGAGAAATGGGTTTTAGGATCTTTGAAATGTTACGCAAACATTTTATTATGCATGCTTATAGAAGATTCCTAGTGTTCATCAGATTATCAAAGTGGTTTATGAATTCCCCAAAAGAATAAACACTAGACTGGATGATTTCTATTTTCTTTTCAAGTGGTAAAATTTCTTGATTATATGTTATACAGTTAACCTCAATGTTTCCAGAGCTAGGGAAGTTCTGATCTTTTTTTTTTTAAAACAAGATCTCAGAATATAAATGTTTGCTGCTGTCCAAAGGTGATCATTGTAGTCTCTGGCTTCTGGTAATGTTGGAGTAGCTTATATCAGATAACCTTAAAACTATAACCTCTGGAAGGAAGGGGGGTACATTTTGAAGGCACTGGAGAGTGACCAAAAGTAGGTGGAAACTGGAGGGTATATGAGCCTTGAAAGAAAGAAACCAAGCTGGTCGAGATCCACATTTATCTGTCTTTTCTCTTGAAGAAATTCACAAGTTTGTGTTGTACTTGGGAATATTAACTCAAGCAGAAAATAGCAATTTTTTGGAGGAGTTAGAGAGTAAAACTCAGGGATGTTAGAGCAGCTGAAAATTGAGAGGAATCCTGGAAAGGAAGGAGCCATGAAGTGGGGAGCCCCAAAACTTACATACGGATTTCTTCTAAATGCTTACAGGGTTAGATTCTAAGGAACTCGGGGTAGAGGGGAAAGGCGGCAACAGTGTTGTTAAAAGTAAGTAGAAGAATAGGAATAATTAAAACATGAATGGAGATCAATGAAATATAAAACAGATAATCAACAGAGAACATGAATGACATGAAAAGGTGGTTGTTTGAAAAGATCAGTGAAATACATAACAACCTTGCCAAATAGATTAAGAAAAAGTGAAAAAAAAACCCCACAAATTACCAGTATCACGAATGAAACTGGGAACATCAATACAGATCCTACAGACATTGAAAGAATAACCAGGGACCCTTATACATACTTTATGCCAATAAATTTCACAGCTTAGATAAAGACAAAATCCTTTAACAATAGAATTTAACCAAAATTAGCACAAGAAAAAATGGAAAATCTAAGTAGCTTGGTATATAATAAAAGGTATTGTATTTGTAATTAAAAATCTTCGCACAAAGAAAACATCAGGTCCATATGGCTTCACTGGTGAATTCAATCAAACAGTAGAGAAATAAATAACACTGCTCTTACACAAACTCAGAAAAGAGAGGAGGAGAGAACACTTCTCTGTTTCTTTTATGACTCTGATACCAAAACCTGACAAGGATATTATAAAAAAAGATTACAGACCACCATCTCTCATCTACCTAGACCGAAAAATCCCTGATAATTTCAAACTATATGCAAATTACTGTGTTTGAAAGGAAAGAGTTTCAATTTAAGATTAATTAAATTAATAGTAGATAATATACAGCTTATATTTCTTTGTTTTCTTTAGTTTGTCATCACATAAGAATGTGAATGGCCATTGATATTACTATCTGTTTTATAATCAGAAATGTTTTGGCTGTCAAATGAGGATAGCCAGTCAGTATAGGTTATATCCTGTATTGTCTTCCTAAGTATTTTTATAGTGGGAAGATATTCTTTCTGTTAAGTTTTTTTATATTATTCATAAATAAATTGAATTTTGACACATTTTTCATGATAATGGAAATTGATTTTTTCTTAATTATTTATTTTGAAAAAATTCATATCTACACAGAAGTTGAAAGAATGATATAATGAATACCTTTATACCATACGTTTTGCACATTAGTTTTACCTCTCATTCTTTGTCTTTATGCACATTTACACATACATATTACATATAAACTTTTTTTTGCAGAACCATTTGAAAATAAATTACACACATCATGATAGTTAAGCCGTAACTACTTTTTATGGGTTTCCTGGGAACAGGGATCTTCTCATACATAAACACAATACCATTATCACACTTAATAAGTGTAATAATGATATAAGAATATTACTTAATTTTGTCCATTGTCAGGTTTCTCTATTTGCCGCAATAATGTCCTGTATAGCCTTTTTTAAACTGCAGGAACCAGAGATCACGCACTGAGTTTAGTTGTCTTGTCTCTTTAGAGTGCATGAATATAAAAGTTATACCACCTGTTGTTCTTTCGTGATACTGACATTTTGAGAAGTCTAGCTAGCTGTTTATAAAAAGTCCTGCAATTGTATTTTTCTGGTTATTTCCTCAGTATTAGATTCAATTTAAACAATATTGCCAAGAATAATACCTAGCTGAAAAAAGATAATTCTTAATAAAATTTTTGCAAAAGCACCTTCAGACCAAGAACAAACTGTGTAGCAAATAGATAAAAAGTCCAAAACCGTGGCCTTTAAATGAACACGGTTATTGTGCATATATCAAATCTACATTACAGTGTTATTGCCTGCCTTCACTTATAATGGTCTTATATGTAGGAAATGAGCTAATTTTCAGTATTCATCCAAGGTTTTTACCACTATTTTTAAATTCTCAGTCTCTTCAGTTTGAATGCTTTTGTTGAATAATCTGTTTCTTAGAATCTAGATATTATCGTTATTATTTTACATTTTTCCTGGATATTTTTTGAAAAAAAGTTTTTTATAAGGATTCTGACAGCTCACTGAGAGGGAAGAAGCATTGGGTCAGGTGTGTGGTCATCTTTTGAGAAGTGTGTTTTTCATAAGTGAAAGTAGAAATTGTTAAACAGTCAATTGAGAAATTTTTAGTGTTCAAACCAAAAGAGAATGTGATATGAATATATTGTTGTTTAAATCATTATTTACTGTCCTATTTTCAGTTGCCTCATGATTTTAATGATAGTTTCAGTCTGTTTGAAATCATCACTTTTTAACTTGTGGACTTTTTCTACAAACTGAATATTTTCATTTAGATTCTAAATTTAAAGAATACTTTTAAAAACAGGAATGTATGTGCTTACCACAGGTATGATCAAGTCACAAAATAGTTACTCTTTAATTTCTCCCATTTTGCTAAGAGTCCTCTGCCTTTATCTTCCATCAGTTTGCTTTCTAGTTAGCCTGAACAGGGAAACAGTCAGTTTTGGAAACATGTACAGAATCTTTGAACATCTGTTTTGACTATAGATCTATGTCTTAGAAGATACATTCCATCTGGTCATGTTGGGATGTGTGTACACATTTTAAAGCTTTGTCTTGCAACTGTCTTAAAATAATGCAGTAATACTACTGAAGAATCATTTAGTTGCTATTACTGGCAGTTTTTTTTTTCCCCGTTTATATATATGCACTTGTTTGAAGTAGCCTCCAAAATTCAGAGATGATAGCCCCAACATGCAGCTTCTTATTTTGAGTACCTTTCATATGCCAGGCATTGTCTGGCTCAAACTGCTGTTACCAGCTCACCCTTAACCTCAATGGAGCACTGGTTTGAAGCAGAGCACTAAACTGCAGGACTTTGAATCATCCCCCAACCCACTTCACCACTGAGAAACCGCATGGTTTCTCTCTTGATTGCTACCTCATCTATTTCTCTCTTTCATGATCAAACTTTTTTGAAGAGTTGTCTATACCACTGGTCTCCATGGCCTTCATCACCTGTTCATTTCTCAGCTTGATCAAGTTCATTCTTTCACCCTGTTCCAGGTTATTCTTTTTTTAAGTTTTTAAAAATTAGCTCTACTGATGCATAATTTACAGAGTGTACAATCAATGGGTTTTGACAGAGGTATGTACACCCATATAACAATCACCACAATCAAGATATAAAACATTTCCATCATCACAAAAGCTTTCTGTGTGCCCCTTTCCAGTCAGTCGCTCTTCCCAGGCAGAGGCAACCACTGGTCTGCTTTGTGTCACTGTAGGCTAGATTGTCTTTTCTAGAGTTTCACATAGATAGAATGACACAGTAATATACTCTCTTGTGTCTGATTTCCTTTGTTCAGCATAATATTTTTTAGATTAACCCATGTAATTGCATATTTTGTTCCTTTTTATTGCTGAGTATTGTTCCCAGTGTATGGATGTACTATATTTATACAGAATCATATGGCATATAGTCATTCTTGTCTAATTTCTTTTTGAGGCTGAGCATGTTATTGCATATTTTTCGTTTTTATTGATGAATAGTATTTCATTAGGAGGCTGGGTAGCACATGTACTTTGTGATCAGCTGCTAACCTAAAGGTTCGCAGTTTGAACCCACCCAGCGGCTCTGTGGAAGAAAGTCCTGGTGAAGTGCAAGAAAGTCCTGGTGAACTGCTTCTGTAGAGATTACAACCAAGAAAACCCTATGGAGCAGTTCTAGACTGTAACACATGGGGTCGCCATGAATCGGGGCCGACCGGATAGCAGCTAACACCAACAGTGTTTCATTATCCAGATGTGTTGGTGTTCACTTGTTAATGGAGTTTTTTCCTTTTTTAAAAATTTTTTTTGTTTATTATGATGAAATCTGCTGTGAATATTAGTGTACAAATCTTTGTGGAAGCATATGTTTTCATTTCTCTTGAGAGTGAAATTGCCGAGTGATAGAATAATAAAACAGTGGCCTTTGAGTTGTCTCCAACTTATGGTAACCCCATGTGTGTCAGAGTGAACTGCTCTATAGGATTTTCAATGCTGAGTTTTCAGCAGTAGATCACCAGACCTTTCTTCCAAAGCACCTCTGGGTGGACTCAAACCACCAACCTTTTGGTTAGCAGCTGAGTGCATTAGCTGTTTGCACCAACCAGGTGATGCAGTAGGAGATGTTAACTATCAAACTGTTTTCCAAAGTGGTTATACCATTTTGAGTGTTCAGTTACTCTTCATCTTCACCAATACTTGATATTGTCACTGTTTTTAATTTTAGCAATTTGACTGAGTGTTTAGTGGAATTTCATTGTGATATTAATTTGCATTCTCCTAATGACTGATGAGATTGAACATCTTTTCATGGGCTATTGACCTTTCATATATCTTCTTTCGTGAAGTGTCTGTTGGACTCCTTTGCCCATTTCTCATTGGTGTTTTCTTATTATAAAGTGTTCTTTATGAATACAATATACAGGTCCTTTGTCAGACATACGTATTGTGAATATTTTCTCCCCATGAAATGGTGTTGGATTTTATCAAATGCCGTGTCTGCATCAGTTGGGATGTTCATGCAGTTCTTTTCCTTCATTCAGTTAATGTGGTGTATTGTTATTAGGTGCCGTCGAGTCCGACTCATAGTCATCATATGTAAAACAGAACAAAACACTGGCCAGTACTGCACCATCCCCACAATCATTGCTATGTTTTGAGCCTGTTGTTGCAGCCACTGCGTTAGTACATCTCGTTGAGGGTCTTCCTCTTTTTCGTTGACCTTATACTTTACCAAGCATAATGTTCTTCTCCAAGGACTAGTCCCTACTGCTAACATGTCCAAAGTACGTGAGTCAGAGTCTCGCCATTGTCACTTCCAGGCAACATTCTGGCTGTACTTCTTCCAAGACAGATTTGTTCCATGGTATATTCGATATTCTTCACCAATACCATAATTCAGATGCATCAGTTCTTGTTCAGATTTCCTTATTCATTGTCCAGCTTTCACATGCATACAAGGCAGTTGAAAATACCATAGCTTGGATCAGGCACACCTTAGTCCTTGCTTTTTTAACACTT
This sequence comes from Trichechus manatus latirostris, assembly GCF_000243295.1. Taxonomy (NCBI): domain Eukaryota; kingdom Metazoa; phylum Chordata; class Mammalia; order Sirenia; family Trichechidae; genus Trichechus; species Trichechus manatus. The sequence continues at coordinate 8,853,519 of NW_004443947.1, read as the reverse complement.
CAAAGAGATCTTTTGCAGCAGATTAGCCCAGCACAATACATTGTTTGATTTCTTGACTTCTGCTTCCATGAGCGTTGATGTGGATCCAACTAAAATGAAACCCTTGACAACTTCAGTATTTTCTCCATTTATCATAATGTTGCTTATTGGTCCAGTTGTGAAGATTTTTGTTTTCTTTATGTTGAGGTGTAATCCATTCTGAAGGCTATAGTCTTCGATCATTTTGTTTTCTGGGTTTTGTTTTTGTTTTTGTTTTTTTTGATCAGTGCCATTCTTGCAGGGGTGAGATGGTATCTCATCATGGTTTTGATTTGCATCTCTTTTATTGCTAATGATCTGTGAGCATCTTTTCATGTATTTGTTGGCCTCCTGAATGTCCTCTCTGGTGAAGTGTCTGTTCATGTTCTTTGCCCATTTTATGATTGAGTTGTTTGTCTTTTTGTTGTTGAGCTGTTGAAGTTTTCTACATATCTTAGAGATTAGAGTGTTTACAGATACGTCGTTGCCAAAGATTTTTTCCCCAATCTGTGGGTTCTCTTTTTACTCTTTTGATAAAATCTTTTGATGAGCATTAGTATTTAATTTTTAGGAGATCCCAGTCATCGAATTTATCTTCTTTGGGGCTTGTGAATCTTTAGTGATGCTTGATCTTCTATTTATGCCTTAGATTGGGGCTCCTAGCATTGTCCTGTGTTTTCTTTCATTATCTTTATAGTTTTAGGTTTCAGATTTAGATATTTGATCCATGTTGAGTTAGTTTTTGTGTATGGTGTGAGGTATGGATTCTGTTTCATTTTTCTGCAAATGGATATCCAGTTTTTCCAGCATCTGTACACTTTTTTCATTCTGCTCCTCAAACTCAATAATTTTAATTGGCCTATCTCTTAGTTCACTGATTCTTCCTTCTGCCAGCCAAATCCACTGTTGACCTCCAAAGTATTTTTCATTTCAGTTATTGTATTTTCCAGTTCCAATTATTGTTATCCTTTCTAAATTTCTGTCTCCTTATTGAAATTCTTGTTTTGTTCATGTATTATTTTCCTGACTTCCTTTAGTTCTTTGTCTGTGTTTTCCTTTAGTTCTTTGGGCGTACTTAATACTATTGTTTTACACCAGAGGAGAAACTAGATAACTGGAAGCTACTAAAAATCAAACACTTATGCTCATCGAAAGACTTCACCAAAACAGTAAAAAGACACCCTACTGACTGGGAAAAATTTTTTGGCTATGACAAATCTGATTAGCATCTAGTCTCTAAAATCTATGAGATACTGCAAAACCTCAACAACAAAAAGACAAATAACCCAATTAAAAAACGGGCAAAGGATATGAGCAGGCATTTCACCAAAGAAGACATTCAGGCATCTAACAGACACATGAAGAAATGCTCACGATCCTTAGCCATTAGAGAAATGCAAATCAAAACTACAAGGAGATACCATCTCACCCCTGGCAAGGCTAGCATTAATCCAGAAAAAGGAAAGTAATAAGTTGGAGAGGTTGTGGAGAGACCGGAACACTTATACACTGTTGGTAGGAATGTAAAATGGTACAACCACTTTGGAAATCGACTTGGCGTTTCCTTAAAAAGCTAGAAATAGAAGTACCATACGATCCAGCTATCCCGCTCCTTGGAATAAATCCTAGAGAAATAAGAGCTGTCACACGAATAAATATATGCACACCCATGTTCATTGCAGCACTGTTCACAACAGCGAAAAAATGGAAACAACCTAGGTGCCCATCAGTGAATGAATGGGTAAACAAATTATGGTATATTCATCCCATGGAATACTATGCAACAATAAGAACAACGATGAATCCGTGAAATGTCTTATAATATGGATGAATCTGAAAGACATTATGCTGAGTGAATTTAGTCAGTCACAAAAGGACAAATATTGTTATAAGAACTCAAGAAAAGGTTTAAACACAGAAGAAAACATTCTTTGATGGTTATGAGGGTGGGGAGGGAGGATGAGGGTTATTCACTAACTAGATGGTAGATAAGAATTATCTTAGGTGAAGGGAAGGACAACACACACTACAGGGGAAGTCAGCACAACTGGACTTAACCAAAGCTAAGAAGTATCCTGAATACAGCCAAACACTTTGAGAGACAGAGTAGCAGGGGTAGGGGTCTGGAGATGATGGTTTCAGGGGACATCTAGGTCTGTTGGCATAACAAAGTTTATTAAGAAAATGTTCTGCATCCTACTTTGGTGAGTGGCGTCTGGGGTCTTAAAAGCCAGCAAGTGGCCATCTACGATGCATCAATTGGTCCCAACTCACCTGCAGTAAAGGAGAATGAAGAACACCAAAGTTACAAGGAAAGTATTAGCCCAAGAGACAGAACGGGCCACATAAACCAGAGACTGCATCAGCCTGAGACCAGAAGAACTAGATAGTGCCCGGCTACCACGAATTACTGCCCCTAAAGGAAACACAACAGAGAGTCTCTGATGGAGCAGGAGAAAAGTGGGATGCAGAACTCAAATTCTAGTAAAAAGACCAAACTTAATCGCCGAATTAAGACTGGAGGATCCCCAGAAAGCATGGCCCCCAGACTCTCTGTCAACCCAGAACTAAAACCATTCCTGAGGCCAACTCTTCAGACAAAGTTTAGACTGGACAGTGGGACATAAAATGATACTCATGAAGCTTATACTTCTGAGCTCAAGTAGATACACGAGATTAAATGGGCAGCTCCTGTCCAAAGGTGAGATGAGAAGGCAGAGAGGGTCAGGAGCTGGTTGAATGGACATGGGAAATCGGGTGGAAAGGAGGAGTGTGCTGTCACAGTATAGGGAGAGCAATTAGGGTCACATAACAATGTATGTATAAATTTTTCTAATAGAGACTAACTTGAATTATAAACTTTCACTTAAAGTACAACAATGAAAAAATAAACTATTGTTTTAAAGTCCATGGAGTCCCTGTGTGGTGCATACAATTAACATGCTCAGCTGCTAACCATAAGATTGGAGGTTTGAGTGCACCCAGAACTCCTTGGAAGAAAGGCCTGGTGACCTACAGCTGGAAGACCAACCATTGCAAACCCTTTGGAGCACAGTTCTGCTCTGACATACATGAAGTTGTCAGGAGTCGGAGTGGTCTTGATGGTAACTGGTAGTCTGTCCATTATCTGGGCTCCCCAGGAAAAGTTCTGTCACTTCATTTTGTTCTTTTAAATATATTATCCTTTCCTGTTTCTTTGTATACTTGGTGATTTTTTTTGGTTATGAAACTGGAACATTTGAATATTATAATGTGTTAGCTCTTGAATTTGGGTTTTTCCCCTTCCTTAAGGTTTAGAATTTTTTTGTTTTAATTGTTGAAGGCTGTAGTTGGCCATCTGCTTAGCAGCATCCTCTAGCTGTTTTTTCAAAGACTTCCCTCCTGGACGTGCATGGACACCAAGGTCTCTATTTCCTGTACTGGGCCCAGCTAGTGTTTCAAAAAACATTTCTTTGTACACTGAGGGTGGAGGTGGGGGGGCAGGTGGGGGGTGGGCAGGGTAACTCTTCCAGTGTTTGCAAATTGGTTCTGTGCTGGGGCCCTTTTTCAACATTTGGTCTGGTTTGCAGTACCCTTAGGGGTCAGCTGGAGGTGAAAGTGTTGAGTATTCTTAAGTGTTTTTGTGCATGCATTTTGTCCTGATCATGCATATGGCTTTCTCAGTTCCCTAGTATGTGCAGTTCTTTTGAAAGCTCAAATATCCAGAAGAAACTCTCAATCCAGCCTTTCCTTCAGCCCTTGAGTATTTATTGTATGCTCCAATTGCACTGTTGTTTAGCCCCAGGCGATTATGGGTGGTTACAGTCTTTAGGTATTGCCTGCTGTGCCCTTCCCCACCCTACACCCACATCATAAGTGCTGAGGTAAGCCAGACCAAGAGTAGCACCCTACTTCATTCCTCATGTAGCCCCCAGACAGATCAGAATAGACACACACAGTAATCTGCTAGCAAAGTCTGCTCTGTTCATTCCAGTGCCAGAGATCAGGCCCCCTTCTCTGAGAGCACAATCTACCACCGCCACCACTTTAAGATGGCTAAGCCAGGGAGGTAGAGGGGTGCTGGAATAGAAAGTCACAGTTTCTCTAATGATTAAAAGTCACCTTTTTCCTGATTCAGCATTCACTTAGTTGATGTAACCCTCTGACTGTTTTTCAGAGTTTTACAAAAGTTGAGGCTACCAGTTCCTGGTTGTTTTCCTTGGTGATTCTGCAGGAGAATGGGAGCATGGAAGTGTTCATGTCACCATATTCCAAAAAGTCTCTGCTTATTATCTTTTAAAGTATTTGAAGAATGAGAGGAAGTTTTTATGTATACCACATATTTGCCCTTTGACACTAATTTCTTTGTATGGACATGTTCCTATGTTTGTTTGTTTGTTTTTTGCATTTCAAAAACTTCCTTTAAATTTTCTTATAGTGCAGGTCTGTTGGCAATGGATTCTCTCAGCTTTTTTCTTCTGGTGAAAAATTTTTTATTTTGCCCTTATATTCTAAAGATATTTTTACTGGATATAGAATTCCAGTTTGGCATTTTCTTTCAGCTATTTTAAGATGTGTCCTGTTGAGTATCTGTGAACATTCTGGAACTCTTTCTGATATTCTGCTTGGAAAGTTCAACTTGCTTTAGTCTTTTAACTCTTATCTCTGACTTGTCAACTCAACTTCCATACTCTACTTAGGATCCCCTTCTTTTCTCTGAAGTTCATAGTACTCTCAAACATCCCAGTTCTGTAGTACCTGTTGTGCATTGTCACAAAACTGTTGTTTCATATTTTAATTCCATTTTCTTACTGCTTAAGGCAAGAGGGTAAATCTGGGCCCTGTTTCTACATGGTGGCTAGAAGAGCAAGTACGTTCGTTCAGAAAATTAAAAATAAATATATTTATTGGATGCTCTAGGAGCTATACCCCTGCTTTACATGCTGGAGATATATACATGAACTGTACAAGCCTGGTGTCTATTCTTGTGGAACTAACATTCCAGACGAAACAGAAAAACACTAAATTACTTACTAAACGAATCAAAAAGGTAATTTAGGATAATAAGTGCTGTGAAGACAACAATGCAGGTTGCTATAAGAGTGATGGAGCAAGAGTCTACTTTATATTGGAAGAACATGAAAAACTTCATTGTGATAGTAATATTTGCTCTGAGACTTGATTGATAAAAAAGTGCGGATTGCCAGACTGTGGGCTGAGGGCTGGCTGCTTTCTTTTGTAAATAATGTTTTATTGGAACACAGCCACACCTGTTCATCTACATACTGTCTGTGGCTGCTTTGGGACTACATTCACTAGTTGAGTAGTTATAACATTGATGGTATGGCTCACAAGCCTAAAATATTTATTATCTGGCCCTTTAAGAAAAAATTTGCCACCTCCTGGCATAAAGGAACTATGCCACTTACTACTTGAGCTGAGATCACCAATGACCATAGTGCTTATAAACCTGATATATGCTTTTGTACCCTTGTGTTAGTGGACTTTTAGCAGCATTCAACATAATCAACCATGTCTTCCTTCTTGAAACAATTTTCCCTTCCCATTAGCTTCTCTGATACCATGTTTTTTAATTTGTTTTTCTGACTTCTTTGGGTGTTCCTTCTCAGCTTCTTTTGTATACTAATTTTCCTCAATCTGACCTTAAATATTGGAGTTGCTTAGGGCTAGGCTTAGATCTTCTTGTCTTACTAGTTTCTCCTAAGTAGTATCATGCACTCCTGTGTTTTAAGTTACTATTTATTTACTGATGACTCCCAAATATGTCTATCTCTAGCTAGGCCTGTTTTCTGAAGTTTAGACTTACATGTCAAAATGTGTCTATGACATCTATTTGTCATTTTAAATGTGACAGGTTCTAAATAGAACTCAACCCTGTGGGGCAGTTCTGCTCTGTCCTATAGGGTTGCTATGAGTTGGAATCATGACGTCTTCTCCAAAAGCTGCTTCTGTCTCAGTAAATGACATCTGATACTCATGTCAAAAACCTAAAATTAATTCTTGTAACCAGTCAGTCCCCAAGATCTTTCAATTTTCTCTCCCAAGTATTTGATTTTATACAGTTCTATTCGTGCTACATGTTTCTGGTCCAGGCCACCCCTTCCTGACCACTGTGGTAGTTTCCCACAGTTCTACCAATATCCATTTTTGAAACCCTCAAAGTGATTCATCAGGTACCATAGCCAGAGTGATTGTTTTAAAATGAAAATATGTGGTTCCCCATTGTTTTTAGGTTAAAGACCAAAATCTTTTCCATGATTTATTGAATCTGCAGAAGAAAACTCCTGTCTCCATCTCCAGGCTTATCCTATGCCATTGCCCACCCCACCCCCCTTCTCTGTTCTCTAGGTTCTCTAGCGTTCTTTCAGTACCTAAATTCTCCAAGTACTTTACCAGGGCCTTTGCACATGTTATTGTTTCAACTTGGAGTGATCTTTCTCTCTCTTCTTTACCTAGCTAATTCCTACACTGTTTTCTCTGGGCAGCCTTCCCTCACACTCCCTCCTCCATCTTTGGGCCTCCATCTATATGATTTCATATTACTTTGTCCTTAGTCTTCAAAGCACTTATCACAACTGTGGTTAATCACAACTATAATTAATGTAATTATTTGTTTTCTTCCTCACAAAGCTATAAGGTCCATAATGGAAGAAATTGTGTCTGTCTTGTTCACCATCATATCCCCAGCACCAAGCACATTTTCTGACATTGAATAAATTTTTTTTTTTAATATATTTTATTGTACTTCAGGTGAAGGCTTACAGAACAAATAGTTTCTCCTGAAACAGTAGTACACATGTTGTTTTATGACATTGGCTAACATCCCCACAACATATTAACCCTCTAACTTCTCAACCTTTTTTTTTTTTTTTTTTTTGGTGAAAATACACATAGCCAAAGATACACTGCTTCAAAAATTTCTGCATACACA
>NW_004443947.1:8817429-8838177 GCF_000243295.1 Trichechus manatus latirostris | reverse complement strand
CTGCATGAATCTCTCCTCGCTCTCCGTTCTCTGTCAGTTTTCTCAGTCCATTTGGTGCTTGGCTGAGTTCTTTATCTCTTCATTTGATGTCTTAGGGTTTCAGGATTGTTGTATTCTCTGTCTGGCTCAGTTTTTCGGATCTTTGCTATGGAGGGACGGCGTGGTGGTTCTGTCTAGAGCGCCATTTTGCCGGAACTCCTGAATAAATATTTTTGAAATGAAATAATAAATGAGTATATTGTATGTTTTAATTATCACAAAAAGCTCACAGTTACTCTTTGAGAGGCTTTTAAACTCCTTGGGAGGAATTTTGTAAAGAATAATGATAATAGCTCCCATCTATTGAACAACTCCCATGTGCCTTGCCATTCAGTGTGTTTACATGCACAATCTTATTTTAACCCTCACAACAACCCTGCAATGGAGTTAGCCTTACCCCATTTTCACATGAGGAAACTGAGGCTCAGAGAGGTTATTTCACTTGCCCAAGGTGACACAGTAAGTTGCAGAGCTAGGATTTAAACCCAGTGGTTCTTTCTCCAGAGACTCTTTCACTGTGTTGCTGCCTCCTAACCAGATTGTTACTGAGTAAACTCCTGCAATTTTTAACTTTACCACAGGCTGCCAACTACTTTATCACATTTTCTCTCCATTTAATTGATCGGATTTAACAGTCTCTATATATACTAGCTCATATATTCGTTAATATTTTATATTCACATAAAAATGATTATAGAAATACATGTATTTCTTATATTTAAAAACGTATGAAATACTGAAATTTAGTAATTTGGTTTGGATTTTTGAAGATGTACTCTGAAATAACTTTGCAATAATCACACCCAGTTTAAAAATAAACTTCTATTTGACGTTCAATTTTTTTATTAGTTGCCGTAGAACAAGTTTTGACCCTAGGTTGAGAATTACTCAAAAATTCAAATTAAATAGTGGAATGTTTCACATTTTCTCTACCTTAGAACTAAAGAATGGATTTTTAAGAGTCCATTTCTTAACTAAGTTTACTACATAAAGCGAGGCTCTGCTTTTGGAAAATGTAATATAGCTTCATTGTGCTACTACTGCATGGTTTAGGAGTCTAAAGATTCAGCTATTTCAGTGATAAATTAATGGCATGAAAAATTCATTTTTATTACTTCTTTCAACATTGGCAAACTCATTTTTGTCATTTTTGTAATGCTCATGAAGTATAGGTGGAATATTAGCCGTAATATTTTTTGGTAGAGCTAAATATGTTGCCCCTTCTCCTGTTTGGGAGCCCAGTGGCACAGTGGTTAAGAACTCTGCTGCTAACCAAAAGGTCAGCAGTTTGAATCCACCGCCGTTCCTTGGAAACCTTGTGAGACAGGTCTTTGTCTCATAGGGTCTCTGTGTAAGTCAGAATCGACTTGACGGTAACCTTTTTTTTTTTTTTTTTCCCTTCTATTTGAGAGCTTTGCAGACAGTATTATACCTCTTATCTGAAATTTTCCATGTTTTACAATTTCCCTTCATAAGAAACTCATGTACTTGTATATGCAAAATGCATATGACTTCATGAAACATTTGAACTGAGCACAGTCAGTACCATATTGTAATTAATAACAATAATAATACTGTCATCAAGCCTTGCTTCTTAATTCCCTTTCACACTTAAGTTTAACTGCCATACTTTCTAGCATAGTAAAGTGATCTTCATTATAGAGATCATAACAACTTTTCATTTGCCTCTTGGACTTTATAGAATAGCGTAGATAATTAGACCTCATAGTTCCTGATTATTTTGTGGAATGAGAGATGAGAGCTGGAATTGGGGAAGGGATTTTGATTTCATATAAATTTGTCATCTGTTAATTAGTTGGCCTGTTAGGTGTTTGGAGCCCTGGTGGCACAGTAGTTAAGAAATTGGCTCCTAACCAAAAGGTCAGCAGTTTGAATCCAGCAGCCACTCCTTAGAAACCCTATAGGGCAGTTCTACTCTGTCCTATAGGGTCGCTATGAGTTGGAATCGACTCGACAGCAACGAGTTTTTTTGTTTTATTAGAGTTTTACAGTAGTCATTGAACTTTTGTAACCATCTTGTTCTGAGTACTTTATTAAAGTATCGTTTATTAGCTTCCCATATCATCTCACCGTATTATCTCACCTATGTGAAATGGAATTTTTTGCTTATTGTTTTTTAAATAAAATTAAGTGATATCCATATACACAGAGTATTGAAACTCCAGAGTTGTCCATGAAGAAGAACAGTTAAATTAATATTAAATTTAGAAGGCACTGAAAAAACAGCTAATTTTTTTTTTTTTTTTTAACTAAATAACAGTAATTTTTAAGAGGACAAAACAGACACGGTAAAATCCTGGAGTTTACTAATTCTCTGAAATAAGAATTGTGCACATCTATAAGGAAGGCTGACAATATTTTTGAATATAAGATTTGAAAATTGAATGAAGTAATCAGTTTGGGGGAGGAAATATACAGCATTTTTAAGATTCTTATTTGGAAACTTCATCAAAGATATTTAATACCTGTGGAAAACCTGATTGAAACATGTTGGAGACATATCAAGGACTAGCTTTTGGAATGCCATACAACTTAAACTCTGGGAAGATATAGTCTTTTCAGTCACCAGTAGAGTAGCTATAATACGTGAAGAGAATTAATCATATGGACTGACGCTGGATTATGGACATTTTCCATATACAGTTTTAAGGATTTTCAAAAATTGTCTAGGACAAATTATTTTGCCCATAGAAGCAAATTTTTGATTGTTGTTCTTCTCAAAATTAAATTCTAAGGGGTCATGAAAATGATCAGTTATAATTAGCATCTTTATTATTGTAATCTACATTCCAAGACAGTTTTTGACTTTTGATACCATTGTCTCTCCCAACTTTTGTAGAGACTTTCTTTGCCTTGCATACAGAAGAGAACTGGCTAATGGAGAAAATATGCACCTGACTTTTTTTCCTCTCCTAAGAAAGGAGAATTCATCCACTGCCACTGTACCTTTTTTCTTTTCTTTTTTGTCTTGCACAGAAGACTGACATCTTCCTGTGAAGGGCTTGTGGCAAACCTATCCAACTCGGTTTCTTCCTCCTTGAGAACGATCTGATTCATCATCATCTGAACCAGGGATCACACTCTAAGGGTCCAGGTGAGGGCAAGTCAGTCTTTATGTTAAGCCGATTTTTTTTCTGGTCAGGTAAGTCACACTCAGGCTTGATCTTACTCGGCATCAGTTAGCCTTAGCTTTTAAAGTTTCCTAGTCCTCAGAGAGAGACACAATTCATCTGTCCATTAATTCTAGGGCCCACCTAAGCTATTAATGATTAGTCGCATCATTATAAAAATTCTCTTTGGTGAATAATGTGACAATTTTCAGTGTACTTGCGTATCTTAAGTTCCAGAAATCTTAAAAGTAGTGTGTGTGTAGTGAAGAAAGAGACAGATAGATATTTCTAGTTGCAATTTTAGTGCTGATCTTTGTGTCTATTTCATTGAATTTCTAAGAGTTTAGAGAAACTTAAAACCAGTTTAGCATGTATCATCTTGGACCTTTGTAATTTTAATAGCTTTTAGTTTTATTTGTAGATGTCTTGGAACCTGAAGTAGATTCGAAATATTAGAGCTAACATTTGCACTCACGGACAGAGGTCTTTTGTTGGTTTGCCATGGATTCTTTCATGTCAGAGTGATTAAGGGCAAAGCCAAGAATTTCCCTATTCTGTACCAACTTCCATATACTAGTTACAAGCAGAAATTTATGATTGCTCCTCAGGCAAGTGGTCCTAGCTAATTGAAGTCTGGCATTGTACCTTGATAGTATCTTATAGCTTGGGAGGTCTGTGGCTATGAGACTATTTTCTAGAGAACTGATTTTTTTTTTTTTTTTTCTTATTGTACTTCAGGTGAAGGCTTACAGAACAAATAGTTTCTCATGAAACAGAAGTACACATGTTGTTTTGTAACATTGGTTAACAACCCCACAACATATCAACCCTCTAACTTCTCAACCTCTTTTTTTTTTTTTTTTTTTGGTGAAAATACACATAGCCAAAGATGCACCATTTCAAAAATTTCTACACGCACAGTTCAGTGACATTGACTACACTCTTCAAATTGTGCTGTTATTCTCACTTAAAATGAAGGCTTACAGAACGAAATAGTTTCTCATTTAACAGTTACTACAAATGTTGCCCTATGACAATGGTTAACAATCTCACAACACATCAACAATATCCTTACTCAACCTTGGGTTCCCTATCACCAGCTTCCTTGTCCCCTTCTGCTTAGAAATATGGAACGCTTCACGAATTTGCGTGTCATCCTTGTGCAGGGGCCATGCTAATCTTCTCTGTATCGTTCCAATTTTAGTATATGTGCTGCCGAAGCAAGCACTAGATAACTAATTTTTTAAAAACATTTTTTAATTGGGGAAAAAATCTACCTTGTGCATTACATGTAGTTTGTTTTTTAGGTGACCCTTTATATATCATAGTAAATTACTTTTCGGTGTTATAAAGCATTAATTTGTTTTATCATTGTAATGACATTACATTTAATTGTGAGGAAAACAAAAGTAGTTCTACTCTGATACACCTTGTCTCTGCCATTCACCAACACATAGATAGGAATAAATTGGGCTTTTATTTTATCCTATTGGCTAATTCTCCAAACGATTCATAAATTATGACCTGAAGTTAATACACTTCAGTGAGTTTGCTACTAGTAAGGAGAGACTCCTAGTTACCGGGACTAAGAGGGATTATCTCCTGAAATTTTGTAAGCTATGAAGCTAAATGGTATATCACCTTTTACTACTGATCTCTTTAGATGCATTGTTTTGTGTTTATTACTCAAAAATGTCAGTATTAGCTTTGAGCAAGAGAACTTCTTTTTGACTGGAAAAGCAACTTTTTTAAGCATCCGTTGTTAGAAACCACCTGATATTTTACCATTGGAACCTAAAGTACTTACTTGTTTACTTGATTCTAGATCACTACAATTAAGTTAGCATGGATTTGGAAACCGAATTTGTTGGGCACAAATCGCCCGTTCGTTTTCCCTTATGTTTAGTTTAATTCATATAGAATAGAAAATTATTTATTGAGTATTTTAAAATGTTTCCATCGATATCTCTCTTGAACAGGAATGGTATTTATTTAACTCTGCTTCAGATTCTAATAGAAGGTTATTTCCCACTATATCGTAACTGTTTTACGGTGATTAGGTTCCTACATATACGTTGTATGAGTATGTAAACATATCCTAACTGAATCATATAAATATATAAAGTAATTTAAGTATTTAGAAAATGGAATTACATTACTAAACCAGGAATGTCACGCACATTAAAATCTATGTTGTAATTTTGAATCTGTATTGTAATGAACACAGTGGGCATATTTCAAAGGGTTAGTAGGATAGATTCCCCGTGGTGCTCCTGGGCTTGGATAAATCAACTACATTGTTGAAGGGTTGTAATTTTGAAGAAATTAGCAAACTATGAATGAAGCTTATGTCTTATATTTGACTGGCTTTGGAAGTACATGTATACCTAAAAGAGTGCGATTTTCAAAAATAACCTTTCCTACTTTTTTACTTCTTATATAGTGGCCTTTTACTTTTGTAGCCAGTAGTTTTTTAGTTAGATGCATATATGAACTTCAGACATTTCCAAGTTTATAGAAGTGAAATCATTACAACATCTGTTTCAATAAATGGATGGAACTAAAATTTAAAGACTTGAAACATCAGTTTTTGGTCCTTAAAACATCAGCGTTAAATCAGCTTTCAATTATCTACATAGAGGTTTATAGATTTTAAATATATAGATTATAGATTTCCTGTGATAACATTTCTGTTCTATACCAGTTAACACATTTCAGAGATAGCTCACTTACCCTGCCCAATGTGTGTTTGTAATAAGGTTCATGCCAACTGGGTTTACCTTAGTATAAGCAGAACAAAATTAGAAAGGTAATTTTGCTATGAAAAATAAGCAACTGATGCATTCCAAAACCAAATATATGATATTTGGATTCTCCCATGTGTAAATAGGGTTACTCTGCCTTTTCTAATACAAGAACGTGCTGTTGACCCACTATAAACTTCTGATTTGCCATATCAGTAAAATATGTTGGATTTGGAATAAAACATAGCCTGTTGTTGTTAGTTGCTGCTGAGCCTATCCCAACTCCTGATAACCCCATGTGTGCAGAGTAGAACTGCTCCGTACGGTTTTCAGGGCTGTGGCCTTTCAGAAGCAGATCACCATGCCTTACTTTCGAGGTGCCTCTGGGTGGGTTTGAACCACCATCCTTTCAGTTCGGTGTCCAGTGCTTAACCATTGTGCCACCCAGGCATTTTAGAGATGACATGCTGAAACTGGGGATTCCTTCCCTCATTCTTTCTTCCCAGTTAGGATTTGACTGCATTACTTTAATAAGGATTAACATTAAAATCATGTTATACATTTCCTTGTGTACATTTTCTGTGTCCTATGTAGGACCAGAAAAAACAAAAAAGACCAATGAGTGGCATTTCTTCTAAGAAGCTGTTTAATGAATCTAAGATGCCAGAAACAATGCTATCATACTTACTGAGTAGTGGCAGCATGGAATTGTATAGGAATACCTTACTTAGCTTTTCTTTTGGTGATAATCTTACCATTAACTCATAGAACTGTGTATCCTACTGTTACCTCTACTATACCTTCAAGTCATTTGTTAGATTGCCTGATGGCTATAAATATCTCAAGTTAATAACCACAGAATATTTCACAGAGGTGGTGCGTGCTTCATAAAATGTATCTGCAGTTGCTAAAATCTTACTTGACTTGAAACAACTAAATTTAGTTGACTCTCTGAAGTTGTATATTGTTAAAATATGCTTCTTAAAACAAACAAACTATGATTTACTTTCAGTTCTGGAAATAGTCAGAAGGATTTGTTATCTCTTGCAGACCTTTCTGCAAACTACTAATGGGATGAACACAATATATCACTTTTATAATAGTGAGCTATTAAAGGCAAGCATAAAGCAGTCTGAAGCCCATAAGTGCTGCCAACAGCTCCTGCTTTAATGAATTCCCTTTTAGATGTCCATTAAATGCTCGTGGCAAATGTACTCATAATGGAAATGGCAAATCTAAATGGGTAGATATGAATAATCCATGGAGTTTAAATTCTGTTTATGATCATCTTCACATTTAGTTTTCAAGACAACGCAGTTTAGTTTTCATTACAGTTTGGAATAAAGAGGACAGGGAGTAATTGATTGCTTCAAGCAGATTAAAATCAATGGTTTTCTTTTCAGAGAACTGGTTCAATGCAGTAATTCCAACTTTAAACATTGATTTAGGGTACTCAACACAAAATGTTTTGTGCTGTGTGAACTTTTATATAGAAAGACTAATATTAATTTTATTTCCCTATATATCTGTATAGTGAAATATAGAGGTTGTTAGTAGCATATGCATGACTTAAATAGTGATCTGTATTAAGTCATTTGATATTATTGCAGTCATATAATGAATCAATGAGATTCCCGTCATCACTGTAATACTGTTTGTAACCCATTAGCACAGAGAAATTACAGCCCATCATACATCATTACTGTGATTGAGGCTTTATTACCATATTCTCAAATTGCTTGCTTGCTATAAAACTAAATAGACACAAGACAACTCTAGGTGGAATATAGACTATGCATTATTATGCTACAGTAATGAGGGATTATTGTACCATAAGGGGGTGAAACTTATGAGGAAAATAAACTTGACAGTAATAGAAAACTGGAGACTCTTTTTACATTTGTTTTTATTACTTTAAAGGTCAAATATATTTGTTATGCTCAGGTTATTGTTTATGTATTTCATAAATCATAGCCTCTTAATATTTTTTAAAGGTTCTGCCTCCCCCCACCCCCACCCCAGCATTTGTATCCTTTCAAAGTCTGTAGTCTAATGCACTTTGAAAGGTTAGGAGCAGACTTAGAATCTACATTTTGCTACTCTAGAAATTGGACATCTCTGCTAAGCCTGAAAATTTGGAGGGTAGGTATTAAATCGTTCAAAATTTTTCAGGACTCTTGTACAATGTGAATAGGTCAGTGGTCTTCTGGCTCTTCAGTTGAAATAATAAGTGTGCTAATGCAGCAATATTCAAAGCAATGAAGAGAGGTAAAATATGGAACAATTGCCTGGGGCCTGTTTACAAAAGAGTTTTGATGTTTCAAAGAGGGAAACAGAAGAACTATATTGCCTCTATATTAAAAAATATTCTCACAACACTAGAACTTGTTAGTTAAATTGCACATACGTTCATCATTCTCCATTGAGTCCTGTTTATGAGCACTAACATTGAGAGCATGATTTAGAAGAGTAGAAAGCCAAGCACACTGACTTTTGAGCTCAGGTCATTGCTTGGATTCAGAGCTCTGTCTGATGCAGCATGACTTTCTGATTTGGTACCATGGCAATTTAAATAACAAATGACAGTATAAAAATCAAAAGCTAGTATAAAATATATTCATGGTTGTAAAGCACTTTACATACAAATTCTTAGCCAAAGCAATAATAATAACCTGAAAAATTAGAAAAGGCAACATAGTCTTCTAAAAGAGGATACCTTGTTTTTCTCAGGTTATAAGACTCTTACAAACCACTTAAGCATGACTGTTACATTTACCATAATGTAATTACCACCTTTGTAAAGCAAATTTTTTATTTGTAGCACATACAGTGGTTGCAGTGGTATAAAACCTGAACACTTAGCAAAGTATGTCCTTTTTGCATTGAGAGGCACCACATAAAAGGGGAGTTCAGAACTGGCTGAGGGGACATAGACCAAAACTGGGACACACCCAACTCCAACTAGTGCATTCTTAAAATGTAAGAAACTATAAAACCTCCTAACTAACCGACTTCATTTCATGCTTACCAGAGTATACAGCCATTTTGAACTACGAGTTTTTTTTTTTTTTTTTTTTTTAACTTTCCCTTGGTTCATTTCATCACTTCTGAGCAGTTTCCATGTAAAAACGGGGAGAGAAATGCAAAAGCAAAATGCTAGGAATAATAAGAGAGAGGCAAAGCTTGGAGATGTCAGAAAGATGCATTTTAAATCTTTAAAATCAGCTATCGCTTGTATTATTCTTAATGTAATTTCGAGCAGAGTTTGAGGTTGTACTAGATTTGTTACCTGTCTTAGAATCTTTTGGGGAACAAGATAGAATATGAATTAATTAAAGCTTGTGTATTTAATAGTTGAGATAGCAACAAGTAAATTTTAAAAATAATAAACAATAAAATAATAAAAATAGACAGTACATGCTAAGAAGAAAAATAAAACAGGGTATGTAGGCTAGAGAGTGCTAGGCTGTTTTAGAAAAGATATTTATAGACATCTTTTCTAATGAGATGATATTTGAGCAAAAATCTGAATAAAGTACAGGAGCAAGCCATAATGGTATCTCTGTTAAAAGTATCCCAGTAACAGTGAATGCACAAGTTTAGAGACAGAAGCATGTGTTGTATGTTTGCAGAATAGTGAGGCCAGTGTGGCTCAGCAGAGTAAACGGGGGAAGGGGGGCAAAGGACAAAAAATTTTTCAAAGGTGCCTTAGTAATTTTTAAGATTTATAATAAAATCATAATATTAAAGTTTTTTTTTTTTTTTTTTTTGTTTGGTTTTTTCTATTAAATAGGTAGGTCAAAGTCAAATGGTGCTTCTAACAGCTTTCTTAATATACTGGAAATAACCTGGTTTTAACTATTTAAATATACTTTTAACACAACTATTATTTATGTCTTTCATAGGAATCAAAGTTTTTATTTTTGATAAGTTGTGGCAGAAGTTCTCAGAGTGTGGGCCATGGACTTTTCCTTTATACTTTCAGAGCTTATAACTGGGAAATGTTTATGCTTTTATCCCTGGTAGTTTTCGATTTACTTCTAGAACTCAGTAAAAACAACATTATTTAATGACCCTCCCAAAGTAGTTCCATAGCTCTGTTAAAGCTTGTGAAATCTTATTATTTTATTTTTTTGGGTTGCTGAAAAGTGAAAATAGGTGGGATGTAGCGTTTTAGGGATCTTTAATCCTATAAAAGCCCAACGTATTGCCGTCAAGTCAGTTCCGACTCCTAGCAACCCTATAGGACAGAGTAGAACTGCCCCACAGGGTTTCCAAGGAGTACCTGGTAGATTCGAACTGCCGACCTTTGGTTAGCAGCCATAGCTCTTAACCACTACGCCACCAGGGTTTCTAATCCTGTAAAACGGATACTTAAATTGAAAAAAGTTTTGAGAACTAACTGACTTCTTCTGTAGCAGGAAATGAGGGGCAGAGGAACTATTGTTCTTAGGTGCCATCTCGGATCCAACTCATAGCCACCTCATGCACAGCAGAACGGAACACTGCCCAGTTCTGCACCATCCTCACAATCATTGCTATGTTTGAGCCCACTGTTGCAAACAGTGTGTCAGTCCATCTCATAGAGGGTTTTCCTCTTTTTCCCTGACCTACTTTACCAAGCATGGTGTCCTTCTCCAGAAACTGGTCCCTCCTGATAGCATGTCCAGAGTATGTGAGCCAGGGTCTCACCATCCTCACTTCTAAGGAGCATTCTGGCTTTACTTCCTCCAAGACAGATTTGTTTGTTCTTCTAGCAGTCCATGGTATATTCAGTATTCTTTAAATACACCATAATCCAAAGGCATCAATTCTTTGATTGTTCTTATTCATTGTCCAGCTTTTGCATGCATATGAGGCGATTGAAAATACCATGGCTTGGGTCAGGCACACCTTAGTCTTCTTTTTAA
Source organism: Trichechus manatus latirostris (assembly GCF_000243295.1). NCBI lineage: Eukaryota > Metazoa > Chordata > Mammalia > Sirenia > Trichechidae > Trichechus > Trichechus manatus. The sequence continues at coordinate 8,827,353 of NW_004443947.1, read as the reverse complement.
CACCGTAAAGAGGTCTTGTGCTCCAGATTTGCCCAGTGCATTGTGTCTTTTGATTTCTTGACTGCTGCTTCCATGGGTGTTGATTGTGGATCCAAGTAAAATGAAACCCTTGACAACTTCAGTCTTTTCTCCATTTATCATGATGTTGCTTATTGGTCCTGCTGTGAGGATTTTTGTTTTCTTTATGTTGAGGTGTAATCCATACTGAAGGCTGTAGTCTTTGATCTTCATCAATAAGTGTTTCAGGTCCTCCTTCCTTTCATCAAGTAAGATTGTGTCATCTGCATAAGGCAGGTTGTTAATGAGTCTTCCACCAATCCTGATGCCCCCTTCTTCTTCATATAGTCCAGCTTCTCAAATTATTTGCTCAGCATATAGATTGACTAAGTATGGTTAAAGGATACAAGCCTGACACACACCGTTCCAAATTTTAAACCATGCTGTATCCCCTTGTTCTGTTCGAACGAATGCCTCTTGGTCTATGTACAGGTTTTGCATGAGCTCAATTAAGTGTTTGGAATTACCATCCTTCACAGTGTTTTCCATAGTTTGTTATGATCCACACAGTCAAATTCCTTTGCATAGTCAGTAAAACACAGGTAAACATCTTTCTGGTATTGTCTGTGTTCAACCAAGATCTCTCTGACATCAGCAGTGATGTACTTCATTCCACATCCTATTCTGAATCTTGAATTTCCAGCAGTTCCCAGTTGATGTATTGCTGTAACCATTTTTGAATTATCTTCAGCATAATTTTTACTTGCATGTGATATTAATGATATTGTTTGGTAATTTCCGCATTCTGTTGAATCACCTTTCTTTGGAATGGGCGCAAATATGGATCTCTTCTAGTCAGTTGCCAGATAGCTGTCTTCCAGATTTATTGGTGTAGATGAGTGAGCGCTTCCAGTGTTGCATCCATTTGTTGAAACATCTCAATTGGTATTCCATCACTTCTTGGAGGCTTGTTTTTTGCCAACATCTTCAGTGCAACTTGGACTACTTCTTTCAATACCATCAGTTTTTGTTCATATCCTATACCCCCTGTTGACCAATTCTTTTCGCTACAGTGACTGTGTATTCCTTCTATCTTCTTTTGATGCTTCCAGTGTCATTCAGATTTTGTCCATAGAATCCTTCAATATTGAAACTTGAGGCTTGCATTTTTTCATCAGTTCTTTCAGCTTGAAAAACGTGGAGCATTTCTTCTCTTTTGGTTTTCTAACTCCAAGTCTTTGCACATTTCACTGTAATACTTTACTTTGTCTTCTCGAGCCACAGTTTGAAATCTTCTGTTCAGCTTTTTTCCTTCATCATTTCTCCATTTGCTTTAGCTACTCTGTGTTCAAGAGCAAATTTCAGAGTCTCTTCTGACATCCATTTTGGTATTCTCTTTCTTTCCTGTCTTCTTAATTATCTTTTGCTTTCTTCATATATGATGTCCTTGATGTCATCCCACAACTCCTGGACTTTGGTCATTAGTGTTCAGTGCATCAAAGCTATTCTTAAGATGGTCTCTAGATTCAGCTGGGATATAAACAAGGTTGTACTTTGGCTCTTGTGGACTTGTTTTAATTTTCATGTGTTTCAACTTGAATTTGCATATGACCCATTGATGGTCTATCTCACAGTCAGCCCCTGGCTTTGTTCTGACTGATGATATTGAGCTTCTGCATTGTCTGTTTCCACAGATGTAGCCCATTTGATTTTATCTGGTGAGGTCTATGTATATACTTACCATTTATGTTGTTGAAAAGTATTTTCAGTGATTAAGTTGTTGTCTTAGGCTGGGTTCTCTAGAGAAGCAAAACCAGTAAAGCATATAAATATATACAGAGAGAGATTTATATCAAAGAAACAGCTCATGGGATTGTAGAGGCTGGAACGTCGCAAGTCTGTGGATTAGGATAGAGGCTTCTCCTGATTCACGTAGTCGCAGGGGCTGGCGAACTGAAGATCGGCAGGTTGGAAAGCAGGGCTCTTGCTCACAGGCTGTGAATATTGACAAATCCCAAGATTGGCAGGGAAGACCACAAGGCTTCTCCTGATTCACGTAGCTGCGGGGGCTGGCAAACCCAAGATCGGCAGGTCGCAGAGCAGGGCTCCGCTTACAGGCTGTGAAGATCCACGAATCCCAAGATCAGCAGATAAGTTGATAGCTCAGGTCCCAAGAACCAGAGGTCAGACGAATGGGAGGCAGCTGCAGGATCCAGAGCAGAGCAAAAGCCAGAACGTCTGCTTATATTCAGATGCAGGCCACACCCCCAAGGAAACTCCCTTTCAACTGATCGGCTACTCACAGCAGATTCAGTCATGGGAGTGATCACGTATAAACACTGAGAATGGTAGCCCAGCCAAGTTGACACACAATCTTAACCGTCGGAGTCGTTGGTCTTTCAGAATTCTATCATGCAATATCCAGTGTTGTGGCTATCAACAAGGCCATATTTTCCAACTACCATTCCTTTTTGTTTCCCGCTTTTGTATTCCAATCTCCAGTAATTCTCAATGTATGTTGATTGCATGTTTGATCAATTTCTGCCTATGGAAGTTGGTAAAAATCTTCAGTTGTTTTCATCTTTGGCATTAGCAGTTGGTGTGTAAATTTGAATAATAATTGTATTAACTGGTTTTGCTTGTAGGCATATGGATATTATCCCTATCACTGACAGCTTTGTACTTCAGGATATATCTTGAAGTGTTCTTTTTGACAGTGAATGTGACACCATTCCTCTTTAATTTGTCATTCCCAGCATAGTAGACCATATGATTATCTGATTCAAAATGGCCGGTACCAGTCCATTTCATCTTACTTATGCCTAGGATATTGATCTTTATGTTTCTTTTCATTTTTGACAACTTCCAGTTTTTCTTGATTTGTACTTCATACATTCCACGTTCTGATTATTATTGGATATTTGTAGCAGTTTCTTCTCATTTTGAGTCGTGTGACATCAGCAAATGAAGTTCCCGAAAGTTTTATTCCATCCATATCATTAAAGTCGACTCTAGTTTGAGAAGGCAGCTCTTCCCCAATCGTATTTTGAATGCCTTCCAACCTGAGGGACTCATCTGCCAGCACTATATCAGACAGTGTTCTGCTGTTATCCATAATGTTTCCATGGCCATTTTTTTCTGAAGTAGATCACCAGGTCCTTCTTCCCAGTCTGTCATAGTCTGGAAGCTCTGCTGAAACCTGTCCACCAGGTGTGACACTGTTGGTATTTGAAATACCGGTGGCATAGCTTCCAGCATTACGGCAGCACACAAGCCACCCTAGTACAACAAACTGACAAAGATGAGTGGAAAAACTGAGGTAGGTAGAAAACCTTGGCTGTTGGCAGGAGGCCTCTTCAGTTCCTTTTTGGTTGTTGAGAGGGGCAGTATAATTTTGTAAGAAAATTGTTAATCTTGGGGAGCTGGATGACTAGATTCAAACCTTTATTCTCCCAGTGTATGACCTTGCGCTATGGACTATGTCCTGTCATGCCATACAGTGTTATGAAATAGTGGTAAATACTCAGCATCTAAAGACTTTTGCATTATCCCATAGAAAACTACTACAGTGTGTTGGATCACTTTTGTTTGGCCTTTCTCGCCATGGTCTTGTAACTCTCACCCAAGTGATCGGGTGGGACTGTGCACATAAGGTAATTGTGGCCCACCAAGGGGATTGTTCAGTTTTACCATCCCGCTAGGCTTAAGATAGAGCCAATTCCAGAGCAGGAGAGGATCTCACCACCAGCAAGGAAGAACAGCCAAGAGCAGAACATGTCTTTTGGACCTGGAATTCCTGTGCTGAGGAGCTCCTGGAACCAGGAGATAGAAAGCTGTAACACTGAAGATGACTAGAAGCAGTGGTAGAGAAACGGCAGCAGGAGACAGCATGGTGGGCTTCCCAGGCCACGGAGTGAAAAAGATGAGTGCCTTCATGCAGGAAGCTTACTGGCAGAGTAGGATGCCTCCAGGTACTTGGTGGAGCTAGGTTTGCCAGCTCATGGAGTTAGAACTGAATGCTTTGGGGCCGAGGCTTACTGGCTGAGTGGGGTGCTTCAGGGCACTTACCAGCAGAGCTAAAAGAGCTTTGTTACACTTGCCCAAGCAGGGCAGAGGCTGAGGGCCAGAGAGAGACCTGTGGGCATGGCTGAGAAGAGGCCGTCCTGATGGAAGAACTGTATCCTGAGCATTCCTGAACTTGAAATGTAACATGTTACTTTCTAAGAAACCCCATAATCGTAAGTATTGTCTGCGAGTTCTGTGTGGCCATTGTAATGAATTTTTGAACTCAGCAGAGAAGTAGAGAGTGCTGTGGGAGGAACAGTTAGTGTCAGAATTGGTAAAGATGGCAGACAGAGGAGGCATGTCTGACCTCTGCCTTATAGTAATTAGCCTTGGGCTGTTGATCTTGATTCTCCTTCCCCATTGTGAAGTTAAAGAAAGTCAAGCACTGCCCACATCCCTTTTTACAGTTAATGTAAAAATTCAAGGCCATATTATGGAATATTTATTAAGCAGTGAACCGTTTTGGTAATTGATGTCACCCATTTACTTCATTTATTGTGATTCCTTGATATTCTTGAACTATTACAGGGCACAAAATGACACATATCCCAAAACAAAGAAGCCAAACCACCACAACCCCTTCACAATCTTATTTGTAATAAAATACTAAAATGTGTTTTACTTTTGAAGAAAGTTCTGTATATCCTAGTTAAAATCATTTTTTTGAACTACATCACTATAAACAGATGGTATACTTAAATACATTTGTTGTTTTTGAGTGTTAATGAAATATTTGTGGTGAAATAGATGATTAATTAATGCTGGTGAGTTGTTTGGATCAAAGAGGAATTCTACCTTTGCTAATACCTTGAAAGGATGATCAGGAACATCAAGAATGATTTTACCACAGTAGCACTCTCATTTGAATCATCTTTAGATTAAAAAGTTCTAAATAGCGTCCTTTTTGCATTGCTTTTCTTAATTATTACTATAAATCAAAATTACAGTGGGCTAAATGTTTTCTAAGAACCATTTAATGATTGCAATAACCCACTCTAGAGAGTGTCATCTTTTTGTTCTGAAACCAAGTTCACAGAAAGAGCCCTATTCTTTCAAATTTGTGCTTTTTACAAAGGGCGTTTATATTACGGATGTTTGGAGAAATAGTTACATAACGTCTGTTCTGCAGTATTGTAAAAGAGGATATAACAATTTACTAATAAATAAGTAAACATGAAGTATTTACTTAATAGGCGCAAAAGTGAATGAGAAGACTCCAGAAAAAGCGATATAGCTGACGTATTGGCTGTTGACTGCTTTCTTGTACTTAATGATAACCAGTTTGTATCGTGCAAATGTTAGCCTCTGTCAGTTGACTGACTACAGTATTTTCATGCAGATATTCCTGTAATTTTATAATAAATAATTCTGAGTCAGATATGTAAAATGAAGTATGCCTTCTCTTTAAAAAAAAAATAAACCTAAAGTCACTCTTTTTTCACTTAAAGTATTTTGTTCTGGATATTCCAGGAATATACGTTGGGTAAGATAGTGATTTCAAACTGGTTTATAACCAGTGGAACTGTTTCTTCAAATGAAACTTTATACAGAAGCAAATGGCCATGGTTGAAATGAGGAGGTGGAGGTTGCAGGGAGCCAGATGTCCCAGTGGCTCAATCTTTACTGCTGTCTGTGTGGTGCTCCTGAGGTGTCCCTGGCATCCTATACCTCTGAGGAGTGCATTTTGAGAACTGTGGACATATGTAGGAATTTGTAATTCATAGGCCATATGCTGTTCATTTGGCTATTGGATGAGACTTGCCTCATTGTCACTGTTAGACCACATAGGCTAGCCAGAAGTGACTACAGGCAGTTCCTGGGTTATGAACAAGATCTGTTTCTAAGTCTGTTTTTAAGTCAGATTTGTAGGTAAGTCGAAACAGGTACATACAGTTCTTATGCAGCATCAGTTACTCAAATATTTGCCCTAGTATATAGTATATATTTTACCTTTCTTTGCATATAAAACACTTAGGAAACACTTCCAAATACAGTAAAACATCTTAAACGTAGTAATACAGTAAAAAAAAAAATCCACTGCCGTTGAGTTGATTCTGACTCATAGTGACCCTATAGGACGAACTAGAACTGCCCCATAGGGTTTCCAAAGCTGTAATATTTATGGAAGACTGCCACATCTTTCTCCCACCAAGTGGCTAGGGGCTTCAAACTGCAGACCTTTCAGTTAGCAGCTGAGCACTTTACCCACTGCTTCACCAGGGCTCCTTAATCATACAGTACATAATGATACAGTAATCAAATTTTTAATATAATAGGCTTTATGGCAGTCCATTGTTAAGTACAAGTTGTCCGTAAGTCAGATGTTTTTAACCTGGAGACTTTCTGTATAGTTGTTCAATAGGAATATGTTTATTGCATATAAAGGTTATTATTAGTCAACATGTTTCTCATGTTGTGATAATAGGTACGGCGATATGAGGTCAGACACTTCTGACTCCCAGTTTCTCTATATGTATATAATGAGAGGGAGTTGGGCTAGGTCAAACCAGAAGCTCTTTCTACTACCTACCATTCTGTCATTCTCATAGTAAATATTTACTGAACATTGATGGAGAGCCTAGAATTTTCCTGGTTCGAGGTAGAGAAAAAGTATTAAGCCATGATCCTTAACTCTGAAGGGTTTAAACTCGAATTGGTGAGATAAAACAAACCAGCATAAAACTGTTAGAGACAACCTGTAACAAAGTATGAATAAATTGTTTTGTTTTGGACTCCAGGACCCAAACTTATAAAGAGGCAAATGTAAATAGAAAGAATCTATTTTAAGCTCCTTAGATTTTTTTTAAAAGTTCCTGTTAGAAAGGAAAAGATTAGTCCAAAGGACTTATGGACCACAGCTACCAAGGCCTCCACCAGACTGAGTCCAGTAAAGCTAGATGGTGCCTGGCTACCACCACTGACTGCTCTGATTGGGATCACAACACAGGGTCCTGGACCAAGCTGGAGAAGGATGTAGAACAAAATTCTAACACAAAAAAAAGACCAGATTTACTGGCCTAACAGAGACTGGAGAAACCCCGAGAGTATGGCCCCCAGACACCCTTTTAGCTCAGTGGTGAAGTCACTCCTGAAGTTCACCATTCAGCCGGGGATTGGGCAGCCTCATAAAACGGGAGTAATGAGGCACAGCAGTCCAGGGAAGAGGACTAGAAGGCAAGAGGGGACAGGAAAGCTGGTGATAGGGAACCCAACATTGAGAAAGGACAGTGTTGACAGGTCATGGGGTTAACTATTGTCATAGGGCAATATGTATACTAACTGTTTAATGAGAAACTATTTTGTTCTGTAAACCTTCATCTAAAGTACAAAAAAAGAATTATCTATGTGAGATCAAATTGACAACAGCAACTCAGAAGGTTTGTTAGGAAGCCTAGGGGACAGTGAGTTGAAGACAATGGTGATGGAATAATTTGGAAAAGGAGAGTGAGAATAGCAGCACAACTGGAAGAACGTAATCGATGTCACTGAATTATACATGTAGAAATTTTTGAAATGGTGTATCTTTGGCTATGTATATTTTCACAAAAAAAAAAAAAAGTGTCCTCCAAGGTCGAGAAGGGAGAATGTTGACATGTCGTGGGGTTGTTAACCAATATCATGAAACAATATGTGTACTGACTGTTCAATGAGAAGCTATGTGTTCTGTAAACCTTCACCTAAAGTACAATAAAAAAAAAAAAAAAAAGTTCCTGTTAGAGGTGTTACCTAATTTTGGTGAACTAACAAATTATATATTTATGCATTTCCTACTAAGAACTAGAAATCATTCCCACTGCTATATTTTTTCCTCACGCTGTCTATAAGTAAATATTAATATATATGGCATTTTTACTTTAATGCTTCCTGTGAAATCTGTTTTCTTAGAAATCTAGTGAGCCAGACTATGGCTTTCATAGCTCATGTAAATTCAGTTGGCATATGGCTTGAACATTAAGATTAAAGTGACAAATTTTTCCTAGTTGCTTGTGAGTAGAAATTAATTTTTTCTTAAGTCCATTCTTAAAATGAATTTTTAATATTACTTTAAGGTCATGCAGATATATTTCAGTATATTAAAGAAATAGTTTAATAATGATTTATTATGTTGAAACTTTATTAGCAGTTTTAACTCATTAAGTTTTATTTTTCTTTTTGTAATAATACTGTATATTTAAGCTAGTATGAAATTTATAGAGAATTTTATATTTATTTGATGTTTGAATGTATACCAAGATTGGTTTTGCTTTGCTCACAAAGGTAAAGAGAATTCCAAATTTGCTCATTATAAAGGTATTAGAGAAACTGTCAATAAATTTACTGTTGTAATTGAATCATATGATATCTAAATTGTTGATAATATGATCTGCTCGTTAAACAATAGTGTCTGGAGAAAATGATGGATTAATTGACTGATGGCTAAAGTTTCTCTCAAATATAATGGTTTACCCAGTTTGATTTGATTTGTGTAAAATAACTTTCTCTAATAAACAATTTGCTCAGAGGCAATAGAAGAAATGAATGGTTATCAAACCAAACTTAATTAGTCTATCCTAGATTGATATTACTTGGGGAGTCTTCGTTTTAATTGTGGAGGGCTGGATACAAAGAGTTTGGTTCATTATTTTTTCCTGTATAAACACTATTGTGTAACTACCTATGGAATAATAACATGTGAATTCATTTTAATAAATGCTTGTAAAGTGAATTAGCTAATTATACCAGGCTAAAAATGATTCCTTTAATTATTTTGGATATTTAACTGGTACTTCAATTTTATTATTGTTAGTCTGCAAATGTGATTTGTATTAGCTCTGCCAAACTAATTATAATATATAACTTAACAAACAATTTGAACAGTTTTGTAATGCTTATAATGTACTTTTCTCTTGTGCAAGAGAAAACATTATTTCTAGTTTGCGTGAAGATAAAGGTTTGGCACAGATTTAGAGCAAAAAGATGACAAGAAGAAAAACCCCTCAATATCCAGTATAATGCTTGGCATAATTATATGTATGAGAAAAGTCAACGCATTTTATTCAGGAGAAGATAAAAGTGGTGACTCATTAGTTTATCTTAAAATAGTGTTCAGATGGTACTTGAATGCATGTGTAATACAAGAGATTTGATTAATTTTCATTTTACAAGCTATAGAAGAGTTTTCTTCATGCACTTATAGGGAAGAACTTTATCCTCATTCTCAAGCGTGTCAAAAACAATATACTTCTTAATCACTTTCACTTAGCAGACAATTCTTAGTCTAATTGTTTTTGAATCAGAAATGAGTGAGAACAAGGGCTTTAGTAATAACAAATATGGCATTCTAATTTTATCTTTCTGGGGAAAAAAGTACTATAGCCTGTTTGAGAGCGTGCAATCTAAAACAGTCTTCTTTGTTTTTTTGTCATCAATGTGGTAAAATTCACTTTTCCTTTTTTTTTTTTTTTTTTTTTTGAGTTTTTCTTTCTTGCTGTCAGTTTTAACACAAGTGTAGATTCATGTGACTACCAAAACTGCGTTACAGAATAGTTCCATCACATAAAAAACCACTTCTATAATCCATGCCAACCACTGATCTCCTTTGCTATAGTTTCGTCTTTTTCCAAAATGAGATCATCCAGTATGTGACCCGATATGGCCTTGTTAACCACCCTATTCCCAAATGAGATTACATCCACAGATAAGAGAAGTTAAAATACCGGCAAATACTTGGGTGGGGGTAAGGGCACAATTCAATCCATAACAGATAATTTTTTTTTTTTTTTTTTAATATTTTATTGTACTTCAGGTGAAGGCTTACAGAACAGATAGTTTCTCATGTAACAGTAACACACATGCTGTTTTATGACATTGGTTAACAACCCC
>NW_004443947.1:8787652-8814989 GCF_000243295.1 Trichechus manatus latirostris | reverse complement strand
AGTTCTTTATCTCTTCATTTGATGTTCTAGGGTTTCAGGATTGTTGATTCTCTGTTTGGCTTAGTTTTTCGGATCTTTGTTGTGGAGGGACGGCGTGGTGTTTCTGCCTAGAGCGCCATCTTGCTGGAAGTTCCATAACAGATACTTTTGTATGATCTCAGTCTTTTTAAATTTATTGAGAATTGTTTTATGGCCTAACATGGTTGATCCTAGAAAACGTTTCCTGTGTGCTTGAGAAGAATACTTACTGTGCTGTTGTTGGGTAGAGTGTTCTGTACATGTCTGTTAGGTATAGTTGGTTTATTGTATTGCTCAAGTCCTCTGTACCCTTACTGATCTTTTGTCTAGACCTCCTATACATTATTGAAAATGAGGTATTGAAGTCTCCAAGTATTATGTTAGAATTGTCAGTGTCTCTTTTCAATTCTGTCAATGTTTGCTTATGTATGTTGAGGCTCTGTTGTTTTTTATTTATTTATACTTGTTATGCCCTCTTGATTAACTGATCCTTTTATCAATATATAATGTCCTTTGTCCCTTGTAATAATTTTTTACTTAAAATCTATTTTGTCGGATACTAGTATAGCTACCCCAGGCTCTTTTGGTTACCATTTGCTTTGAATATCTTTTTCAATCCTTTCACTTTCAACTTAATTTTTATATTGTATGTAAAGTGAGTCTTTTGTAAGCAGCATATGGTTGGATCATGTGTTTTCTTATCCATTGTGCCAATCTCTGTCTTTATTGGTGACTTTAATCCATTTACGTTTAAAACGATTACAAATAATGAAGGCCTGATTTTTGCTGGTTTGCTGTTTGTTTTGTAACTTTTTGTTCCTCAGTTCCTCCTATACTGCTTTCTTGTGTGCGTGATTGAATTTTTCTAGTGTACCGTTTTGATTCTCTCCTCATTTCCTTTTTTGAATATGTTATGTTCTTAGTGGATACCGTGAATATTAAAGTTAAGATCATGAATTTGATTTGAATTGATTCCAAGTTAGCTTCAATATTTACATTGTGTTGTTATCACAGTTTATATCTTTATACATTATGTGCCCATTAACATAGATTTGTAATTACTATTTTATACATTTTTCCCTTTAATAGGAAACAGGAGGATGAGTTACAAACCAAAAATACAATAATGCTAGCTTTTATATTTACCTATATAGTTACCTTTACCAGAGATTTTTATTTCTTCATATGACTTCAGGTTACCATCTAGTGTCCTTTAATTTCATCCTGAAGAACTGACTCCCTTTAACATTTGTTATAGCAAAGATCTTGTACAAGAATTCCCTTAGCTTTTGTTTATGTGGAAATGTCTTGATTTTTTTTTCCATTTTTGAAGGATACTTTTTCCAGATATGGAATTCTTGGTTGACAGTTTTGTTGTTGTTTATTTGTTTTTGTTTTTCCTGTTAGCACTTTAAATATATCGTTCCACTGCTTTCTGGCCTCCATAGTTTTTCATGAGAAATTGGCTATTAATCTTATTTAAGATCCTTTGTAAGTGATGAATCACTTTTCTCTTTCTGCTTTCAAAATTTTCTCTATCTTTTGTCATTTTCATGATGATGTCAGTTTGATGATAATGTCTTGGAGTTTATCCTGCTTGGAGTTTGTTGATCTTCTTGAATGTGTAGGTTTAGCCCTCTCATCAAATTTGGGACCTTTCAGCCTTTCTCTTCTTCTGGAACTATCATAGTATGTGTGAGATTGTTTGATAGTGTCCCATAGGTCCCTTATACTCTATTTATTTTTCTTTGTACTTTTTGCTCTTAGACTGAATAATTTCAATTACCCTGTCTTCAAGTTCACTGATTCTTCTGCCTGCTCACAGCTTGTGAATTTTTCATTGCAGTTATTATAGTTTTCAGCTGCAGAATTTCTGTTTGGTTCCATTTTATAATGTTTTTCTCTTTATACTCTCTACTTGTTCATATATCATCCTCCTGATTTACTTCTTTGTCCATGCTTTCCTTTAGCTCTGAGCATGTTTAAGACAGTCAAAGTCTTTTTCTAGTAAGTCCAACGTCTATTCTTCCTCAGGGATGGCTTCTTTCCATTTATTTTTTTCCTGTAAATGGGTCATTGTCTTTTTTTTTTTTTTTCTTCATATGCTTTGTAATTTTGTTAAGAACTGGAAAGTTTGAAAATTGTAATGTGGTAACTGCAAATCAGATTTTCCCTCACTACAGATTGCTGTTGTTGTGTTTTGAAGTCTGCAGTCATCTGTTTAGTGAGTTTTGCAAAGACTATATTCTTTGTTGTGTGTTGTCACTGAACTCTCTTTTCCATTATTTCTGCATTTCAGCCAGTGACCTAACAGATTTTCCTGAATGCCTGGATCCAAAAAGGTTAAACAAATGAACCAAAAAAGATGTTTTATTTCATTAATTTCTTTCAATAGATGCTGCCCAGGAAGCCGTTTCTACTCAAGGTGATTGAAACAGTGGCCAGCCTCTGCCAGCCCCTCAGGAAACCACCAGACAGATCCAAACACACAACCCCAAATTTTGGAGGACAGACTCCTTATTGTCCAGTCTGGCACCAGGAAGCCTCATCAGGAGCATGGGCCCACCATCCCCACAACTGTCTGGCACAAGGATGAGGGATGGTAGCTGCTGGCAGAATGCTGAAATTCACCAGAATTTATCAGCCTCTTTCTTCATCAGGTACTCCCCTGGATGCTTCAAATGTTCAGCTAGACTCCAGACTTTCAAAATAGTTGATTCTGACAGTTCTTGGCAGCTTAGTAGTTGTTTCTGTGAAGGGACCAATTCCTAGAGCTTCCTACTCCCCCATCTTCCATGACATTAGTCAGCCATTATTTCTTAATATTATTTTTTCTGCATCACACTCTTTTACTTTTTCTTCTAGGACTCCGATGACCTGAATGTTAGATCTTGTATTTTCCTGCAAGTCCCTCATTCTATTTATTTTTCCCATTTTTTTCCCCTCTGTTCTTCAGACTGGATAGTTTTTATTGATCTGTCTTCAATTTCACAGACTTCTTTCCTCGGTCATTTTCATTATGTGATTGAATTTTTCATTTGTAAAATTTCTATTTGGTTCTCCTTTCTAGCTTTCCATTCATTTCAAGAGTATTCGTCCTTACTAGTTGGAGCATGATTATAATAGCTGTTTTTAAAGCATGGTAATTGCAAAAGGCATGATAATTTTGACATCTCTGTCATCTTGGGGTTTGTCATTTATTTTCTGTTCTGTTGAGATTTGAGATTTTCCTGGTTCTTTCTGTGAAAAGTGACTTTTAAAACTTTATTGTGGCAAAGCATATGTAACACTTGCCATTTTAAGCATTTTAAGGTATACAATTCATTGACATTGATTACATTACCATGTTGTGCAGCCATCTACCACTATCCATTTCCAGAAGTTTTTCATCACTCCATACAAAAACTGAGTACCTCCTTAGCAATAATGCCCACTTCCTCATTCCTTCCAGCACCTTATAACCACTAATAAACTTTTGTCTCTATGTATTTCCCTATTTTAGACATTTCATATAAGTGGGATCATGCAATATTTTTCCTTTTTTGTGTCTGACTTATTCAGCGTAATGTTTTCGAGGTTCATCCATGTCATTGCATGTATCAGAACTTCACTTCTCTTTATAGTTGAGTAATATTCCATTGTGTATACATACCACGTTTTGTTTATCCATTCATCTGTTGATGGACACTTAGGTCGTTTCCACCTTTTGGCTATTACAAATAATGCTACAGTGAACATTGGTGTACAAGTATCTGTTTGAAGGAGTCTCTGCTTTCAAGACTTCCAGACATATATCTTGGAGTGGAATTGCTGGGTTGTATGGTAATTCTATGTTTAACTTTTTGAGGAACCGTCAAACTATTTTTCACCAGGACTTCGAACTGGTTCATTCCAGTTCAATCCCTTGCGTTCCAGTCTTTTTAATTTGCTTATCCACCCCAGATATAATGAATGAGAATCTACATTTTAATAAGATCCCTGGAACCGCTCTGAATCCCTGTTTTCCACAACAGTTACATCATTTTACATTCCCACCAGCAATGTACAAGGATTTTAATTTCTCCACATCCTCACCAACACTTGTTATTTTTCTTTTTTCTAATACTTGCCATCCTAGTGGGTGTGAAGTAGTATCTCATTGTGGTTTTGATTTGCATTTCCCTAATAATTAATGATATGGAGCCCTGGTAGTACGGTGGTTAAGGCCTTGGCTACTAACTAAAAGGTCGACAGTTCAGATCCACCAGCTGCTCCTTGGAAACCCTATAGGGCAGTTCCACTCTGTCCTATAGGGTTGCTCTGAGGTGGAATCTACTCAACAGCGACAGGTTAATGACTAATGATGTTTAGCATCTTTTCATGTGCTTGTTGGCAGTTGGTTATCTTCTTTGGAGAAATGTCTATTCAAGTCGTTTGCCCATTTTTTAATTAGGTTGTTTTTGTTGAGTTGTTGGATTTCGTTATGTATTCAGTTATATGGTTGTCTATGATATCATGAAAAGTGGTTTTTGGCTTGTATCCTGGACATTTTGAACATTGTGTGATGCAGTCTGGATCTTGTTTAAATCCTTATGAGAAGATTAATGTTTTGGTTTGTTTATTTTAGCAGACACTTGGCCAGGCTAGGTTCAGGACACAGTTCTAGCCCTCCTTTTATGGGTTGTGGTTCTAGGTCAGTGTAGGTTTTAGAGCCTTTACAGCACTATTAGGATCTGCCCTCTGTCTGTATCACCTAGTGGCACATTTGAGACGTGGCCAGTGATCTAGCCTAATATTTCAGTTCTCAAAGCTTTTGGTATGTTCTTTAGTGTTAAATTTACACATGTGCAAATCAGTGTAGAGCTCAATTTTATATACCATTCAGTGGGATAGGTTTCTTGAGCTCGCTCCTCTTTGTGATATCCTGGACACTTCACTGTTCCCTGGGCCCCTCTCTGTAGTACTCTGGCCAGAAAGTCAGGGCTTTAGTTTTTCCACTGTGCTACATACTTCCTGCGACTGTGTCTGCATCCAGGGCCCAGAGGCAGGAGGACAGAGATAGGGAAAAAAAGCAATGAGGATTCATCTTACCCTTTTAAGACCACAGCTCCTCTATTTAGAGAGAGGGATTTCCTTTGCTCAGACTTTTAGATTCATCCCCAGCCTTCGCTGCTTCTGCATTGCCATGGGATTATTTGGGAGCTCAGGTTGAGAGAATGAATAAAAAAAAAAAATGCAGGAGATTTTCCCCACTTTCACCACACTATGAGTTTTGTTTTCCACCACTTGGGTCAGAAAGCAAGGGCTTCTCTTGAATTTCTTTCTTTACATTTCTATGCATACTTCCAGGTTTTGAGCTACCTTTGAGACCAGACTGGACAATACTGGAGAAAAAAACTGCAAAATTTACCACCAGTTTGGTGGTACTTTGAATTCTGGTCTCCTTTATAATCTGTCTACTACCAGTTACTTTTCAGAGTCTTCAGGTAGTTTTTCCATGCATTCTGCCCAGCGTTTATATTTGCATTCACTGGGAGGACAGGGTGGAGTTTGTTTTCTCTATCTTGCCCAGATTCAGAACCTCCCTAAATTATTCTTATTCTTTTGAATCAAGCTATGTGCCCTCCCGCTCTAGAAAAAAACACACTTGAATTTTCCAAACTGTCACATAGTATGGTCCCATCGAGTATCTGCTGATTAATTTTTCCAGCTAGTTTTGTCAAGAACGTTTGATGCTAATAAAGCAAGAGATTTGCCTGCAGTTTCAGGTAGATTGAACAAAACTAATATGTAACATTTTGGCTTCCCATTTCAGTAAGCCCCATTACTTACATGTGTGTATGTGTGTATCTCTGTGACTTTGTAATAATATATACAACCTAGACTTCCCAGTCATAAAATTTTTATGAGTAAAGCTAATGGAAATACATTTGATGTTTAGTAAAAATGAATCATCTTGAAATTTGTGCTCACTATAAACGTGACCATTTACAGAAACTGTATTTCATTTGATTAAGTACTTTAAAAGTTTAATCTGAGTTTATTCTATTAAATAAATCATATATACATATTTATGTCCCAGGGTCAGAAAATAATTAACAATATTTTGTAACTATAAACGGTTAGGTGTTTTTTTGTTGTTTGTTTTGTAAAGCATACATATCTTGACTAATAAGAGTACACGCAAGTTATATATTGATGTTGAAAGTTAGATTACAGATTTAGGTATTATTGGCCACAAGGAAAACACAGATATTTTGAGTTCAAAAAGTAAGTATTTTCTGTAGTGTTTGCTTAAGACATGATGCACATTTTATATGATGTTATATTCCAAAAGATTTCCCAAATTTTAAGACTATTTCTAATCTTAAAAATTAGTTTGATTAGGTTAGATGTACAAACATGCAGAAACTATTCAGATAGTTATAGAAACTTGAGATGGAGCCATTCTTAAAAATCCCCCAGGATCTGGTACCAAAGGATCTCCCCTAAGTCTGCAATTCCATTAATGTTTGAATTTAGCATTTTGATGTTTTCAGTGATGAAGTTTCTTTAACTTTCCTGGGAGACTCTTCACAATTCAGTGTATTTTCCTGGCATCAAGCTTTCTTTAATAAGTCAACTCTTGATTACTTAGAAAATGGATTTATTTAGACATTTTTCTTATTGTCCCCTGGCTTTAGGATTACTGTTGAAATAATCTCATTTCACAGCTTCTTAGCACTATTCTTAAAGATGTGATTCAGACTACTTGATTCTAGTACTCTAGTATTGTTTGTTTAGCTTAGCCTTTATTGGAAGCTCATTTTGTGCCAAGTCTTATGCTCTAGACATCAGTGAAATAGGGAATAAGATTTCATATCTAGTCTTGAGAAACTCTGGTTACTAACTGAGACAAACATACAAATAATTATAGCATGCAACACAAACAATACTATTAAGTTTGGATGTTGTACAGAGGAAAGTATGATTTATTATTCTTGGGACATGGATGGTGGGATAGGCTTTGTGACTTAAATTCTGAAAAGTCACAGAAGAAAATGGAAGTAAAACCAAAATACAATAGTGAGGAGAGCAGAAAGAGATAAGAATAGACAGATGTACCATATTATTGAAGCTTAAGCTTCTAAAATTGCCTGTCAAACTTGGATCTGCCCCCTGTTTATAAAAGATGTAAAAGGTAACATTTTTTTTTCCCCTGAATATAAAATAAAAGCAAGGAAAACTCTTGCAGCTTAATCGGTAGGCAGAATTCTAAAAGGACTTTAAAGGCTGAACATGTTTGTATTTCTCCTTTTTGTGTTAATAGGAAAAATTTAACCTTTCTGTAGGTCAAACCAAGCAAATTCTGTATATTAAAAAAACAATCTTCAATAAGATAGATTTTCTTATAATCTTATTTGTTGTAGTTTCTGTGGAGTTGGCTCTGACTCATGGCTGCCTTTATGTATAACAGAATGAAACATTGCCCAGTCCTGTCCCATCTTTATGATCTTTGCTATGTTTAAATCCAGTGTTTTTGGCTGTTATGTCAGTCCGTCCCACTGAAGGTTTCCCTTATTTTTGCTGACCCTCTCCTTTACAAAACATGATGTCCTTTTCTAGCAATCAGTCTTTCCTGGTGACATGTCTAAAGTAAGTGAGTTAGTGTCTCACCACCCTCGCTTCTAAGGAGCATTCTGGTTGTATTGCTTATAAGACTGATTTGTTCATTCTTCAGGCAGTCCATGGTATATCCAGTATTCTTTGCCACCACTACAATTCAAATGCATCAGTTCTTCTGTCTTTCTTTTTCATTGTCCAGCTATTGCATGCATATGAAGCAGTTGAAATGACCAAGACTTGGGACAAGCACACCTTAGTCATTAAAGTGACATCTTTGCTTTTCAACACTTTAAAGAAACCCTTTGTAGCAGATTTACCCGATGCAGTATGTCCTTTGATTTCTTGCCTACTGCTTCCATAGATGTTAATCCAAGTGGAATCGAAGCATTGACAACTTCAGTCTTTTCTCTATTTATCATGATGTTGTTTATCAGCTCAGTTGTGAGAATTTTCATTTTTTTCATGTTCAGGTGCAATCCGTACTGAAGTCTGTAATCTTTTACCTTCAGTAAGTGCTTCAAGTTGTCTTTATTTTCAGAAAGCAGGGTTATGTCATCTGCATTCCACAGGATATTAATGCATCTTCCTCTAATCTTGATTCCACGTTCTTCATATAGCTCAGCCTCAAGGATTATTTG
This sequence comes from Trichechus manatus latirostris, assembly GCF_000243295.1. Lineage (NCBI taxonomy): Eukaryota > Metazoa > Chordata > Mammalia > Sirenia > Trichechidae > Trichechus > Trichechus manatus. The sequence goes on along the minus strand of NW_004443947.1, from coordinate 8,806,749 downwards.
TTCAGCATTCAGAATGAATAAGTAAGGTGAAAGGGTACAACCCTGCTGTACACCTTTTCCAAATTTAAAACCACACAGTATCTCCTTGCTCTGTTTGAACAACCACCACATGCACGTTCTGCATGAGCACAACAAGTGTTCTAGAATTTCCATTCTTCGTAATGTTATCCATAATTTGTTATGTTCAACGCAGTCAAATGCCTTTGCATAGTCAATAAAACACAGGAAAACGTCTTTCTGCAATTCTCTGCTTTTGGGCAAGATCATATGGTTCAGTCTCCTAATTTTACAGGTAAGAAAGTTCAGATCCACCAAGATTAACTACCCTAAAAAAACAAATGTACTGTTTTGGGCAAAGGTTAAAAAGCAGTTCAATAGAGAAGGAATAGTCATTTCAATAAATAGTACTGGAAAAATTAGCCATCTATATTCAAAAATTAAAATTAACCTCAACATGTACTTCACGCCTTATACAAAAAACTCAAAATGATCTGTTGATCACAGGTGTAAAATGTAAAACTATAAAAATTTTAGAAGAAAACATAGGCAAAAATCCCCATAACCTTGAATTAGGTGATGATATTTTAAAATTGACATCAAAAATACAACCCATAAAAGAACAAATTGATAAATAGAACTTCATCAAAATTTAAAACTTTGGATCTGCAAATGACACAAAAAGAGAATGAAAGACAAGTCACAAAATTGGAGAGAAAATATTTGGATATTACATGTCCAACCAACTTTTTTCAAAACTGCACAAAGAACTCTAAAATCTCAAAAATAAGTGTTATAGCCAGAATGATATCCTGCCCCAAACATGGCCATATCCTAGTCCCTGGAACCTTATATGACTGGGGAATTAAGGTTGATAATCTGACTTTAAGATAGAATATTCTGGATTATCTGGATGAACCCAGTGTAAGAAAAATCGTTCTTAAAAGCAGAACAAGGAGGCAGAAGAAGTAGACTGATGCAATATAATGACTTGGCCCAGTGTTCCTCGCTTTGAAAATGGAGGAAGGGGTCTATGAGCCATGGATCACAGGTATTCTCTAGAAGCCGGAAAAGACAAGGAAATCAGTTCCTCCCTAGAACCCTTAAAAAGGAATACAGTCCTGCGGACACCTTGATTTTAGCCTAGTGAGACCAGTATCAGACTTCTAACTATACATCTGTAACATAGTAAACTTGTATTATTTTAAGCCACTAGGTTTGTGATGATTTGTTGTAATAACAAAAGAAAATGAATACAGATTCCGGTACCAGAAATGGAGTGCTGTTATAACAAGTACCTAAAAATGTGGAAGCGGCTTTGGAATTGGACAGCGGGCAGAAGCTGGGAGAATTTTGAGGAGCATGATAGAAAAAGCCTAGATTGCCTTGAACAGACATGTTAGAAATATGGATGTTTATGACTCTGCTACTAAGGACTCAGAAGGAAGTGAGGAGCATGGTGAAGAAACCATAAATTGCCTTAGAGAGAGAATACCCAAACTGCCATGAATAGACAGTCCAAATATGGATGATAAAGGCACTACTGGTGATGGGTCAGAAGGAAATGAGGAACATGTTATTGGAAACTGAATGAAAGAGTATCCTTGTCTTATAGTGGTAGAAAGCTTGGCAGAATTGTGTCCTGCTGTTATGCAAAAAGCAGAACTTGTAAATGACGAAATAGGGGGCAAGGCCAAGATGGCAGAGTAGTCAGACGCTTCTGGTGGACCCTCTTACAACAAAGACCCGAAAAAACGAGTGATTTGATTATATATGGCAATCTGGGAGCCCTGAACATCAAAGGCAGAGCGGAGGAACCAGACCGAGTGGCAGGGGGAGGGAGGGACGGTTCAGAAGCAGCGAGGAGTTGCCAGACCTGACCCGGCGAGAGCCTGTGGTCTTCAGGCCTGATCGGCTCAGGGGTGAGCGGTGAGGCAGGCAAGCGATGGTGCTCAGGAGGTGCGTTTTCCGCACTGGGAGTGACCCAGCACCAGAGAGTCTACATGCCCACCAAGAACCAGTAAGAAGCAGGCCTCATCGGCGAAAGATAAGTACTTGCATACGGCTTACCACATGGATCAAAAAACACCACCCTTAGGGAAAAATCTCTCTCCCATTTACTTCCCTGATCTCTGCTCTGCTTCAGCAATTGCTGAGTCCCCTGGGCCGGAAGTAGGATCCATCACACGCCCAGAGCCATTCTCCCTGCCTTGGAGAGTGAACAGATTAACAAACGGAAAGAAGTAAACTGCCAGCTCCCATAAGCCAGGAACCCAGGGTAGGCACAGCTCCTTTGCCTAGGCACAGGCATAAGGAATCCATGGACTTTGAGTGCCTTTCTCCCTGCGTAGACTTGTTTGGGCCCATCTGAACAATGTAAGCCCTCATTACCGCAGTACAACAGGTTATATACCGGAACTCTAACTTCAACTGTTTAAGCTGTGAAGTGGCAGGTTCTTGACATTTGACACGGCTCTGCCCATTAAGCAGGGTCTTCACCTACCCACATCAGGGGCCTGAGGACTGGTGGCTCTACCCACGCCACCTAGCCACCTGTGATAGGAGCCCATAAATAAGAGGTACCCCCCAGTCTTTACAGCCAACAGCATTAGGTGCTCATAGTCCAGCTGCAAAACCCACCCACCTGCGCGCTCTAGGGAACAGGGACACGCCTTCCTCCTGGATATGCAGGCAGCCATCAGCCCCCTGCCTCACTCAGAGTGTCAGCCAGATGCCTGTGCCTAGACAAATCACTCATGCCTGTCTAGGACTGTGAGAGCCTACACCACACTTGGTGGCTATCTGCCTGGGCACCTGAGCTGAATCCATACAGGGGGAGTGAGCAGACTCCTGAGCTCGCATACCTAGTAACAGATCTAACCACCTGGTGACAGGACATTAGAGCATCACAGGTGCCAATAATCAAACTAGCTCATATGAGCAGCCTATTTGGGCATATCAGAACAAAACAAGAAGCTAGGAGACAGTAAGCAAACATAAAATAAATAAATATAACTTATTAGTAACTTGGAGACAGCAGTCAATATCAAATCACATAAAGAGGCAATCCATGATGGCTTCAGCAAGCTCCCAAAGTAAAGAATCTAGAAATTTTCCAGAGGAGGAAAATTTCTTGGAATTACCAGAGGCAGAATACAAAAGATTAATATAGAGAACTCTTCAAGAAATTAGGAAGGAAATTAAGCAAACGGCAGAACATGCACTAGAGGAAATTAAAAGATTAGAGAACACCATAATGACAAATTTAACAGGCTGCAAGAATCCATAGAGAGACAGCAATCAGAAATCCAGAAGATTAACAATAAAATTTCAGAATTAGACAACTCAATAGAAATTCATAGGAGCAGAATTGAGGCAATGGAAGTCAGAATTAGTGAGATTGAAGATAAAGCACTTGACACCAACTTATTTGAGGAAAAATCAGATAAAAGGATTAAAAATAATGAAGAAGCCCTAAGAATTATGTGGGACTCTATCAAGGGGAATAACATACAAGTGATTGAAGTACCAGAATGGGGGGGATAACAGAAAATACAGAGAGAATTGTTGAAGATTTTTGGCAGAAAACTTCCCTGATAATCGTGAAAGATGACAAGATACCATCCAAGATGCTCATCGAACCTCACATAAGGTAGATCCCAAAAGAAAGTCACCAAGACGTATTATAATCAAATTTGCCGAAACCAAAGATAAAGAGAGAATTTTAAGAGTGACTAGGGATAAACAAAAAGTCATCTACAGAGGAGAGTCAGTAAGAATAAGCTTAGACTATTCGGCAGAAACCATGCAGGCAAGAAGGCAATGGGATGACATATATAAAGCCTTGAATGAAAAAAACTGCCAGCCAAGAATTATATATCCAGCAAAACTGTCTCTCAAGTATGATGGCAAAATTAGGGCATTTCCAGATAAACAGAATTATAGGGAATTTGCAAAAACCAAAGCAAAATTACAAGAAATACTAAAGGGAGTCCTCCGGTTAGAAAATCAGTAACATTGGATAACAACCCAAGACTAGAATACAGAACAGCGCAACCAGATACCAACCCAGATAGGAAAGTCACAAAAGTAAATCAAAGCTGAAACACTGAAAATAGGGAAACAGATGTCAATCTGTAAAAGATGACAACATTAAAACCAAAAAGAGGGACTTAAAAAATGTAGACATAGATTTTTCATATGGAGAGGAAGTCAAGGCAATATAAAGAAATAAAAAGACTGGTATAAACTTAGAAAAATACGGGTAAATATTAAGGTAACCACAAAGGAAACTAACAATCCTACAAGTCAAAAGAAAAAGAAAAATATAAAGACTCAGCAAACACAAAATCAACAACAATGAAAAAGAAGAAAAGAAAATACATAAAGAAAAATGACTCAGCACAGAAGATTAAGTGGAACAATGATACTGTGAACAACATGCAAAAAAAAGACATCAAAATAACAGCACTAAATTCATACCTATCAATAATTACGCTGAATGTAAATGGTCTAAATGCACCAACGAAGAGACAGAGTGGCAGATTGGATAAAAAAAACACGGTCCGTCTGTATGCTGCCTACAAGAGACACACCTCAGACTTAAAGACACAAACTAAAACTCAAAGGATGGAAAAAGTATATCAAGCAGACAACACTCAAAAAAGAGCAGGAGTTGCAATATTAATAATCTCTGACAAAATAGACTTTGAAGTAAAATCCATCACAAAGGATAAGGAACGATACTGTCTAGTGATTAAAGTGTCAGTACACCAGGAGGATATAACTATAGTAAATATTTACGCACCCACCGACAGGGCTCCAGAATACATAAAGCATACTCTTAACCGCACTGAAAAGAGAGTTAGTCAGCTCCACAATAGTAGTAGGAGACTTCAACGCACCACTTTCAGTGAAGGACAGAACATCCAGAAAGAAGTTCAACGAAGACAGGAGGAGCTAAATGCTAGAGTCAACGAACTTGATCTCATAGACTTATACCAAACACTCCACTCAGCAGCATCCAAATATACTTTCTTTTCCCACACACATGGAACATTCTCCAGAAAAGACCACATATTAGGCCATAAAGCAAGCCTTAACAAAATACAAAGCATCAAAATGTTACAAAGTGTCTTTTCTGAACATAAAGCCATAAAAGTACAAAACAACAACAGAAAAAGCAAGGAAAAAAAATCAAACAGATGGAAACTGAACAGAACTTGTAAATGATGAAATAGGACATTTAGGTAATAACATTTCCAAGCAAAGTGTTTAAGGTGTGGCCTAGTGTCTTCTTTCTGCTTACAGTAAAATGCAAGTGAATAGAGATAAATTGAGGGAAGAAATGTTTTAAAAAAAAGAAGGAACCAGGACTTGATGATTTGGGAAATTCTCAGCCTATCCTGATTGCAGAGCATGCTAAAATTAAGAGATTCACTGTCTGGAATGCGTGCTCTAGACAGAAAGTCAAGGATGTGGCTTGGCAATCTTTTGCTAATACCTCAAAAAGATCCATAGATTAGATATATTCAGTCACACAAAATGCTCTTTGGAAAGACTGAGAGCATGACTCATAGATCTTCTCAGCCATATAAGCAGAATCTAAAAATAGAGATGGGATTATCTAGAGATGATCTGTAGAAGAATGCCTTTTCTAAAAAAGACCAGACTTACTTGTCTGACAGAGACTGGAGAAACCCCGAGACTGTGGCCCCTGAAACCCTTTTAACTAAGTACTGAAGTCACTCTTGAGGTTCATCCTTTAGCCAAAGATTAGACAGGCCCATTGAACAAAATGAGACTAAATGGGCACACCAGGGGCAAGGATAAGAAGGCAGGAAGGGACAAGAAAGCTGGTGATGGGGAACTCAAGGTTGAGAAGGGGAGAGTGTTGACATGTTGTGGGGTTGGCAACCAATGTCACAAAACAATATCTGTATTAATTGTTTAATCAGAAACTGATTTGCTCTGTAAACCTTCATCTAAAGCACAATAAAAAAAATTTTTTTCCTAGAGTGACAGTCATATAAGCATGTCCAAACATGTTTGTACAGACATGATTGTCAGAGTTTTGATTATGATAATAGAAAACCAAAAAAAAGGAAAAAAAAAAAACCCTTTGATGTCAAGTCTTTTGCAACTCATAGCAACCTTATAGGTCAGAGTAGAACTGCCCCATAGAGTTTCCAAGGAACTGCTGGTGGATTCAGACTGCTGGCCTTTTTGGTTAGCAGCCTAACTGTTAACCAGTATGCCACCAGGGCTCTAATAGGAAACATAAAACACCCTTACTATCCAATTGTAGGGAAGAGGCTGAGCTGAGTAGCTTATGAAGACACATTTCTGCAACAAAACACTATGCATATTAAGAACCATAATCATAAGATTTTGGCTTATGAAAATGGAGTTTAATGATACATTGTTGTAAAGAAAGCAGATTACAGAAGAATGAGTTATATGAACTCTTGTATCTATGCTTTTGGTATCTTTATTATGTTATGTGAGTATTGTATAGATAAAATAGTGTGCTATGTTACGCATAAAAATGTTCATTGTGATTTAGAAAAAAAAGAGTGCCTTGTCTAATGGAGTGAATCCCCATAATATACATGGGAGATCCAAAATATTTTTTGAGAATATTATGCTAGGAGAAACATGGCAAGCTTGGATTGAATGGGATAGAGGATAAAATGAAAGGAGACTGTTGGAACTCTAAAATTCTGTAGGCAAGATACAGGCTAATAAACTACTCATTTATAAACATATAGTACTTTTCATGAAAAAGGAAGGATGACTCCAAGGGCAGAGCCCCAGTTGCAGAGGACCAGTCCTTGAGCCCATAAGTTGGAACCACTAGGCACAGAGAATTATTCTCAGATCTTGAAACCAAACAGTTTTCCTGGCTGGATTTCAAGATTGTTTGTAACCAGTGACTCCCTTTTTTCTTCCATTTTCTCCCTTTTTAAATGGGACTGTCTATATCTATTATCTTATGCTTGCCTCACCATTGTATTTTGGGAGCAGGTTACTTATTTCTTGAGTTTCACAAGTTCAGAGGCAGAGGATGCTTGTGACCCAGAGCCTCACTCATGCCTGGTTTAGATGATGAGCTTGGGATTTTTTAGCTGATGAGTTTTTTTTTTTTTTAATTACTATAATGGGATGAGGCTTCTGGGGACCTTGGGTTGGAGATGAATGTATTTTGCATGTGGGACAGGACTGTAATAGGCAGAATAATAGGCCTCCAAAGATATCCACATCTAATCTCTGGAACCTCTGGTTATGTTACCTTACATGGCAAAGGGGAATTAAGATTGCAGATGAAATTAAGGTTGATAATCAACTGACTTTAAGATAAGAGATTATTGTGTATTATCTGGATTATCATTGGGTGAGTCCAGTGTAATCATTAAAAAAAAAAAAGTTGCGATCGAGTCAGTTCTAACGTGTGACAACCCCATGTGTTGCATGTAGAACTGTGTTACTTAAGGTATTCTAGGGTGTGACTTTCCTGAAGCAGATCACCTGGCCTTTCTTCCAAAGTGCATCTGTGTGGGTTCGAATCACTGAGCTTTCAATTAATAGTGGAGCGTTTAACCATTTGCGCCACCCAGGGACTCCAAGTGTAATCATAAATCTTAAAAGAGAAAGGGAAGTCAGAGTGATGTGATGTGAGAAGGACATCAGTTGCAGTGTTACTGACTTTGAAGATGCAAGAAGAGGAGTATAAGCCAAGGAACACGGGTGTCCCTCTGAAAGCTGGAAAAGATAAAGAAGCATATTGTGCCCTAGATCCACAGAAGGAAACGTAGCCCTGCTGATAACCTTGGTTTTAGTCCAGTCAGACCTGTGTCAGGACTTCTAACTTACAGAACTGTAATACAGTAAGTTTGTATTGTTTTAAGCCACTGTGTTTTCAATAATTTGTTACAGCAGCAGTAGAAAACAAATACAGTGAAATAAAAATCAGGCAAAAAATCTAAATAGACACTTCACCAAAGAAGATATGCAAATGACAAATAAGAATATGAAAGTATATTCAACATCACTAATTAGGGAAATGCATACTAAACTACAATGAGATATCACTACACACCTGTTAGAATTGCTGAATAAACAAAAAAACTTGGCAATACTAAATGCTGACAAGGATGTGGAGCAACGGAGACTCTCATTCATTGTTACTGGGAATGCAAAATGATATAGCCACTTTGGTAGACAGTTTGACAGTTTTTTATATCTTACTCCTAGGTGTTTACCCAAGTGAACTGAAAACTTATATTCACACAGAAACTCATATGTGAATTTATAGCAGCTTTATTCATAATTGCCAAACCTGGAAACAACCAAGATGTCCTTCAACAAATGAATGAATAAACAGCAGGTAAGTGGTACAACAGAATAGTGCTCAGCAATAAAAAGGAATAACCTGTTTACTCATGCAATAACATGGATAAATATTAACTGCATTTTGCTAAGTGATCAAAGCCCGACAAAAGCAACACATTATATGATTCCATTTATATGACATTTTGGAAAAGGGAAAACTATCAAAGAACAAAAGCAGATCAGTAGTTGCTAGGAAGTGGGAGAGAGAGGAGCAGTTGTCTACAAAGGAGCCACATGAGAATTTTTATAATGTGGAACTGCTCTATATGGTACTAGGATGGTGGATACATGTCTGTCTACATTTGTTAAATCCCTTACAGAGCAAACTTTACTGGTGCAAATTTAAAAAATCAACCAAGGTGTGTGTGTGTGAGAGAGAGAGAGAGAGTGAGAGTGGGAGGAGGCAGAGGATTCCAGGATGGAATGGAGACTAACGAATGAATCTAACTGTATTACAGATGGATGACATGACGTCAATGAAGGGAGTGGGGAAAAGGAGCTGGCCTAAGTAATTTTGGAAAATGATGTTTTGACTGGATAGTATAAGGCTAAAGACAAAACTGTCCATAAATAGTGTACTGTAGTTGGTAAATCTGTTAGTAATTCTAAAACTAAGTGTTTTCTAGGATTTAACAAATAAGTCAGCATATTACAGATGAGAGCCATGTTTCACACTGTCAGAGTAAGAAGTTACTAATAAGCAACAGGGAAGGCTAGAATGAGTGCTGGTGCTGGATTAGAGTCAGAGATATTTTATATATATACATATATATGTATATACATCATGTGTGTCTACTGAAGAAGAGACATATATAAATAAATACACTTATCTAAGAAGTGCCTTCTGGTGGTATTTTATTTTACAACCATGGGGCGCCAAACCAAAGGCATTACATCTCTAATGTTGGAATACCAAAAACTTCATGAAGTGCTGCTGGACAGCCTGGAGTCAATGATACTGTAAGAAATGATGCTTAATTTGTGTATTCAGGGGTGAGTTTACCAGAGGAACTAGGGAGTCTCTTCAATAAGTTTTTCCTTAGTATCATAAACACATGGATTTAGTCATATTTGAAATTAATATTGATACACAAATTGTCCCTTCTTAGACCCTTGGCACAGTCTCTTTAGATTGACTCCTGAATCCTTTTGACACAAATCTAGTAGTCTTTGATAACTTTCTTACTACCTGGAATGGCGAGGTATTATATTCCAGGCTTATCTTAGATATTTTTACCTCAGGGCTGTGATCAGTCATTTCTTTCAGAAGCCCTTCCTCCTTTAAACAGTCTGGGCTCTAAGACTTTTAATTATTTCTTGGGTGGTTCTTAATTTCTAGGCGTATTCAATGGATAAAGCTAGGACATATGTATTTGTTTTGAAGGTGAAATCCACAGATCATATTGATACTTCCAATACATATTCAGCCCTTCACGGTATTTACGGAACCTCATATAGCTTTCATTATTTCTCCTTTCTCCCAAGCCAAAAGTCTCAGTTTTCAACTACACCAAAATACTTACTTACTATTTTATACCAACATACACATCTTGTAATTTTTTTAAATTGAGATTTAGGTGAACATTTACAGAGCAAATTAGTTTCTCGTTAAACAGTTAATACACAAATTGTTTTGTGACATTGGTTTCCAACCCTGCTATGTGTCAGCACTCTCCCCTTCTCCATCCCCGGCTCCCTGTTTCCATTCTTCCAGTTTTCCTATCCCTTCCTGCCTTCTCATCTTTGTTTTTGGGCTGGTGTGCCCATTAGTCTCATATACATGGTTAAACTATGAAGCACATCCCTCATGTGTGTTATTGTTGGCCCTGTAGACCTGTCTAATCTTTGGCCAAAGGGTGAACTTCGTGAGTGACTTCAGTACTGAGTTGAAAGGGTCTCTGGGGGCCATGCTCTCAGGGTTTCTTCAGGCTCTGTCAGACCAGCAAGCCTGGTCTTTGTGTGTGTGTGTGTGTGTGTGTGTGTGTGAATTTGAATTTTGTTCTATATTTTTCTCCCACTCTGTCCGGAACCCTCTATTGTGAGGTCGGTGGTGGTAACCAGGCCCCATCTAGTTGTTCTGGGCTCACATCTTGTAATCTTGAATAACAGTATCAAACAGTTTAGGCTATACCCCACTAGAGTCAAATTATTGTTAGACCTTTGGATGGTTTCAAGTCTTTTGTTAGTACAAGTAATACTGCAGTGAATAGCCTGATGTGTACATCTTTTTGTCTTTTGAATCAGTTTAATCTTTTTCTAAACAACTTTATTGAGAGATAATTCACATACGGTACAATTCACTCATTTGAAGATACAATTCATTGGTTTTTAGTATATTCACAGAATTGTGCATCCATCACCACAATCATTTTAGAACATTTTCATCACCAGATAAAGAAACCTCACTCCCTTTAGCCATGACCCCCAACCCCTGTGCCCCTCATCCCTAGGCAACCACTAATCTACTTTCTGTCTATATTTTTGCCTATTCTGGACATTTCATATACATTGAGTCATACAATGTGTGGTCGTTTGAGACTGATTCTTTCACTTAGCATATGTTTTTAGCTTCATCCATGTTGTACCATGTATCAATACTTCATATCTTTTATTGCCACATGGTATATTCCATTTAATGGATATATACCACATTTTATTTATCCATTCGTGAGTTGATGGGCATTTGGATTGTTTCCACTTCTTGGCTATTAGGAATAATGCTGCTCTGAACATTTGTGTACAAGATTTTGTGTGAACATATGTTTTCATTTCTCTTGGGTATATAACTACCTAGTAGTAAAGTTGATGGATAATATGGTAACTCTATGTTTAACCAAATCCACTCCGCAGTAACTTGTATGTTTAACCATTGGAGGAGCTGCCAGACTGTTTTCCAAAGTGGCTGCACCACTTTACATTCCCATTAGCAGTGTATGAGGGTTCCAGTTTCTCCACATTCTCACAAACACTTGTTATCTGTCTTTTTGACACCTTAGTGGGTGTAAAGTAGTATTTCATTCTAGTTTTGATTTCTATTTCCCTAGCCCTGATGATGTAGTGGTTAAGAGCTTGGCTACTAACCAGAAGCTCAGCAGTTCAAATCCACCAGCCACTCTTTGGAAACCGTGTGGGCAGTTCTACTCTGTCCTGTAGGGTCACTGTGAGTCAGAACTGACTCGACAGCAAGTTTGGTTTTTTGTTTGTTTTTTCGTCAAGTGATTAACGGTCACTGTAGAGTCTCTATGAGTCGGAATCGACTTGATGACAACAGGTTTTTAATGACTAATGATGTTGAGCATCTTTCCATGTGCTTATTGGCTGTTTGTTTTCTTTGGAGAAATTTCTGTAAGATCCTTTGCCCATTTTTTAATTGAATTTCCTTTTTATTATTGAGTTGTAAGAGTTTTTTCTGTGTTCTAGATACAAATTTCTATCAAATATATGATTGCAGGTATTTTTCCCATTCTCTAGGTTGTCTTTTCACTTTTTTGATGATGTCCTTTGAAGCAGAGAAGTTTTGATTTTGTTGACATCCAATTTATTTATTTTGGGGATTGCTTTTGCTTTTGGTCTCATATCTAAGAAACCGTTGCTTAATCCAAGGTCACAAAGATTTACTCCTATGTTTTCTTCCAAGAGTTTTCTAGTTTTAGCTCTTACATATAGGTCTTTGACTTTGTTTTTGTATATGGTATTAGGTAGGAGTCCAACTTCATTTTTTTGCAGGTAGATATCCAGTTGTTCCAGCATAATTTGTTGAAAACTGTTCTTTTTCCATTGAATGGGGCACCCTTGTCAAAAGTCAGTTGACCATAAATGTCAGGGTTTATTTCTGGACTGTAAATTCTATTCCATTGGATGTATATGTCTGTCTTTATACCAGTATCACACTGTCTTGATTGCTATAGCTTTATAGTAAGCTTTAAAACTATGAAAGTGTTCTTTTTCAAGATTGTTTTGGCTATTCTTGTTGCTGCTGCATGCCATTGAATTGACTCCAACTCAGAGTAACCTATAGGGCAGAATAGAACTGCCCCATAGGGTTTCCAAGGCTGTAATTCTTCATAGAAACAGACTGCCACATCTTTCTCCCATGGAGCGGCTAGTGGGTTTCTACCACTGCTCTTTGTGTTTGCAGCCAAGCACTTAACTACGCCCTACCAGAGCTCCTATTCTTAGTCCATTCAGATGTTCATGATCTTTGGGATCAACTTGTTTATTTATGCAACGAAGTCAGTGGGGATTTTCATAAGGGTTACATTAACTCTGTAGATCAATTTGGGGAGTATTGCCACCTCAACAATATTAAGTCTTCTGATCCATGAACGTGGGATGTCTTCTCATTTACTTAGGTCTTCTTTAATTTCTTTCAACAGTGTTTTATAGTTTTCAAAGTGTAAGTTTTGCACTTCTTTTGTTAAACTTATTTCTAATTCTTTTGATTATATTTTAAATGTAATTGTTTTCTTAATTTCATTTTTTGTTCATTATACTGTATAAAAATACAATTGATTTTGTATATTAATCTTGTAATCTGTAACCTTGCTGAACTCATTTATTAGTTCTAATAGTTTTTAGTAGATTCCTTAAAATTTTGTATGTACAAGGTCATGTAGTTCTCATGAAGCAATTTAATCTTTGGGTTGATGGTACCTAACTATCAGTAACAGCCAAGGATGGCATCATCCCTTAAATCCTTCTCATCTGTGTTTTGTTTTCCAGTTCCTTTTTCTTTTATGGTACTTTTTTTTTTTTTTTTTTTTTTGGTACTTCAGGTGAAGGCTTACAGAACAAATAGTTTCTCATGAAACAGTAGTACACATATTGTTTTATGACATTGGTTAACAACCCCTTATGGTACTTTTTGACTTTATTTTTGGTAGCTTCTTCTCATTCCTTCTCTTTTTTTGCATTTGAACTTCTCTGCACTATTTGAATCCACATCTACCTTCCTCCTCTGTAGTCTCTCTGCCAGAATCTCTGTCCTTACAGCTTTTCCTCTTCCTTGCGTTTTCTTCACTTCTAGTGTCTGTCTTGACTGCCTACCTGATGGACACTGGTACTGTTCTCTGAGACGTGATAGTAGTCTTTTCTGAGCTCTAGACTATGTTTGCTAGAGTTATTTTCTTGCAGAAGTCAGTGTGGCAGTCATTTTTTATTTTATTTTATTTTATTTTTTTACTTTGTTGAAGTATAAATTACTTGCAATAAAACAAACAGATTTTAAGTGTTAAATTTGATGAATTTAACAAATATGTACACCAGTGTAACCCTTTTACCAGAAAATTCCCTCATTTCCCTTTCTAGTCGGTTTCCCTCTTCCTGCAACCCACGAGGTGAACCCTTTCTAATTTTTATCACCAAAGATTAGTGTTACCTGTTCTTAGACTACATATAAATGGAAACATACAGTATGTGCTCTTTTATATCTGGCGCTTTTTCACTCACCATAAGGTTTTTAGGTTCATTCATTTTGAGGCATGTAGATTAGTTCATTGCTTTTTTTAAATGATTGAGTAATATTCCGTTGTATGAATATACCACAATTTGTTTATCCATTCTCCTATTGATGCACATTTGAGTTGTTTCCACTGGTTTTGTTTTTTAAAAATAATAGTAATTTTAAAAACCGTTTTTAACAAGGCAAAGGGAAAAAAGTAAAAAAGCTCAACCTCTCTTGAGTGGTAAACCCAACATACAGTTTCTTATATCCTTTCAGACAGTCCTATGTATATCCAGGTATTTGTGTATATCTATGTATGTATTTTCATATAAGGGGGATCATCTATATATATATATATAGTCCTGTAGCTTACTTTTTTCCACATACCTCTTAACATTATTCTGTATTTGTATATGTGGCTCTACCTCATTGATATTCTTAATTGTCAAATAGTATATATGTACTGTACTTCCATCCCATTATTTTTTTATTTGTAAATTGCGTATGTGTATTCTTTCCCATTTCTCTCTTATTTTTGTCTTTTTCCATATCAATTTGTAGGAGCTCTTTGTATAATAAGAGAATTAGCTCTTTGTCAGTCATGTATTGTAGTTGTTTTTCTTAGTTTCTTGGGTCTTGACTTGTTTATGGTGGATTTAACATTTAAAAAAAATAGTAGTAGTAAACATCCTCTGTTTCCTCGGTGCTATTTGCGTTTTAAAAATAGAGTATTTTTTAACCCAAAGAATAATGTTCTAAGTGAAATTTAAGGCACTCTAACGGTTGAATTAGAAAAGTATCTTGGTTGGCAGAAGAGATACCAAGAAGCCTGAGATTTTCACTTCTTTCAAAGGCCAGTCTCTACAAAAAAGGGATGTTTGGTATACCATTAATTTTTATGCTGTAAAAATAAAAAATTGTCTTCACTTTAGTTCTAGGTATTTTAACAATATGTTGTATGTAAATGTAACTATATACATTTTCCCTGTAATGGTGCAATTGATGATTTTACCATCTATGCTGTTAATAGATATGTCACTCACCGTATTGATAGTATTCTATACATAGTTAATAACATCAGAGAATTGTAATATCCTAGAACTGTGGCATTGTATGGGTTCTCCTCATGGATTTTAGGGTAACTAAGAAATTACCTACATTCAGCCATCAAAGTACACTGATAGAGACTTTTGCTTAATTAATAAGTAGAATACAGGTAGTCCCTGGATTACAAATGAGTTCCATTCCTAAGTCTTTCTCTAAGTCAAGTTTGTATGTAAGTTGGAACAGTTAGGTATAATTTGTATCTAACGTCAGTTAGTCAAATGTTTGTCTTAGTATATAACATATTGTGTACGTTTCTATGCATAAACAACATTTACAAAAATACTTCCAGATACACTAAAACGTCTTTAACATAATGATACACTAATAATAATAATGTTTTGATCCGTGTCACAAAGTAGCACCCATTTGTTATTATAAACCATTGTACATAGCTCGAATTTTTTTTTAATTGTACTTTAGGTGAAAGTTTACAGCTCAAGTTAGCTTCTCATACAAAAATCTATATACAAATTGTTATGTGACCCTAGTTGCTATCCCTGTAATGTCACCACACACTCCTCCTTTCCACCCCAGATTTCCCATGTCCATTCAACTAGCTCCTGTCACTTTCCGCCTTCTCATCTTACCTCCAGACAGGAACTGCCCATTTAGTCTCATGTATCTACTTGAACTAAGAAACACACTCTTCACAAGTATCATTTTATGTCTAACAGTCCAGTCTAATCTTTGTCTGAAGAGTTGGTTTGGGGAATAGTTTCGATTCTGGATTAACAGAGAGTCCAGGGGTCATGTCTTCCAGCGTTCCTCCAGTCTCAGTCAGACCATTAAGTCTGGTCTTTTTACTAGAATTTGAGTTCTGCACCCTAGTTTTCTTCTGCTCCATCAGGGATTCTCTGTTGTGTTCCCTGTAAGGGTGGTAATTGGTGGTAGCCGGGCACCATCTAGTTCTTCTGGTCTCAGGCTGATGGAGCCTCTGATTTATGGGGCCCTTTTGTCTCTTGGGCTAATATTTTCCTTGTGTCTTTGGTATTCTTCATTCTCCTTTGCTCCAGGTGTGTTGGGACCAATTGATGTATCTTAGATGGCCGCTCGCTAGCTTTTAAGACCCCTTATGCCACTGACCAAAGTGGAATGCAGACCATTTTCTTACTAAACTTTGTTATGCAGTTGACCTAAATGACTCTTGAAACCATGGTCCCCAGACCCCCATTCCTGCTACTCTGTCTCTCAAAGTGTTTGGTTGCATTCAGGAAACTTATTAGCTTTTAGTTTAGTCCAGTTGTGCTGATTTCCCCTGTATTGTGTGTTGTCCTTCTCTTCACCTAAGATAATTCTTGTCTACTGTCTAGTTAGCGAATTCCCCTCTCCCTCCCTCCCCTCGTAACCATCAATGAATGTTTTCTTCTGTGTTTAAACCTTCTCTTGAGTTCTTAACATAGTGGTCTCGTGCAATATTTGTCCTTTTGCAACTGACTGATTTCACTCAGCGTAATACCTTCCAGATTCATCCATGTTATGACATATGTTTTGTGGATTCATCGTTGTTCTTTATCGTTGCGTAGTATTACATTGTGTGGATGTACCATAATTTGTTTATCCATTCGTCTGCTGATGGGCATCTAGGTTGTTTCATCTTTTTGCTACTGTGAACAGCGCTGCAGTGAACATGGGTGTGCATATATCTATTCATATGACAACTCTTTATTTCTCCAGGATATATTCCAAGGAATGGAATTGCTGGATCATATGGTACTTCTATTTCTAGCTTATTAAAGAAGGGCCAAATTTATTTCCAAAGTGGTTGTACCAGTTTACATTCCCACCAGCAGTGTATAAGTGTTCCAGTCTCTCCACAAACTCTCCAACATTTATTATTTTGTGTTTTTTGGATTAATGCTGGTCTTGTTGGGGTAAGATGGTATCTCATTGTAGTTTTGATTTGCCTTTCTCTAATAGCTAATGATTGTGAGCATTTCCTCATGTATCTGTTAGCCATCTGAATGTCTTCTTTGGTGAAGTGCCTTTTCATAACCTTTTCCCATTTTTTAATTGGGTTATTTGTGTTTTTGTTGTTGAAGTTTTGCGGTATCTTGTAGATTTGAGATTAGACCCTGATCAGATATGTCATAGTAAAAAAAATTTTCCCAATCTGTAGGTTGTGTTTTTAACCCTTTGGTGAAGTCTTTTGATGAGCATAAGTGTTTCATTTTTAGGAGCTCCCAGTTATTTACTTTCTCTTTTGGTGTTTGTGCATTGTTGGTTATGGCTCATATTCTGTTTATGCCATGTATTAGGGCTCCTAGCGTTGTCCCTATTTTTTCTTCTATGATCTTTATCGTTTTCAATTTTATATTTAGGTCTTTGATCCATTTTGAGTTAGTTTTTGTGCATGGTGTGAGGTATGGGTCTTGTTTCAGTTTTTTGCAATTGGATGTCCAGCTATGGCAGCACCATTTGTTAAAGAGACTGTCTTTTCCCCATTTAACAGACTTGGGGCCTTTGTCAAATATCAGGTGCTCATAGGTGGATGAATGTACATTTGTATTCTCAATTCTGTTCCACTGGTCTATGTATCTGTTGTTGTACCAGTACCAGGCTATTTTGACTACCCTGATGGTATAATAGGTTCTAAAATCCGGTAGTTTGAGGCCTCCCACTTTGTTCTTCTTCTTGAGTAATGCTTTACTTATCCAGGGCCTTCTCCCTTTCCATATGAACTCGGTGATTTGTTTCTCCATCTTATTAAAAAATGTCATTGGAATTTGGATCAGGATTGCATTGTATCTGTAGATTGCTTTGGGTAGAATTGACATTTTCACAATGTTGAGTCTTTCTATCCATGAGCAAGGTATTTTATTCCACTTATGAAGGTCTCTTTTGGTTTCAAGCAGTAGTGTCTTGTAGTTTTCTTTGTATAGGTCTTTTATGTCTCTGGTTAGATTTATTCCTAAATATTTTATCTTCTTGGGGGCTATTGTAAATGGTATTGATTTGATGATTTCCTTTCTTTGTTGATGTAGAGGAATCCAACTGATTTTTGTATGTTTATCTTGTATCCTGATACTTTGCTGAAATTTTCTATTAGTTCCAGTAGTTTTCTTGTAGATTCTTTGGGGTCTTCTATGTATAAGATCATATCATCTGCAAATAGGAATACTTTTACTTCTTCCTAACCAATTTGGATGCCCTTTATTTGTTTTTCTAGCCTAATTGCGCTGGCCAGGACCTCCGGCACAATTTTGAATAAGAGTGGTGATAAAGGGCATCTTTGTCTGGTTCCCATTCTCAAGGGGAATGCTTTCAGACTCTGTCCATTTAGGATGATGTTGGCTGTTGGCTTTGTATAAATGCCCTTAATTATGTTGAGGAATTTCCCTTCTATTCCTATTTTGCTGAGAGTTTTTCTCATAAATAGGTGTTGGACTTTGTCATATGTCCTTTCTGCATCAGTTGATAAGAACATGTGGTTCTTGTCTTTTGTTTTATTTATGTGATGGATTGTATTGATTGTTTTTCTAATGTTGAACCATCCCTGCATACCTAGTATGAATCCCACTTGGTCATGGTGAATTATTTTTCTGATATGTTGTTGAATTGTATTGGCTAGAATTTTGTTTCAGGATTTTTGCATCTATGTTCATGAGGGATATTGGTCTGTGATTTTCTTTTTTTGTGGTGTCTTTACCTGGTTTTGGTATCAGGGTTATGCTGGCTTCATAGAATGAGTTTTCGAGTATTCCATCCTTTTCTGTGCTCTGAAAAACCTTTAGTAGTAGTGGTGTAAACTCTTCTCTTGAAAGTTTGGTAGAATTTTCCAGTGAAACTGTCAGGGCCAGGGGTTTTTTTGGTAGGAGTTTAATTACCTTTTCAATCTCTTCTTTTGTTGTAGGTTTATTTAGTTGTTCTACCTCTGTTTCTGTTATTTTAGGTAGGTAGTGTGTTTCTAGAAATCTGTCCATTTCCTCTAGGTTTTCAAATTTGTTGGAGTACAGTTTATCATAGTATTCTGTTACGATTCTTTTAATTTCAGTTGGGTCTGTTGTAATATCGCCCATCTCATTTCTTATTTGGGTTATTTACTTCCTATCCTGTTTTTCTTTTGTAAGTTTGGCCAGTAGTTTATCAATTTTGTTGATCTTTTCAAACAACTAGCTTTTGGTCTTGTTAACTCTTTCAATTGTTTTTCTATTCTCTATTT
>NW_004443947.1:8749704-8786966 GCF_000243295.1 Trichechus manatus latirostris | reverse complement strand
TTACATTCAGCGTAATTATTGATAGGTATGAGTTTAGTGCTGTCATTTTGATGTCTTTTTTTGTGTGTGTTGTTGACTGTTTCTTTGTTCCACTTAATTTTCTGTGCTGCGTCGTTTTTCTTTCTGAATTTTCTTTTCATCTTTTTCATTGTTGTAGATTTTGTATTGCTAAGTCTTTATGTTTTTCGTGTTTTTTATTTTGATGTGTGTAGGATTGTTAGTTTCATTTGTGGTTACCTTAATATTTATCTCTATTTTTCTAAGTTTTAAACTGCTCTTTCATTTCTTTATATCACCTTGACTTCCTCTCCTTATGAAAGATCTATGACTACATTATTTAGTCCCTCTTTTTTGTTTTAATGTTGTCATCTTTTACATATTGACGTCTTTTCTTCCCTATTTTCTGTGTTTTAGCTTTGATTTATTTTTTGTGACTTCCCTATCTGGATTTATATCTGGTTGTTCTATTCTGTGTTCTAGTCTTGGGTTGTTATCTGATGTTATTGATTTTCTAACCAAAGGACTCCCTTTGGTATTTCTTGTAATTTTGCTTTGGTTTTTGCTGATTCTCTAAACTTCTGTTTATCTGGAAATGCCCTAATTTCACCACCATATTTGAGAGACGGTTTTGCTGGGTATATAGTTTTGGTTGGCAATTTTTTTCCTTCAAGGCTTTATATATGTCATCTCATTGCCTTCTTTCCTGCATGGTTTCTACTGAGTAGTCAGAGCTTAGTCTTATTGACTGTCCTTTGTAGGTGACTTTTTGTTTATCCCTAGCCACTCTTAAAATTCTCTCTTTATCTTTGGTTTTAGCAAGTTTGAGTATAATATGTCTTGGTGACTTTCTTTTCGGATCTACCTTGTGTAGGGTTGTATGAGCTTCTTGGATAGATACCTTCTCACCTTTCACGACATCAGTTAAATTTTCTGCCAACAAATCTTCGACAATTCTCTCTGTATTTTCTGTTATTGCCTCCTGTTCTGGTACTCCAGTCACTCATAGGTTATTCCTCTTGATAGAATCCACATAAATCTTAGGGTTTCTTCATCTGTTTTTAATTCTTTTATCTGAATTTACTCACGTAAGTTGATGTCAAATGCTTTATCTTCTTTTTTTTTAATTTATTTTTTATTGTACTTTAGATGAAGTTTCCCGGAATAGATAGTTTCTCATTAAACAGTCAGTACACATATTGTTTTATGACATTGGTTAACAGCCTCATGACATGTCAATACTCTCCCTTCTCGACCTTGGAGGATCAAGTGCTTTATCTTCTATCTCACTAATTCTGAATTCCATTGCCTCAATTCTGCTTCTGTGAATTTCTATTGAGTTGTCTAAATCTGATATTTTATTGTTGATCTTTTGGATTTGGATTTGCTGTCTCTCTATGGATTCTTGCAACCTGTTAAATTTGTCATTATGCTCTTGTAAAACCTTCTTAAGTTCCTCTGTTGCTTTGCCCATGTGTTCCTTGGCTTGTTCTGTGTTTTTCCTGATCTCCTTCCTGATCTTTTGAAGAGTTCTGTATATTAATCTTTTGAATTCTACATCCAGTAATTCCAAGAAGTTTTCATCCTCCAGAAGGTTTCTTGATTCTTTCTTTTGGTGGCTTGCTGAAGCCATCATGATCTTCTGCCTCTTTATGTGATTTTATCTTGACTGTTGTCTCCTAGCCATCAGTAAGTTATTTATTATATTTATTTATTTTATGTTTGCTTAGTTTGTCCTAGCTACTTGTTTTGTTTTGTTTTGATATGCCCAAATAGGCTGCTTGCATCAGCTAGTTTGATTTTTGGCATCTTTGAAGCCCTCATGTCCTGTCTTCGGGTGGCTAGATCTGTTACTAGGTATGTGAGCCCAAGAGTTCATTTACTTTTCTTGTGTGGATTTAGCTCAGGTGTCCAGGTCATCAGTCACCAAGTGTGTGGTACAAGCTCTCACCTGCAGTCCTAGATGGGGAAGGGTGACTGGAGTAGGCACTGGTATCTGGCTGCAGTAGGGGGTCATGTGCTGATCAAGGCCAGGGGCTGACTGCTGCCCGTGAGTGTCTGGGTGGAATGTGTGTCCAAGTTCCCTAGATCATGTAGGTAGATTAGTTTTGCAGCCAGACTATGGGCACCCAATGCTGTCGGCTGTGAGGACTGGGAGTCACCACTTATTCTTGTCTCAGGTATCATGTTGGAGTGGGTGGAGCCACCAGTCCTCAGGCCCCTGATATGGATAGGTGAGGACCCTGCTTAATGGGCAGGACAGTGTCAAATGTCATGAATCTGCCATTCCCCCTTATAGCTTATACAACTGAAAATAAGCTTTAGGTATATACCGTGTTGTACTGTGCTAATGAGGGCCTACACTTTGTTGAAATGGGCCCACACAGGTTTACGGAGGGGTGAAAGGCGTTCCAACTCCGTGGACCGCTTATGCTTGTGCCTAGGCAAAGGCGCTGTGCCTGCCCTGAGTTCCTGGCTTAGGGGAGCTGGCAGATTATTTTTTCCTTTTTGTTAATTTGTTCCCACTCTAAAGCCAGGAGAGTGGCTCAGGGTGTTCAATGGGTCCTACTTCCGGCCCAGGGGGTGCAGCAATCACGGAAGCTGGACTGAGATCCAGAGCGGAGTGGGGAGTGGGCAGGTAAATGGGAGAGATGTACTTCCCAAAAAGAGAGGGGAGCTTTGATTCATGTGGTAGGTTAGACACTTGTACTTATCTTTTGCTGATTAAGCTCCATTTCTCACTGGTTCTGGAGGCTTGAGCAGACTCTCTGACGCTCGTTCTCTCTCAATATGGAAAACGAGTCCTGAGCACCACTGCTTGCCTCACCCCTTGCACACTAGCAGGTTCAGCCTGCAGAGTACCAGTGTCAGCCAGGTCAAGTCTGACAGCTCTTCGCTGCTTCTGAGCCATCTCTCCTTCCTCCTGCCACTCAGTCCGATTCCTCAACTTTGTCTTTGATGTTCAGGGCTCCTAGATTGTTATATATAATCAATTCATTTGTTTTTGGGAGTCTTTGTTGCAAGAGGGACCACAGGAAGTGTCTGACTACTCTGCCATCTTGGCCCCACCTCCTCGAATTTTTTATATAATAGGCTTTACGGGGGTTGGTTCGTAACTACAGGTTGTACGTAAGTCAAACGTTTGTAACCCAGGGACTGCTTGTACACTCTAGTTTAACAGATTTTGTCAATGCTTCATTTTGTTGTATTGAATATTTGCTGACACCATGGCTAAGACCTTATCTGAAGGATTATGGGACCAGACAACCTGAAAAATTTAATGAGGGTTTTGTTTCATGGGTGCTCATCATATAACAGACATGACACTTGAGTAGCTAATGTCACCACCTCTTCTAGTCAGTCCAGTTCTACACTACCATTCAGTGAGTACCTACTGTGAGTTCTACACAAAACTAGGTGCTTTATCTATGCATTTTAATAATCTCTGTAAGGTAGATCTTTTCATCCCTATTTTATTGGTGAACAATCTGTCACTCCCAGAAGTAAAATATTTTGCCTAAGGTCATTGTTAAGTGACAATTGAAGTCTCCTGTTGCTCCCATCAGAAGATATCTTTGTATGGTCCGTGGTGGTAAATATGGTTACTGTACTCAGCTGCTAACGCGAAGACTGAAGGTTTGAGTCCTCCCAGAGGCACTTTGGGAGAAAGGCCTGGCAATCTACTTCTGAAAAATCAGCCATTGAAATCCCTATGGAGCACAATTCTACTTTGACACACATAGGGTTGCCATGAGTCGGAATCAACTCAACAGCAACTGTTTTTTACTAGCATAGTCATATACTGATTTCTGTTACCAAGTAAGTACCGTATCTCTAAGTTCATTCAGAACTGACCCCATTTCCTGGACTCCGGAATGTAAACATGACATAGACCTGGCTAATAAGATTATTCTATCCCTCTGGCTACATCATTGATTCAGTATGGATTCATGAACCAAGCCAAATCCAGGTCAGTGAGGTTTAATCCTGAGACCCGTTGAAACTATTCAGAAAGAGAAATTTTTTTTCTACTGAATTTGTAGCTGGGAAAATGAAGTCTTGAGTTACTGGGGGCTCCTGTGTTCCAAGAGCCAGCTGGAGAGTAAAGGAAAACAGAGAAAAGAAGAACTGAGAGATGGAGAGAGACCAACTCCTAATAACATTATTTTAGCCTCTGGATCTAACCATACCTACAAAAAGAGCTTTTGCTATTAGCTGCCATCAAGTCGGGCCCCTGACTCATGTAAACCCCATGCACAATGGAACAAAATGCTGCCTGGTCTGGCGCCATCCTTACAATCAGTTATGGATTGGACTGTTGTGACCAGTAGGGCTTTCACTGGCTGATATTCGGACGTAGATCACCAGGCCTTTTTTCCTAGTCTGCCTTAGTCTGGAAGCTCCACTGAAACCTGTTTAGCATCATAGCCAGAAGCTAGCCTCCCACTGAGACATGGGTGGTGACTGTGTAAGATGCGTTGGCCAGGAATTGAAATTTGGGTCTCCCTCATGGAAGGTGAGAATTTTCCACTGAACCACCAGTGTCCCCTCAAGAATAATTAGCAACGGTTATTTCAGATAGTGAGCAGATACTCCCTCTGTGCTTTACAGACTATGATGAACTTGTAGAGTTTGTAGAACCAAATGGCTGATAATGATTTGGAGTAATACTGGTGATGACTTGCAGGTTTCTCTCCCTCTGTCTCTCTTTCACACATATATACACACAGACACACACACAACACAAGAGAAAGAGAGAGAGACTTGAGTCTGGCGTGGCCTACTAATTCTAAAATAGGAAATGATGGCGAAGATTCCAGGAGAAAGCAGCATGTTCTGACCTGTTGCCAAACCTTTTTTCCAAATCTGTGCTGGACCTGTATTCTGTAATGGTCACTGCAACCCTTTTTGTGAACTGTTTACCTATCTGACTTCTTGTTTGGATTTTACTTGGTGATTTGATATGAATTTTTAATGTGAAAGCACTTAGCATTAGGAGTTTGACATTTTGTCTGACCTTAATCACCAGGAGGATCATGAGAGGTTTATTCAGTGGGAAGAGAACTGTTACAGCTCTGACAGAAATGATGGGAAATAAGTAAACAGCCTTTTAAATCTTCACCAGAAATCAATAGGGTTTAAAGATGATGGACGTTGGTGTTTTTTGCTGCTTAAGGACTTCAGCCTTTTACGGGAAAATATCTTCTCATCGTGTCAGCAATTTTTTCCATGCCCACAGTGAATCACTGCTGCAAATAGAACATTCTGTGTAGAACACTTTTCATCATTATTATAAGGAAGAAATTGTATATGACTGGCCATGGAAATATAGAGCCTTTTGGGGCATTTTTGTATGAAAAAAGAGGGCTATTTCTCATAATTTGTTTTTGTCTTCTGTGGAATTCCATGACATACTTTTTCCTTAACACAATAACAAGCTATATATTGAGCACCTGCATTGTGCTGGGCATTGGACTGTGTGTTCTGTGTTAAGGCAGATGATATGACTCCATTTTATGGAGTATGAAATTGAGACCCAGAAGCTCTGTCTAAAGTCTTCTAACTAGAGTTAGAACTGATATTTAAAACCCTGGTCCATCTGAGTTTGAAGCCTATGCGTTTACCACCTTCCCAACCTCATCTCTGCACTCAATAGGTCATTCTCACCTTTGACTCTCATTTCTTCAGTAGTGGTATCTTATTTTTTTTTTTCCTGTTTTTTCCCCAGTCAGTAAAACTGACTTAAGTGACAGATCTCCACATCATTTAATAACAGAGGATAAGAGCTATACCGTGGTCATTGAATAAAGGGACATGGGTTGAGAACTGCTTCCCAATATACTCTGCAGATTTGTTTTTCATGAATGATTTATGAGATATTAGATTGATACAGCATTTAGCAGTATATTCACAATCAGCTGCAATGTGATGCAAGTTTTCAGGTATTAACAGAACATGTCATATAGTGTCCTTTGTTTCAAGGTATAAAACTATGGATTTCATTGTTAAAAAAAAATTTCTCTTCTGAATACTTTAAAATATGGTAACCTTGCCACTACAGAACAGTTGACTTTCCATCTGTTCATCTAATTCATACTTACCATTGTACACCTGTAACCCGAAAAAAGTAAGGTAATTATTTTGTGATTTGGAAATAATCTTGCTAATTCAAACTAGCAGCTCTAGTTTTATGATAATGAATAATCATGGAAGATATACTGGTGAGTAAAACTTTTTATCTAAGATCTCCTGATTTGGTGGGATTTTAGATTTAAGGGCACATTCCTATAGTTAATTAATGGGAATTTTTAGAAAGAAAAAATGGGATAGCTCTTTACCAGCTTATTATGATTCATGTTAGATGTGTTACATGTAAATACTGTCAGATGAAATGTACGTTCCTTATTCTTTTATTAATTCATTGTAAAACAGTCACTTAACTTTTTTTCATTCTGTATTTCCTTATTTAGAAACTGAAGTTAACTAAATGACCTGAGAATCCTTCTAACTCTAAAGTTCTGTGACTCTCTAAAGTTCTGTAACTTACTTTAGGTTTAGAATTTTGATTCGAAGTCATCTTTCCTGTCACATACTTTTTAGTAATAAAACAATCTTAAAAATAACTTTTGCTGTAGTATTTTTAAATGTTCCTCCCCCTGCTCCTAAACCCAAAACCAAACCCATTGCTGTTGAGTGGATTCCAACTGATAGCAACCCTGTAGGATGGAGTAGAACTACCTCTTAGGGTTTCCAAGACTACAAGCTTTATGGAAGCAGACTGCCACATCTTTATCTGCCAACCTTTCAGTTAGCAGCTGAGCGCTTAACCTGTGTAGCACAAGGGCTCCTTCTTTTTCTAATATCCAGTGGCCTTCTTTGAATTGATAATACTGTATTGTTCACCTGAATTAGAGTGACTTAACTTTGTTTCTCTTATGAAAAAACATAATGTATTGTTACTTCAGGCATTTTAAAGGTGCTAATCAAAGAATGATTGATCAGCCATTTTCTCATGTTCTCTGGGAGCCTGAAGTTTTCAGGTACATGATGACTGATTCTTTATTTGATAAAAGAATAGACTGATCAGTTTGATTGGGTAGTTAACTGCTGAGCTTGCAGAAAACAGTTGAATTTGTGGTGAGAGGATGACTTCTTAGGCAGTCTCAGTGTTAGGAGAGGCTGTAAGAAATGTCTGCATCTCTGATCAAAATTGTAGACTCATTTCGCCTTTGCTCAACATTTACACAGAGTTGGGACCTCTGAAAACAGTGTAGTAGAAATCATGAGCCCTACTTTCCTGTCTGGCTCTTCCTTAATTTGCTGTGTGACTTTGGAAAGTCACATAACCATTTGCAACCCCAGTTTTCTTGTCTGCAAAATGGGAATTAAAGTACCACCAAATAGGGTTATTGTGAAGAATCATTTGAATTAACATATGTGAAATCATTTGATCTCTTAGGTAATTGCTGCTTTGTCAAAATAATTTATTTAGGTATGTTGTTATTTGCTAATGCAAGGTTTTGTAATCTGGGTTTGATGTGTACCCTCAGATTCTTACACTGCAACTTTGTGGGTGTGACCAGTTGTGACTTCTTTAAAAAAAAAAAAAAAGGTGCTGCTGAGTTCATTCACTTACTGTTTTATAGTTTTCATCCTTGCTGTAAGCAAGTAAACATGTCAATTTTTAAAAAGATATAGCTACCCAGCATGATAGGGAGTATATAGTAAACAAATGAAGGGTGGGCTTTTCCATATAGGGTGTTCCATTTAGTCCAGATCCTTTTCTTGTTTGTGCTTTAACTTTTATAATCCTCTTGTAAATAGCAAAGTAATTCCTTAGTTATTTTGTATTTATATTTTGCACTGGTTACTATGGGTTTTTTATGTTAAATTATTTTGTTTTGATGGGGTTCATTAGGGACCAAAAAGTTTTCCAAAGAAAATGTTTAAATTTATTAAAACTCAGTGGGAAAATACTATATGATACCTAAAAAATTGCAGTAAAGCAAAAAAATTTTTTGTTCTTCCAAAATCTCTTATTTAATATTAAGTATTTGTAGATTATTATTATATCTGTGTTGGTCCCACCTGCACCCTTTGTTCCTTTTAAGAACACATAAGTGTCCTATTTTCCTGGTAAAGTCTAAATTTGAGTATTTTATTCTTGAGCTATTTAGTTTCCACACCTTGTGAGATGAGTTAATAAGTCATCAGTTTCTACAGAAACTGAAATTATTTTGCCAAAAAATCGGTATTTTTTTCTTTCCATAGCTTCTTGTACTTTCTTTTGTTGCAGCAGTTGTATGTTAACATGTCTGTCCTGCACATTACCAGGAGCTTCTTAAGTTCGGGGAAGAATTCTCATTCACCTTTGATCTCTAGTTCTTAAACTTAGCATCTGGCATTTAGAAAAATCCCAATAATATATTGAATGAGACTTCAAATTATATTGAAGATCTAAAAATACTTGACCAAATTGATCTATGGCTACATAGACAAATTCTCTTGCGATGACTCTTAAAACAAAAATGTTCCAAATTTGTGACTGATGGTCTGCAATATCGTATTTATTTTCATGATAAATACTCTTTCATAATAGGGTCAGCATAATAAACTGATTTGCTGAGACTTCTCTCCCAACCATTAGGACAAACCAGCTGACATAAGGTGTGCACCTGTACTTCCAGTTAGCTGTGTGACCTTACACTGTTTAGACCTAATTTATAAAATAAAGGCTTACACTGTATTATTGCTAAGGTTCTATCTAGCTAGAGAAATTCTCAACCAGGAGAGCTTAACAGTACCTGTCACCTGTATTTATTTTTCCTAAGAGACCTTTTTCAGATCACAATGACATAATCATTCTCAACTCCATCCAGCTTCTAACAAAATAAAGCCCAGCTTACTCTTAGCCCCATGGTAGCAGTGCTTGAGGATCCTGTCCTACACATTACCAGCTTCTTAAGTTCTAAGAAGAATTGTTGTTCACCTTTGATCTCTAGTCTTTATGCTCGGTGCTTGGTGTTTGGTGAACTTCCACTAATTAGTTTGGTTTGGGTTCATGCACTCATCTGTATGTAATGTCTACTGGTATTTCTGTCTTTGAATTCGTGAGAAGACAAGTGTATTGAAGTCGGCTTCCTTCTGTCCCTGTTTTCTACCAACATCTAAGTCCTTACAGATATGCTTTAATGCCCCAAATTTGTTATGAAAACTAGAAATATATTTCGTTACATACCATGGACAGTCAATATATGTTTATGTGGCCTTGTACCCTATGATTGACTGTAAGCTACTTGAGGTCAGAAACTGTGTTTCATTTTTATAACTCTCTCTAGTGTTTATTACTACTTTGCACATACTAGACAGTCAATAATGTTTACTAAATTAATGATTACACAGAATCACACACGATGTAATAGGTGAATTGTTAATAAAAATAACCACTGATTGCCTTTATAATGATCGCTTTCTACAAGAAAAAACATCAAGAAGCCAGTTGTATGTGATAGCTCATGTAGGAAGAGAACTTCCTGAAAAGCACCTGCTGATTGTCACTGTCTGTTATATTATTTTCAGGGACAAAGGACAAGCATAATCACAATTACTGCTTTAATTTTCAGGAATCATAAACAGTTCTATGTATTTTTTAAATGACTATAGAAATTTATTGGTTATTTTCAGTTTAGGTTTTATGCAGTCCAGCAATGTAATCAGATTAAGTGTACATGTGTTCACGCTTTTTCACTTGTAGCAGTAATCCCCTATCTGCATCAGTCTAATTTAGTGCTTTGGGCAATGGAGTAATGCAGACTAAATCAAAGCTGGGCTTGAGCCAAGATGATAAATTGGAAGGATCCCTGGCTTTATAATCAGATAGACCTGGATCCCCATTAATCGAGGCAACATATATAAACACTGAACACAGTGCCTGCCTCATAGTAAGGCCTTCCATAAGTGGTAGCTAATGTTATTTTAGTTTAAAAAATACATTGTTAAAAATAGTCATTAGGTGTGAAAAACTATTTAAAGGAGTGAAGTCTGTTGTCTTGAAAGTGCAGTATACTAACATGCAATATATCTCGGCATATGTTAGCCTTGGAGAAACATGCCTACCTAAAAAGACTAGGTTCTGAAACAGTCCAAGGAGTGAAAAAACCAACTCGTTCTGTTGTAAAGCCTTGTGCTTTTTTAATTTAATAGAAGATAGTAGTCATCACATTGGGGCCCAGTAGGGATGATAGCAGCCAACATTGTGTGTGACTTTTAATTGTGTGTGTTAGATGATTAGAGATTTCTACCATAGGCAACTCACCAAGCACTACTAGATGGGCTCAACTCCGAGGTTACATTTTCTGTAGTGAAAAGAAGGCCAATAATACCTGTCTGGCTAAGTTATTATGAGGATTAGTGATTATGTCTGCTAAATGCCCAGTCCAGTGGCTGGTATTTTGTAAATGATTCTATAGATTGAACCATTTATTTTCACTGTTCTCCTTATCATCATTGTCATCATCATTGTCATCATCATCATCTTTATATAATGATCTATGCATTTAAGGTAGACTTGTGCCTTTGTGGTTCCTTCCAGTATTTCTCTGTACCTGTGTGATTGTTTGAAACAGCCATAGATGCTCTCTAGGCATCTGAGAGCAAAAATTCTTCATCCGATTCTGCAGGTTCTTTTTACTGTTCTCACCTAAGCCTATCATCTGATTCTTCTGATCTTTCAGAACCATGTTATTGTCACTTAGAGGAATTATGGCAAGAGTTTATTATATGGCAATGGCATATGGCATAACGTAGTATGTCTGTAGTTTAGCCAAGAGGAATGCATTCATTCTGTGCAGTCTTTATCTGATTGTCAGTCCTGCTTTACTCATATTGACAAATTTTCTATATTCTGTCTTTTCTTTGTTTTTCCTTGTGATAATTCATTTAATTTTATTTCCGCCTGTTGTCCTTTCAGAATCCACTAACCCCTAATAAGGTCAGCTGTGTGAATTCCAAATCAGTTCTCACTAAATAGTTCATAATGTCATGTAGGTTTGTTATTTTACTCCATCTTGTTTTCTTCATTCTCCATCCCCTTAATGTACTTGTTGTGATGACTTTAATCATATTTAGAATGGTTCATGGACTTCTTATGAAGGGAATAGAAATGGGCTATAGAGTTCATATGGCTGTGTGATTCTTTTTCTAGTTTATAATCTTGGATTTGAATTTACCTATTACTTTATTGGCTACTATAAAGAAATTTAAAAAAAGAATGCACAGTCCTTTCCACATGGTGTTAGGTTTGTAGCCTACCAAAGGAAATCCACTGATAAATAAAGGCATGGAAATTCAGCAGGGTTTTAGTAGTGCAGTGACCTTTGGCAGGTCATAAGCTTTCTGGGCCTTTGTCTCTAGTACCAAGTGGACTTATTAGCTGCCGTTTCTGTTTCACTGGATTATGTGAATATAGATAAAATAATGAGAAATGCATGGAAAAGGACTTCTAAAGTGTTAGTGGCCTTAATCTTTTGGGGTAAGTGTCTAAGTGTTGGTATATTGTATTTATTTACTTATTTATGCCTATCTTCCAAAAAGGAAGCAGAGGTCAGTAATGAAGCTATTGAATTGTAGGTGTTATTGTTGGCAAAGATAGTGAAGTGAGAGGAAACCTGAGGAGGAAAATGTTTTGTAATTTTGTTGAATTAGTTTGCTACATAGGCAATAAATATTTAGGTGGCACACCCTCATAGATAGAATGAAATGTGCAAATTGAATTGTTGTTGGCAGACAGGAGTGGTTTTTAAAAGAGATTGGTAATATACAATAGGTCTGGAGAGATATTTTGTATAAGGAAATGAAATCTTAAGAAGAAGTTATAAAGACTAGATAGACAGGATAAGAAATTATGAATTAACTTCACTTGGAGTCCTTGGAGGAAATGTTGCAATTTACAGAGAAAGAATAATTTTAGAAGAAGAATAATGTAATCAGGATGGGGCCTGAATTTTGCATCTCTAAAGGAGTTAAGTTCTCATTAATATTTTTGAAGATCAGTATCTACCTTGTAATCTAGTTTATCATCAAAAAAAGTTGTTTATGTGGATGGGGGAGAGGAGGCAGTTTATGAATTATTTCTGAGATCCTAGTGAAAATGATAAGGATGTGTTGGAACTTTTAGAAATTCATCTATTAGTACAAAAGGAATTGATATTGTTTTGGGTAAAGTTTTGGAATGTTAATTGTGATATATAATTAAAGGATATGATTCTTGACTTTATATCTGATTTTGTAAATTTGTATTTTATAAAATGACTCAATTATTACTTTTCTGCTTCAAGCAGATACTGAAGAAATTTCCCTTAGTGATTTTTTAAATCCACTACTGAAATTGTTCCAAGCCATGAGTAAGCAGTGGTGGGAAGAACTCAGAATCACATTAACTCTTTCTTGTTTAGTTTCTTTCTTTCTACAGCCCTTTTCTCCCTTTAGCAGAGGTATGTTAGATGTATAAACCCATTACCCCTTGCCATCGAGTCGATTCTGACTAATAGCGACCCTATAGGATAGAGTAGAACTGCCCATGGCATTTCTAAGGCTGTAAATCTTTATGAAAGCAGACTACCCCATCTTTCGCCCATGGAGTGGCTGGTGAGTTTGAACCGCCGACCTTTTGGTTAGCAGCTGAGTGCTTTAATTGCTGCACCACCAGGGCTTCTTGTTGGATATATAAAGATTGAGAAAACCATATTCTTATCATTTTCTGTCCTACATAATCTCACTAAGAAACTACAGAAGGAGGGAGACAAATAATGGTCATGTAGTACTTCTTAAGTGTCAAATTCTGGATATTAATATGTTATCTCATTTAATCTTCAAAATGGACTACTATACTATAAGCTTTTTAGTGTGCACCTTTGGGTCTCCATCTACACCATCCATGACATTAACCATGCTCTCAATAAATGTATATAGTTAGATAGATGAATGAATAAATGAACTAATGGATGATCAAATGAATGAAGAAACCTATGGATTATTATCCTCATTTTACAGAAGGAGAAATGGAGGCTCTGAGAAGTTAAGTTTATCAGTAGTCCTATGAGTAATATTGGAGCCCTGGTGGTGAAGTGGTTAAGAGCTCAGGCTGCTAACCAAAAGGTTGGCAATTCGAATCCTCCAGCCACTTCTTGGAAACAGTACGCGGCAGTTCTACTCGGTCGTATAGGATCGCTATGAGTCAGAATTGACTCGATGGCAACGGGTTTGGTTTTTTCTAAGTAATAAGTGGCAAAACCAAGAGTTTAATCTGTATGCACTCTTTAATTGTCTTACGGATGTAATAAGTAAATTATGAGCCTGATTTTCTGCACTCCTCTGTTAATTCAGAAGGAGAAATGTAAATATAGTGGTCAAATTAGTTTTGATGGTGAGGATGAAATTAAAAAATAGGCCTTTGATACATTACACTTTGCAAACTATTCAGAATGTTGCCTATTCATTTCTACTTCACTGTCATGTTACATTAATCGATGTATCTATGAATTTATTTTCTACAGAATAAAGATGACCTTGTTGGTAGCATTCTCTTTTCTTTTGAATAATGATAGCATAGTGGTCAAGAGCTTGAACTTTGGAGTTAGACAAACTAAGTCCCTGTACTGCTACTTACTAGCTCTTTTTTTTTTTTTTTTAAGGCAAATTGCTTAACCTCTGTAAACTTCAGGTTCCTCATAAAATGGGGATAATAGTACCTAACCTTGTAGGGCTAATATGAGTGTTGAGCTAATATGCTTAGCACGGTAACTAGTATATGAAAATGTTCGTTAAGAATTAGATGTTTCTGTTGTTGTTGTTATTACTACTATTATTACAATTGTTATTATTATCGTCTTTGAATACAATTATTTCTTTTTCCCAGTGGTCCCCTAAATCAAAGAAAAATCACTGGGAAATAATCACAGGGGATGTGTTTATGTAAGTGGGGGCCATGTGTTATAAATTCCAGGTTAATAAGCTTTACTTCTTAGCATTTTGTATCTCTGCACCAAAACTTCTGGAGAGGAAAGTTTTTTTTTAACTTAAAAATTTTTCCCTCTATTTTATGTGTTTGAATAACAAAAGCCGGCATGTATTTTTTAGAATCCATCTCTGCATATTAGCCTGATACTAAAACCAGAGTTCTCTGCAGCAGAACATTCTGAGGTTGGGGGTATTGTTGGGAAAAAATGTGGTTAGGATTCATTATACATTCTTGTATTTCTCTGTATTTTATCTATTAAGCAGTCACCTTTGCTTGTTGCTCTTTTGACAGTCAGTTGAGATGGGTGAGCAACGAACATACCTATTTTGGTCACTGGAGAAAGTGGCTGACCTACGCTTTTGAAGACTGAAGTATTCATATATTGTATGCTTATTGTAGACTGCACATGTTGTAACATAATCACTACCCTTAAGAATCGTATATTTAGTAATGAGACAGACAAGAAACAGTTCAGTGTGATAATGCTGTTACTGAGGTAAACAGGGCTGTGGCAACCCTTAACAGAGCAGCTTCCTCAGGCTTGGGGAGAGCAGAACTGATGGAGGAGAGGAGTCAGGACTTCATGGTGGTAATCCCTGTTCTGGGCCTTGAGTGCCAAATGTAGTTGACCAGGTAAATATAGGGGGGAGAAATTTTTCCAAGTTGAGGGAGCAACACATGTAGAGAACTGTAAGATGGAGATTAAGGATGAAAATATTGGGCATTAAGGAAGAATGAGATTTTTCTAGCTACGGCCTTTTTGCACTATATAGCCTGTCAATGGGAGGATCTGTTTTGTCAAAGAACTAGTCAGTTCAGAGGGGGAAAAGATTGAAATGGGATACATTGAACTAGTTATTTTATTCTATTGACTTGATCACTCAGTTTCAGTAAAAAGTGCTTGAGCCTAGTAATCCATTTGGGCATTGTTGGATTGTGTCCCCCCAAAATATCTGTCAACTTGGCTGGGTCATGATTCCCAGTATTGTATAATTGTGTACCATTTTGTAATCTGATGTGATTTCCTTATGTGTTGTAAATTCAATCATTATGATCTAATAAGATAGATTAGCGGCAGTTATACTGATGAAGTATACAAGATTGGATAGTGTCTTAAGACAATCTCTTTTGAGCTATAAAAGAGAGAAGCCAGCAGAGACACATGGGAACCTCATACCACCGAGAAAGCAGTGCCAGGAGCAGAGCACGTCCTTTGGACCTGAGGTTCCTGCGCTGTGATGCTCCCAGACGAAGGAAGACTGATACATCACAAGGATCTTCCTCCAGAGCTGGCAGAGAGAGAGAAGGCCTTCTCCTGGAGTTGATGCCCTGAATTTGGACTTGTAGCCTGCTGGAGTGTGAGAGAATAAACTTCTCTTTGTTAAAGCCATCCACTTGTGGTATTTCTGTTATAGTAGCACTATAGATGACGAAGACAGGCATGGATTTGATTTTATTGTTACTTCTTTGTAATTTGGAAAATATTTTCAAAATTCTCATGTTCTCAATACTGGCTGTACATTATAATAACATAGGGAGATTTTTTTAAGTGCCAGTGTGGGTTTGCTTTAAATTACCCCAACAGAATGTTTCTTTGCATGTTGGGAGTGAAGGGGAATAGATGATAAAAGATTATCAAAATATTGATAATCATTGAAGCTTGGTAATGGGTACTTGGGGCTCCTTAAAGTATTCCCATTATGTTTGTATATGTTTGAACATTTCCGTAATAAAAATTTGAAAAAGTAAAATCAGAAGAAGTTTTTCTGAGTAACAGCCATCAAAAGTAGCCATGCCTGGGCCCCACTCTAGACCAATCAGGCAGAATTTCTTGGGGTGGGGCCCAGGTATCTTTATTTTATTTTATTTTATTTTTTAAGTTCTGTGTGGTTCTGGCGCATAGCAATGGTTGAAAACCTCTGCCTTATGGTAATTATTATACTTATTTTACAGATGGAGGAACTGAGAGTCAGAAGGGCTAAGTGTTTTGGTAAAAGGCCACATAGATAGTAAAGAACAGAGCCATTGCCTTGTCAGCCTCATAATCCACTGCTCGTTTTATTACATCACTCTGCTTCTGTATTGCCAACCATCTGAGGAGTAATTTTGTTATTGTCACATGATATGTTCAGAAGCTATACTGTATTTAAAATATCTTAGTCCTTACAACTCTGTTTTAGAGCATCTCTAACTCCTTGTTTTCGCTCAAACTGGCAGTGAGCGTTGGATGCAAGCCATGAGGCTTGCTAAATTGGTTTTATTTGTGGGGAGTCCTTGGGTGGTACAAATAGTTAAGTGCTAGACTACTAGCTTAAAGGTTGGTGATTCTAACCCACCAAGAGGCGCCTCGGAAGACAAGCCTGGAGATCTGCTTGCTAAGGGTCACAGCCTTAAAAACCCTATGAAGCAGTTCTCCTCTGCACACGTGGAATCGCCATGAGTTCAAATCGACTCAAGGGCAACTAACAATAACAACAGATGCTCATAATTCAGCCTGCTTTTTTTTTGGCCTCTAAATAAGAAAGGGGGCAGTGTATGTGCCTTTCGAAAAGAAAGAAAAGATGCTGATATTTTTCTAGCGCCCTGTGCACTGGGGCAGTAAATCTGCATGCAAATTAAAAATTTTGGTGATAAATGATAACCCTCATCATCATTCTAATCTCATAACTTGCCTGGGTATTGTTAATTTATAACATAGTTTGAATTGACTTAGCATTATTGATTCTTGTATTCATTAGAATAAAAAGGGAAATCTTGCCTTTGCAAGGGAAATAGTTATCAGATGCTTTCTTTCCCATAAAATAAAAGAATCTGATGGGATATAAACTGTGAGAATGACAGTTAAATTGACGTGGTGAAGCTTAATGCTTGTTTGCTCCATTGATATTGGAGGTCCCAATCACTTGTCAGTATGCTTCTATAGTACATGCAGTACATCTTCATTAGGAAGGCATATAGCAATCAGTTTCAGGTTTCCGGATGAGATTGTGGCCAGACCATAATTAACCTTTTGAACCTGGATTTGTAACAGAATGTACTATTGGCTTAGGTTATCAATTGTGGTCAGAGTCAATTGATACTTATTCATTGAAGTCTTATTGGTAATGGATATTATAATTTACTCATCTTCTCATTGTGTGATTAAAAAATAGAATTGGCATGGCAAAGCATTCCATTTCTTATTTCTAAGGAGAGAAATTTTTGTAAGGCAGATGCCTTGCCAAACAGTTATATAAGTAGCAGGCTTTTTTTTTTTTTGTCTCAATTTTTAGTACTGTTTTCAGTTTCATAAGTATGAAGCAGTGCAGTTACTAGGGGTACTTTTTGAACTATATGATATGTCAAATTGTAATAGAAAAGACTCATACATAACATATCAGTATACTTTAAACATAAATTTAGAAGATTGAAGTTCAGGTGAAATCATGTAGTTGTTAAATTTTTTGTGTATCATACTTCTTTTTCTATCCAATATTTCACTCAAATAAAATAACATTATCAGAAAACTGGCTGAAACTATTTCACTTATTTTGGAAAGAAATTAATAGAATGTGTATTAAGTAAAACCGAAAATGCTAATTGCCAACCCAAATGAAGAATTACTATTTTAATGCATTTCAAATTATCTATTATAATTTAAAGATCACTGCTCAAATTAAGAGGAAACCTGCAGTGGTTAAGAGCTATGGCTGCTAACCAAAAGTTCATCAGTTCCAATCCACCAGACGCTCCTTGGAAACCCTATGGGGCAGTCCTACTCTGTCCTATAGGCTCAAATTAAGAAGTTTCTTGTCGTTGTTGTTTAACTATATTGCTGTTTATTCTGTTACCTTTATTGTATTAGTTTTTTAAATTATTTTCTATTAAAGTTAAATATATTAATATGTTTTGACAGTCATTTCTAGAAGAAAGTTATACTTAGGTTGTATTTATAATTTTTATCCATTGCACTCTTGCTATGCATATTGTTTTGAAATTATTTCTTAATTAATTATGGACAGAAAGAACATTGTGTGCAAAGATGTTTATTGCAATATTTTTGTAATAGATTTTTGAGAACTGCATAGATGTCCAACACTGAGGCATCGTTGAGTACATTGTGTAGATCTGTTTGAAAAAGTATTATAGTTATTAGTATGATGATACGGCAGAAATTTTAATAACCTGGAGAAATGTTATCTTAAATTTTACAAAGTAGATGTAAAAGTGTATATGCAGGGGTAGAGATGAGTCATTGAAAAGAGATTGGAAGGAAGTGTACTAAAATATGAATAGCGATTGCCTTGAGGTGGTAGTATTATATGCTTCCCCCTCCGCTTATTTATACTTCATAAATAAAATTGTCAGAGTATTACTACTCTTATTGTTGAGTCCATTCCAACTCATGGAGACTCTGTTTCAGAGTAGAACTGCACATAGGGTTTTCAATGGCTGTGACCTTTTTGAAGTGGATTGCCAGGCCCTTCTTTTGAGGTGCCCCTAGGTGGATTCAAACGCCAACTTTTCATTTAGTAGCAAGCAATTATTGATTGTACTACCCAGGTACTTCCATCATTTAAAAAATTGGTTTAAAAATTGATTGCAGGTCTCTAAAAATAGTATTTTTCTGATCTGTTTATCAGTAACATAACATAAATTATGAAGTCTGACTGCCTGGGTCAAATTTCAGCTCTGCAACTTCCTAAATGTGTGACTTTGGACAAATGTTTTTGCCCCTTTGTGCTTCAGTTTCTTCATCTGTAAAATGGGAATAATAAGGTACCTATCTCAGAGGGTTGATGTGAGAATTAAATTAGTTAACATAAGTGAAGTTAAAATAAGTGAACACATAATCTCATAATGCCATGAGTGCTGTAATCTTGCCCTCTCTCTTCAGGGCATAACCCTTTTAGTTCCATGGCACAGCACACAGTCCCTTGCTTTACTGCTGTCTGCTCCCAGCCCTTTAGCTTTCATATCTATTTTCCTTGTGTATATCTCCACCTAGATGTCCCATGGGCTTCTTCAAACTCATAATTTGTAAGATTTAATCATTTACCTTCTCCCCAAACATCTCCCCCTCCTGCTGAGTAAATGTCTTTTTCACCTCAGTCACAAAATAACAGATGTGGAAGTCATTTAGACTCTTCTTCTATTTTCCTAAATTCTCTTGAGTGGATCCCCCTAATTCCAGTCTTGACCACCACCACCACCACCACCCCATTGCAAGCATCCTACACAAAACTGCTAGAGCAGTCTTTCTGACTTCCCATGCTTTCGAGGTAAATTCCAGACCTCCAAGACTTAGTCCCTGCTCTGGCTTCACCAGTCTATATTCATTCCACCTGCACAGGCGTCACTGAGTTATTTGTAGTGCTTTAAAAAGTGTGTTCAAATACTTTGAACTATGCTCCTTCAGTACTTCTGGGCTCTCACACATGCTCTTCCCTTTTTCTGTATGCTCTTCAACCTTCCATGATTCCTCCCTATGTTAGGCACTTCTCCCTGTTAACTTAGCACCTGGTACATAATGCCCTCAAAGCATATCGTGCTCTATGGTGATTATGTTTCCTTTAGTTTGTGAGCCCCTTAAACTTTGGCACCATGCCTTATTTATCTCTGTAAAGTAGTGCAAGGAGCCCTGGTGGCGCAAACGGTTAAGTGCTCAACTGCTAACCAAAAGGTTAGTGTTCAAACCCACCCGGTGGCTCTGCAGTAGAAAGACCTGGCAGTCTGGTTCTGTAAGGGCTACAGTCAAGAAAACCCTATGGGGCAGTTCTACTCTGTCTTATAGGGTCACTATGAATTGGAATCTGCTCGAAAGCACCCAACAACAACACATTTAGTGCCTAGAAAAATGGCAAACGCTCGGTAAACATTGAATGAAAATGTAAGCTTGATGAGAAAACGGTAGGTTACAGTGATGAATGTTGCTTATGAAATAATATCTATCACTGCTTATTCACCTGTTCTTATTATACATAGCAAATTAACTTGTCTTCAACACAGCCATTGATATTCTTCTAATAACTTGTCTTAAAAAATAATCATTCTCCTTAACAAACCAAAACCAAAACAAAATAAACCCTTCATGCCCAATTTTTTAAAAAATCATGAAATAAATAAAAATAATCATTTTCACCTTTTTTCTTAATTATGAACCATGATGGATACATTGAGTCAGAAAGGTGAGTAATGTATTACTTGCTGAACAGGGATAATGGTGATCCTTAAATGATCACTCTTCTGTAATGCAAAGTAAAGTCAAAATCATGTCTTGTACTGCTGTTCCTTCACCAATCTGTCCTTCTCCATCTCCTTTTTAGTAAGTCCAGGCTCTCAAGATGATAGTATATAGACCTCCTTCTAAAGAATTTTTATAGCACAAATAGTGTGGCCTTTCCTAAGTGACTGGTGGTCTGCTTACTGCATAATATTCTTTGTTTCCATGATTCAGCTTTGCTCTCCTTTTAAGTATCCACCCTGTTTGGATTGGAAATTCTCTGCCTTCATCATTCTGTAAGCATTCATTGAACACATATAGTTTGCAAGGAATTAGACAAAACTCTGGAAAAATGTTTAGAGACATTGCAAGAAACAGTTAAAACAGGAAAAAATGCAGGCTCTTCTTTGCTTTGCCAAGTGTCAGCTGTATGACCACAAGTAAAGTTATATAACTTGCTTGAGCCTCAGTTTTCCCTTTGTAATTTGGGGATAAAATATTGTACTTTTCAAGACAGTAGCTGGCATAGAGTAGATATTTAATAAAAGCTGATTTCCTTTCCTCCTTCCCACTTTCCTATATGGTACATGTACAGTATAATCCTAATAATGGAGCCCAACCAAACTGCAGGTTGTAAGTAGGTCTGAAGATCTGTCATTGAACTATCAGTCTCTTCACTTAAACAACCACTCCCATATCATCTGCCCTTCATGTGATCACACATCTTTTCCTTGGTTGCTAAACTATCAATGGTTAATTTGTTTAGATTTGAGCATTTTGTCAGTCATTACCCATGCTGATAGTGTCTAAAAATAGAGAGGAATCATGTTACTGTTGGGATATGAAAGCAGTCATTGTAGGTAAACAGCCATTCATTGGTTCCCTCATTCATTCACTAATCCACACAAACTTGAGCATCTCCTGTGTTCCAGACACTGTGCTAGACATTAGTGGTACATTGGTAAAATGACTGGAACCAGCAACTTTTAAGTGGGAAGATACCTATACGTCTTTTAAAGTAATAGATTTTTAAATGTTAGCTATTATTATTTAAAATCGCTATATACCTGGCTAAGCTCTTGGCATGGATTATCTCT
The DNA here is from genome assembly GCF_000243295.1 of Trichechus manatus latirostris. Lineage (NCBI taxonomy): Eukaryota > Metazoa > Chordata > Mammalia > Sirenia > Trichechidae > Trichechus > Trichechus manatus. Next base: position 8,765,653 of record NW_004443947.1, on the reverse strand, counting down.
TTTAATTCATACAGTAGCTCCTCCAAGGTAGGTGTCATTATTAAACCCCATTTTACAGATGATATAATTGAGTCCCAGAGAAGTTAAATGATATCCTCAAGTTCACATAGCTAGTAAAAGGAATATCTGGGATTCAGACCCAGGCACTCTGACTCTAGAACATATGATTTTAACCTCTGTTCCAGCAGATCTCAAAATATGGTCCAGGGGACTGCTGGAGATCCCTGAGACCCTTTCAGGGGATCAGCAAGATCAAAACTATTTTCATAATGGTGCTAGGATGATATTTACCTTGTTCCCTCTTATACTTTCACGAATGTAGAGTGGAGTTTTCCAGAGACTGTGCTATGTGATATCACAGCAGATTAAATGCAGAAGCAGACTTAAAACCCAGCTGCTTCTGTTAAGCTAGAACATTAAAGAGGTTTGTAAAAAATACAAAGCAGTGCTACTCTTCTTACTACATTTTTTGTTTTAGAAAATAGGTTTTTCTTTTTTCATTTAAAACTGTTTTAATGTTAACATGTAATGGCTTTATTATTGTTTTTTTTAAATAAGTTGATAAATATTTTTAAATTTCTCAGTTTTAATTTCTAATATGACAAATATCAATAGATATAACTTACATAAACAGAAGCTCTTTGGGTTCCTCAGTAATTTTAAAGTGTGGAAGGGCCCAGAAAGTATCAACGTATCCAGAGACCAAAAAGTTTCATAACTACTACTCTACACTGTTATCCCCATATCTCAGAGCCTTCCTTTTGGTGTACGTTTTGGGTCTTTCAAGTTGACCTCCCAATTTCAGAGAATTCTGCCACTCTGTTTAAAAAAAAAAACAAAAAACTTTCTTACAAGTTGTCAAAAGTGCCAGCAGCAATACCTGAGACCTTCATATATCCTTTGACTCTGTTTGTCTTCTCAAAAGAGCTTACAGTGCAAAATACCAAGATATCATAACTCTGGTATATTTAAGTCAGTTTCCAAAGTTTTTCTTGAAATACGTAGAGTGACAATTGAAGCAGGTTATATATACATGTTTAAACATTCTATTTTAGTGTATGACTAGTATTGAAATTAGTACATCACTACCTCCAGAAGTTTAGCCGACCACAACAAGCAAATATTCTGTTTTCTCTCTTACCTGATGAATGGCTGCGTATTTCTAATAGAATTAGATAAATTATGATGATTATGATAAATTAGATGATTATGTATTTTTTAGCATTTTAGAAGCATGATAGAGTAAAGACACTAAATGGTTTCTAAAACAATTATTTCTTTCATTTAACAAACATTTACTAAGCATATGCCAGACTCTGTGTTGATGTACTAGGGATATAGACCAGATGTGGTCTTGGCTCTTCAGAAGCTTATGCTGAATGGGGGAGATAGGAAAAAAAAATATATATATATGTATATATATATAATTTGCCAAACTATATAAAACTTCTTAAAAATAACATCTTTTTTATTCTTGTTGGGTGATGTTTATCATTGATTTCATGTGACTACAAGGTCTTAGCGTATTTGATATGAGCATAATTTAATTAGTAATAAATTCCTACTCCGATTATAGAAATTATTGACCTCTAATACAATGCTAAAGTATTTCTTAAAACAATGACTAAATGTTCTTTAATTTCCCTCAAGATAAAATGAGATAGTAGTGTCTATTTATAAAGTAGACCCAGGAGAATGTTCATTATAAGACAAAATTGATTGACAAGTTGGGTTGTACATGTTATCATCAAAGGGAAATGATACCCTAAATTTCCCAGGAAGGTGAATAACATGTGAGTGTAGATTTTAAATGTCTAAACTCCATATCCATCTATTACAGTGGATGTATAACCCATTAATGCTGGGAAAGGTGGTCTTACAGTGTTAATTTTTGCTGCCAGGCTTACTTTGTGCTCAGTCTAACAGTACTCCAACAAACATCACTACTGTTTCATGGTCAGAGGAACTTGGGATACCTGTGTGGTGAATACCATTAACCTGCAATTCATAGATGACAGTTTGACCAGGAACAAAATAAAAATCTCCCAAAACTTGCTGGTTTTTACTACTACTACTACTGCTACTACTTCATTATTCTAATGGGGTATGAGCTAGTAAAACCTGAGACTAGCTAATTGAAATACAGAGTATCAAGCTAACTTAGAAAAAAAGCAGAACCTTAGCCTAACCATTTTCTGGGATGACTTGAGAACTTTGTTTATCAAACTAGTGATGCAGGGATGGAAGGGAGAAATGTGGCAAGCATGGGAATGAAAAGGTTATAGGGTCACTATGAGTCGAAATCAACTCGGTGGCAATGGGTACGGGTGGTGGTTCCAGAGTGGATTCCAGTCCTGAACACTGCAACTAACGAACATGTGAACTTCAAGAAGTTTGAAAGTGAATTGCAATGAAGAAAACTCTGCTCTCTAAACTCATAAATGACAATGAGTATCATATTTGTGTATTTATTCTTTCAACAGTTACTTTTTGAGTATTGATGAAGGATACCAAAATAAATTCATAAGCTCTGGCCCTGCTGTCAGTGAGTTTATAATCTAGTTGAAGGGGTTAGGTCTCTACACTAGTGGATACAGATGCTGTAACCTGTCTATCCCTATCGCTATTCTCTAGCACAGAGACTGTCCTCTGTCTTAGAGGTTTTGTAAAGCATTAACCACATGCTGGTGGGAAAGGGGGAAGAGGGAGGAATGGGTAGAGAAACATAAAGCTACAAGTCTAGCAGTTCTTGTTCCTAAAAATCAATCAAAATGAAAATGCAGTTTTATCAGTCTCACCTCTGAAATTACAGTGTAGGTCAGTAGGAATCAGTTCATGACAATTCCATTGCCACACATTTGTTGCAAAAATGAAATATAGTCCTACTTGTGCCTGACTGAAATGGTAGTTCAGATAACTGGGTCATAGGTAAGAGAAGGAAAGCCACTGTGTGAGCTTTTAATTTACATAGTTTCTCTTCCTTCTACTTTCCCTATGCCACAAACCTTCCTTGCATCTCCACCGGTTGCTTCAATCTGACAATGCAGTTGAGCACAGAGTGCCATCTAGGGGCCAGGAGAGGTGATAGAGGGCACTAATCCTGTGCCTACGCTTTCCCGTAAAGCTTATAGCTTCAACTCTTTCATAATTCTTCTCCCGATTTCCAAAGTATGTCAAGTGGTACTGAGTTAGCCAGCAGCCACCAGAGCTACAAATTTGGTTATCAATTCTGTAAATAATATCAGAGAAATAGGATGAGGTTCATGGAGTTTTTTTCCCTGTGGAAATCTAAGAAATCAAGTTTACACACATGGTCGACAGCAGTATTATACAGTGAGTAGTATTATACAACCTTTATCCCAAGCTGGCCTGGATTCAGTCCACCCACTGGGTTTCGATTTCTTTATCAATAAAATGGAGATAATAATAACTATCTTGCAGGGTTTTTCTACTATCTGTAAAGTGCTTGGGACATAAAAGGCCCCCAGAACGTGGTGGATCATATGTTTCTGATTCAGAACTAGGTGGGGCCAGAAAAAGGACGAAAATTATACAAAAATAATGAAATCCATTTGTGCAACATTAAAAAAGAAAATGAATATGAAGCAAATTCGTGTCAAAGCTCTACTTCTTAAGAGAAGAATCACAGGCCATGGTGTATGGCTCAATCAGGGGTGGACTTAAGTTCACATTAGTAAGTATTCTGGTTACAACATGGTAGAACTATGTCATCATCATAGTTAAAACTGAGGTTTTAACGTGTAATTAAGTTGTACTTTGGAAAAGAACATTAAAACAATTCTTGGAACATAATCCCCCCTTCCCCTTACTGCCTAAAACAACACAAGAAGCCAATAAGAAACACTATTTCCTTGGAATAAGCACAGGAGAACCTGCAAACAAATTATAAGAAAATGTCATTCATTTTGGAAATTGTGCTTTTCTTCCTGAACATACTGTTGTATTTTTTTCTTTTCCTTGCATTTCAAAAATATGATCAATCAGAATACTTTAGAAATACTTTTTATGTGTAAAAACACCATTTTGTTCTTAAATATATTGTGTGATTTTTAGTGAGAACCACTATGGATATACAGATACATCATGGATGACTCTTATGCTACCCTGGCACAGTTGTATTATGTTATGTTGTGAGGTTGAAAAGCTAGTTTCCCTCCTAGCTGTTCCTTTTGGTGAAATGGAAATTAGAAGTTTGATGCAATTTACTTATACTGGAAATAATACATGTTGTTGTTCATACACATTTTTTGAAAAATCTTTCGTGTTTCATGTTAATACACTTTTGTTTCTACAATTCCTTTGCTAACTTTGCCAGTGATAAGGGCATGAACTTTTCAATTACACAGACTTGGGTTCAAACATAGTTCTATCACTTAGTGGTCTTTAGGCGAATTCATCAAACTCTCACATCTTTAGCTTTCTTGTCTCTAAAGTTAAAATAATGATGCTTAACTCAAAAGGCTATTATAAGGATTAAAGGAGATGACACATAAGTTCTTAAAAAATATTAGTTCTTTTTTCCTATAAAATATTAGAGTATGTCTTAAATATTCATAGGCATTGCAAGTGGTTCTAATTTGCATCTGCTACTTTTGTTTTTCTTTCCTGTCTTTTTAATGAACTTTTGCTTTCTTCACGTATTATGTCCTTGATGTCATTCCATAACTTGTTTGGTTTTCAGTCTTAGTGTCTTGAACATAGAGTAGCTAAAAGCAACAGAAGAAATGATCACGTAAAAGAGCTAAACAGAATATTTCAAAGGACAACTTGAGCAAAGGAAAATATTATAATGAAATGTGCAAAGACCTGGAGTTAGAAAACCAAGAGAGAAGAACACACTCAGCATTTCTCAAGCTGAAAGAACTGAAGAAAAAATTCAAGCCTTGGGTTGCAATATTGAAGGATTCTATGGGAAAATATTGAATGATGCAAGAAACATCAAAAGAAGATGGAAGGAATACACAGAGTCACTGTACCAAAAAGAATTGGTCAACATTCAACCATTACAGGAGGTAGCATATGATCAAGAACCAATGGTACTGAAGGAAGAAGTCCAAGTGCACCGAAGGCATGGGCGAAAACAAGGCTGCAGGAATTGACGAAATACCAATTGAGATGTTTCAACAAATGGATGCAGCACTGGAAGTGTTCGCTTGTCTATGCCAAGAAATTTGTAAGACAGCTACCTGGCCAAGTGACTGGAAGAGATCCATATTTACGCCTATTCCCAAGAAAGGTGATCCAACCGAATGTGGAAATTATCGAACAATATCATTAATATCACACGCAAGTAAAATTTTGCTAAAGCTCATTCAAAAACGGCTGCAGCAGTGTGTCGACAGGGAACTGCCAGAAATTCAGGCTGGATTCAGAAGAGGACGTGGAACACAGGATATCATTGCTTATGTCAGATGGATCCTAGCTGAAAGCAGAGAATACCAGAAAGATATTTTCCTGTGTTTTATTGACTATGCAAAGGCGTTCGATTGTGTGGATCATAACAAATTATGGATAACATTGCGAAGAGTGGGAATTCCAGAACACTTAATTCTCCTCATGTGGAACCTGTACACAGATTAAGAGGCAGTTGTTCAGACAGAACAAGGGGATAATGTTTAGTTTAAAGTCAGGAAAGGTGTGCGTCAGGATTGTATTCTTTCACCATATTTATTCAATCTGTATGCTGAGCAAATAATCTGAGAAACTGGACTATATGAAGAAGAAGGGGGCATCAGGATTGGAGGAAGACTCATTAACAACCTGCAATATGCAGATGACACAACCTTGCTTTCTGAAAGTGAAGAGGACTTGAAGCACTTACTGGTGAACATCAAAGACTACAGCCTTCAGTATGGATTGCAGCCTAACATAAAACAAAAATCCTCACAAATGGACCGATAAACAACATCATGATAAACGGAGAAAAGATTGAAGTTGTCAAGCATTTCGTTTTACTTGGATCCACAATCAACACCCACGGTAGCAGCGGTCAGGAAATCAAAAGATGCATTGCATTGGGCAAATCTGCTGCAAAAGACCTCTTTAAAGTGTTGAAAAGTAAAGATGTCGCCTTGAAGACTAAGGGGTGCCTTACCCAAGCCATGGTATTTTCAATTGCATCATATGCATGCAAAAGCTGGACAATGTATAAGGAAGACCGAAGAAGAATTGACGCCTTAGAATTGTGGTGTTGGTGAAGAATATTGAATATACCATGGACTACAAAAAGAACCAACAAATCTGTCTTGGAAGAAGTACAACCAGAATGCTCCTTAGAAGGAAGGATGGTGAGAGTGTCTTACATACTTTGGACATGTTGTCAGGAGGGGTCAGTCCCTGGAGAAGGACATCATGCTTGGTAAAGAAGATGGTCAGTGAAAAAGAGGAAGACCCTCAATGAGATGAATTGACACAGTGGCTGCAATAATGGGCTCAAGCATAACAACAATAGTGAGCATGGTGCAGGACCGGGCAGTGTTTCATTCTTTGGTGCATAGGCTTGCTATGAGTCAGAACCGACTTGACGGCACCTAACAACAACAACAACATATGCATGTGAAAGCTGGATGAATAAGGAAGACCAAAGAATTGACGCCTTTGAATTGTGGTGTTGGTGAAGAATATTGAATATACCATGGACTGTCTTGGAAGACGTACAGCCAGAATGCTCGTTAGAAAGAAGGATTCGTCTCATGTACTTTTGGACATGTTATCAGGAGAGACCTGTCCCTGGAGAAGGACATCATGTTTGTAAAGTAGAAGGTCAGCAAAAACGAGGAAGACCCTCAACAAGATGGACTGACACAGTAGCTGCAACAGTGGGCTGAAATATAGCAAAGATGTTAAGGATGGCTCAGGAGTGGGCAGTGTTTTGTTCTGTTATGCATAGGGTCACTATGAGTCAGAACCAACTCTGGCACATAACAACGACGCCACTGTTTTTTTCAGATACAGAAATAGCTTACAAACGATATTCCTTTAAATGGACCAACTTAATTTACCTAGCTCACTGCTACTGTATTGTATATCTTGGGAAAACGTGCTGTTTTTGCAGTCTGTTCTTTCAAATCAAATGGTTTATGAATTAAAAGGGGAAGGCTATCGTGTTCTAAGATCCTGTAGTTCATTATTGCAAACTAAAGTATCCATTTATTAGGCAAAAATTGTCTACAACGTCTGCAAGAGTAAACAGACCCAGTCATAAGAATCAGTGTTGCCTTCAAATTTTTACTGAAGTATGCTGAGAAACATGTATACTATAGCTGTGATAATGAGCAGTACAGTAGAGAGAGGTGATTTATGATACCTGTTTTTGACAGCTATAGTGCTGAGATTCCCAGGGTATCTGATCACAGCATTAGCATGCTGACAGCTCAGCATTTAGAACATTATGGTAATTTATCCTGCCTATGCTGTCACCTGCACTGTCAGAGTTTCTTTTTAATGATGGTATAACTATTTTGTTTGTTTGTACTGCATTCTTTTCATTTGGCTAATGCTTTCTCATTAGATTGAACTTAGTAAATGAGAGTAATTAAGTGCTTCCTATAGTTCAGATGCAATGATTAAGTTGCAGAGCTGCTACTGATTATGTTTTGTCATTTATCTCTATTAATCTGAGAATAATCCAGATGATAAACACATGTAATTTTTTGCTAATGTTCAGTGATGAAATTTATAGTTTCTCAATGGAGCCAAGCAGTAAGTGTATATTCATATATAAATAATAAGTTGTTAATGTTTGAACCTGCTTTAAGTAAACATGTAAGTTCCAACTAAAGTTAGCAAAAGGAAAAGATATTTTTAACTGTCACACTGAATTTGTTCTTTTCTGAAATGTTCTTTATTCTCCCCCAAAAAGACAAAGAAAAGCTTAAATCCTTGTTACTGCAAGTTCTTGCTCTCTCCCTACCCCCTTTGTGATATCTGCAGGAAATAGACAAAAATTTGTTTTAATATAGAATATTTGAACTTCTTTTGATCACCCATTTTGACAGTTTTTCAACTCTTCCGATGTACTTTGATTTTCTAAACTATAATAATTTATACTGATTCCAGAAGAAAATCTTTCAACTAAATTGTTCATTAAATAACTCATAGATTAATTAGAGTTTGTTGCCTTTTTAAAAAAAATTAAGCTAAAAAATGTAGAAAAAATAACGTGGCATAATATTTTTTAAATGTGGAGTTACATATATATTTTTTGTTTGCTTATAGTTAGTATTTGCGTTAGGGAAATATATAGTTTTCAGAACTCTGATTGTTGTCAGTATTGTAATTAATTAATCGTACTCGCTTTGTAAAGTTTCTATACATAGTGCCAAACCAATTGATTCATTTTGTTTGCAGTTAGAAACAGTATATGCCAAGTTCATGTATTTTAATGTAATCATTTGTAGAGATTTATGCCTAACTCTTTTTACAGTTTATTTAAAAAATGATAATTCCAACAAAGTTTCAAATGTACTAAAAGAAAATTGAGGCTTGTTTTTAGGAAATTATATTTTTGTGACACTATTTTTCATAGTTTTTTACAAAGATTATAGAATTGCTCAATCTGTAATCATCTGTGTGCTTGAGGCTACCCTGAACCTTCAGTTTATACATAGGTGGTAGGAAAGTTGAGGAAAACCGAGTTAGTGTATTTGTTTGTGCTTAAGTGTATAACCAGGAGTCTAATGAGTGTGTTTCATCAAACATTGGAATAAGAATATTAACAGTTCTTATTTTGGAAAACAGCATCATTGTACTTGAGCTTTTAACTTGTTCCCATGCATTGCGGTACATTAGGAACTACTCTTAATGTTCCATTTAAGAAAGAGGTCTTTTCAGCACTACATGATGCCTTTATTTGCACACTTGGATCGTTTGAAGAATTTTGTTCTGTGAACAGATAGTGTTACCAAAAATTAAATGTGTGAAACTTTGATGTTAGGCCTACCTTGGTCAGTTACTTTTAATGGGGTATTTTTTTTTTTTAAATGAAGATTCATTGCATAAATTCTGAGTGAACATGGATGTTTTTAATGGTTATTCATGTATTGTTTGGATTTCTTTCTAAAGAATAAATTATTTTTAAAAGGTGCTTTTAGGCTGCACAGTGAACTGTTTCTCCCCTTTAGGTGTAGAAATGTCTTCCTTGCAGGCTAACTGGAAATTGAGGCTATCATAAAAAATGGAAGTTTATTAAATTCTCTAGCTGTCTCTTCATATTGTTCTTCTTGCAATTTTAGAAGATTTACTATTTAACTTAATAGAGATTAACTCACCTTTCTTAAGGATCAAATTTCCAAACCTATAATTATGGCTAGATTGAAGAAGTATTTTGTGGAAATAATTATATATGAAGTGATGGTTTGTTAATGGTAGTATAATAGAAGAATTCATGTTTTTGAAATTGTGGGAATATCTCTGATAGGCGTTGTCCGTTATGTAAAGGGGCAAAAGCAGAAAGCCCTAAGTTCTAACTTAGACATTGTTCCCTAGTCATCATTTCATCAGATAAATAAATCTTTCTCTTTCTTCTGCACACTGAGATATTAGGATTAGTAATGGTGAGGCTAATGTAATGTTCTTTGAATGTTAAATTGTGAAATGAGAAGCCCCCCCAAAAAAAAGTTTTAAAAATCATGACAGGTTTCCTATCATTTTGTGCTAATTTAAAAATATATATATCAGCAAAAATTGGATAATACTTTAGGATGAGATGTTTACTAATGTAAAAGATAATTCTTTTTCAGTATTTTGGAAAATGGAAAGATGGTTTTGATAAACTGGAGTATTTTAGTACCTGAGCCTATAAAAATCTTCAGTATTATGTATCTATTTGCTGTTTCTGTAGTCCTGCATAGTCAGTTCCTAAACATTCTTCGTTAAGATTTTGGTTTTAAAAATTGTAATTCTTAATTACCTCCTCCCACTCTATTCCCTCCAACAAACAAACAAAAGTCCATTTGAGTTTTTAATGTTGGTTAAAAAATAATTATAAAAATAGGGTAAGAGAAAATTCTCCCCCCCCCCCACCTTGTTGGTCAGTTCTATAGAAGTAATTTAAAATACCGTATATTGAATTCTTTGATCATTTCTCCTGGGTGGATTGGGAAAGAAGTCAAAGCTAAGGCAATTGCTTCTGGGCTCTCTCTTTCTGTGTGCCTGGTAAATGAAACACAAGGAACCTCACCAAACTACATGACTAATGGCAACCTCCAGTGCCGCCTGCAATCAAAGATTAATTTGCTTTATCAAGTTTAAAGAATACTGGGTGATAAATCATGTCAAAAAGAAATAATCAGTCAAAGGCTGATGTTCTTTTCTACATGTGAGGACAGGTGCTATAAGGCATGCATTTGCCATATACAGTTAATTTAGTTTTTATGCATTTATGTCCATCTTAATTTCTATTTAGTTGATGGCTTGGATCAAATAAGTTCTCTCATTAAGATCAACTAGCATCTCAACTGAAACGCTGCAAGATTAGAGATCCAAAATAACATTCTTTCTCTTTAATTTGTGTGAGTATGTTCTCATATGAGTATTATTAAAAGTGTTTATTTTTTTCAAATATGAGTTAGCCAGTGCCAAATGGAAAGTGGAATTATTTTCTCTATGTCAAGATGCCTAAGAATAGTAACTGAGTGTTCGTATGTATAATGTCTGTGTGTAATATAACTACATATTTATATAAAATTTTCATTTTACTTAAATCTCCCCCTTTTTTCTTTCTCTTTTTTATTTTATTTATTTATTTTTTTCTTAAGAGAAAAAGAGCTGGAGTCTAATTCTATCCTCTGGGTCCATAGCGCAGGATTCATTTTAGGTTATGTTATGAAGAGGTGGTCCTCCCAGCACTTTCAGTGGTGCACACTTTTCGAACAGTATCCAAAACCAATCTTGTATTTTTTCAGAGGCTGTGCTGTTAGAACTCTTCTTAAAGTGAAACTCAGGGCATCATTTTGGCAGAGTTTTTATTTCTAATTACAGCTGTGTGCAACTTAAAATTCTTCTTTAAATGTCTTTAGTATATATAGATATGTGTTACTTCCTAGCCTAGGTCTTTCAGCCCAGTCTGGCTTCAAATCAGTGGCTAATTAGAAATTTAGAAATTATTAATTTTCTATTTAATGTACAAAATTAAATAAAAATTTAATCATAGACTTTAAAAAGAAACTTGGAGCTACGAAGTTATATAGTTTGAAAATCGTAGAAAATATTATCCTTAGAGTGGTCCTTCATTTTCATTTTCCTCATGGTTTCTCCCAGTCTTTCTGTCTAGATTTATACCTTTTTCACTCCAGTAAATAGCTGATATTGCAAAAAGGGCTGGTGATTGGCTTTTGTTTTCCTTTGCTTCTGCTTCTGATTCCTAGGAATTGTTATAAAATATTTATAAAGTTCAATTAACATTCTAAAGAGAGACTATCTTGTCAGATTGGCTGGGTTTTAAAAGACTACTTTTTAAAGTATATAAGAATTTAGCTTTCCTGTACGTACACATTTTTCACAAAAACGTGTTTACCATGCTCTGGTTGCTCTTTCGTGAAAAGAGATGCTAGGACAAGTTGATGAGGTCCCTTCCTATTCAGAAGAGTTATGTAACCCAGGAGATACCTATTCTGACAGTAACTGATTCACCAATGATCATTTGTAGTTTGTATAACTGCAGCCTATTTCTGTGACTTGCTATAGTATAGACCACACAGTGGAGTGAAACTAGTGTAGGACTGAAAACTTCCATCCAGGATCTAATTCTATTTGTATAAAACCTGATTTACTTCAAGAGTACTACTGAAGATATGGTCCGTTGTTTTTCTTAGTGGTCCCTATATGAAGCCACATGAGAGAGATTTCTTTTAAAATTTAGCGCTAGGATACGTTTTTATTTGCTTAAGAAACTCGTTGCTGTCGAGTTTATTCTGACTCATAGCAACCGTATAGGACAAGGTAAAAATACCCCATAGGGTTTCTAAGGAGCAGCTAGTGGTTTCAAACTGCCAGTCTTTTGATTAGCAGCCGAGCTCTTAACCACTACGCCACCGTATATCCAAACCCATTGCCATCAAATCGATAACGACTCATAGTGACCCTATAGGACAGAGTAGAACTGCCCCACAGGGTTTCCAAGCTGTAAATCTTTACGGAAACACTGCCACATCTTTCTCCCACAGTGGCTGATGGGTTTGGAGCGCCAACCTTTCGATTAGCAGCCAAGTGCTTAACTGCTGCACCACCAGGAATATATATATATATATCCCGCTAATAAATAGTAAAAAACTATGAAGTAATCTTCCCCTTTTCACTTTGGCCATCTGGAAATTTGGCACCAATTTATCACTCAACCATACGGTTGAGTGGAACCTGCTTTTATGAATTTTGATCATTCTTCCCCTTCCCCATCTGCACTCTTATTCAACTTTATATTATACGTGTATACCTGATCCTCACATTTTATTTTTATTCATCTTTTGCTTTTTTCTGGATTTCTTATATGCCACCTCAAATACTATATAGAATGAATCACTGTAAATAAATAAAATTGCCCTACATCTGTCACTAAATAACTAAAGAAGTCGGTTCTTTTCTTTTGGACCCTCAGTTTTCTCATTTCTAAAATAAAGGAATTGAACTAAATTGCCTCTGAGACCTTTATGACTCAAATTCTAAGATTAAAAACAATAGAGGACTTCCAGTTTTCTCTTAGAGCTATAGAAAGATGGAAAGAACAGCATTCCCACCCTTACAGCAACAACAAAAAGCTTGACAAACTCCAAGTTTATGACTTTTACTGAACTCATCAGAGAACTGAGGTCACAGAACAACCAAATAGTCAAAAATCTAAGAGATAGGTGCCTGCTATGGAAGAAGAGACATGAGTACTTTCTCACCTGAAGCAGTTGCAGCCACACACCTATTAAGAATAATTGGACTATAATAGTTAACAAGTTGGTATAGGGCAAGTGAAGGCTGGCAAGAGAAAGTGGAGCCTCAGGGGACCACCAATAAATATGGAATTTTGTACCTTGTTTCTCTGCAGACTATACTGGGCAGTCACACATGCACCCCCTCTAAAAAATGGCAAGAGTCCTGAGAAAGCATCCCTTATTGTGCAGGCCTGTGGGAGGGGAACAGCAATGGAAGGGGCACAAAGCTCTACCTGCATCCTTATCTTCCTTCTTCCCTACTGAAAAAAATAATAAATTTCATAGTGGGAAAGGCATCCAGTGAAAGCCTAATGCAGCTGAGAGAAAGGAACAGAAAAAAAACCCTCTGCTGGGTGGGTCGGGGGAGGGGGGAAGGCAAGATTATGTGCTTGGCGCAGAAGTACAGCTGCAGGAAGGACAGGAACACTAAGAGGGCCACACCCCCAGGACCCAGACACACAGCACATGCCTAAGACTAAGGCTTAATCAGAACACCAGAGAACATTCTCCCCCACTGCCTATCACCAGGCTAATAGGCACTGAGTAACACATAATAATGTTGTAGTGGAATACTGCTGGAAGAGTTACAGGAGCATTGAGACAGATCCTCTCTGAGGCACACAGCGCAAAGGGCAGTCCTAATGCTGAAGGTAGAGAAGACATTGAGAAAAACCCTCTTGCAAACCAGCTCCCACCTTAAACAAAAGGCATCTCTAGAGTAACTTAAAGCCTGTGGTGCACTGTGGGTAACCATACAACAAAAAATTGCAAACCCAGCTCCTAACAACTCAAATCCCCACACTAAAGACCTAGCAGAAAGAAAGGCATGCCCATTTCCAGAAGTAAAAACCATTTTACCTGAGTCTACCCAGGATACCAGGCTTTCCACAAAAAATTACAAGGTGTATAGAAAGACCAAAAAAAGAAGAAAAAGCTACAAAGCAAATAACAGAACCATATTCAGATATGACACAGACGTTGAAACTGTATGACAAGAAATTTAAAATATCTATGATTAATATGTTAAAGACTAACAGTAAAGGTGGACAGCAAGCAAAATCAGAGAGGTAATTTCAGTAGAGAGTTGGAAATTTTAAGAAAGATTTAATTTAAATGCTGGAAATGAAAAACACTGTAACAGAGACGAAGAATGCTTTTGAAGGCCCTCATCAATACATCTGAAACAGCCAAGGAAAGAATCAGTGAAGTTGAAGATGTGTCAAGAGAAATTACCCAAACTGAAACACAAGTAGAAAAAAGAATTTAAAAAAAGTAGAACAGACCATCCAAGAACCATGGGACAGTATTCATATGTGTAACACTATGGAAAACTTGAATGATGCTATCAGCTAACTTGACCTAAATGACATTTATAGAAAACTCTGCCTAACAAGAGCAGAATATACATTCTTTTCATGTGTGCATGGAACATTCGCCAAGATAGACCATATTCTGGGCCATAAAGCACACATTAACAAATTTAATACAATAGAAGTCCTATAAAGTATGTTCTCAGACAAAAACAGAATTAAACTCAATCGGTAACAGGAAGATATCTGGAAAATTTCCAAATATTTGTAAATTTAAACAATTACTTCTGAGTAATCCATGAGACAAAGAAGAAGTCTCATGGTAAGTGAAAAAATATTTTGAACTGAATGAAAATGAAAATAGCATAATTTGTGGAATGCTGCTAAAGAACTTAGAGTGGAATTTATAGCATTAAATGATCATATTAGAAAAAGAAAGGGCTCCTAAATCAGTATTCTAGAGCAGAGAACGGCAAACTTTTTCTGTCAAGGGTCGAAGAGTAAATATTTTAGGCTTTGCAGGCCACATATGGACTCTGTCATATATTGTTCTTTTGTTTGTTTTTACAACTTTTTTAAAATGTGAAAACGAGTTTTAGCTTGAGGGCCATAAAGACAGTCTTAGCTTGTGGACCATAGTTTGCCAGCCCCTGAGTTAGGAAAAGAGCAACTTAAACCCAAGGCAAGAAGAAGAAAGGAAATAATAAAGATAATAGCATAAATCAATGAAATTGAAAACAAAAAAGCAATAGAGAGAAACACTGACACCAATAAAATTAATAAATCAATAAAATTAATAAACATCTAGTCTAAAACTAGCCAAGAAAAACAACAGATAAAAATTAGCAACATTAAGAATACAAGAGGTGATCCACTACAGATCTCACAGAAGAACTTAATAACCGTACTTTTTTTAAATTGTGATAAGCATGTATATAACAAAACACTTGACATTTCAGCATTTTTACATGTACAGTTAAGTGACATTAATTATATTCATTATGTTGTATAACCATCACCACTATGTGTTTCCAAGTTTTTTCATCACCCTTAACAGAAACTCAGTGCCCCTTAAGCAGTAACTCCCCATTTCCCCCTTCCACTCATCCGTGGTAACCGCTAATAAATTTTGGTTTATATACATTTGCCTATTCTAGATATTTTATGTAAGTGGGATCATACAATATTTGTGGTTTTGTGACTGACTTATTTCAGTCAGCATAATGTTTTTAAGATTCATCCATAAATGTCAATTCTACCCAAAGAGATCTACAGATACAATGCAATCCTGATCCAAATTCCACCGGCATTTTCTTAATGAGATGGAGAAACAAATCACCAACTTCATATGGAAAGGGAAGAGGTCCCAAATAAGTAAAGCATTACTCAAGAAGACAAACAAAATGGGAGGCCTCACACTACCTGATTTTAGAACCTGTTATACTACCACAGTAGTCAAAACAGCCTGGTACTGGTACAACAACAGATACATAGACCAAAGGAACAGAATTGAGAATCCAGACATAAATTCATCCACCTGTGACCAGCTGATATTTGACAAAGGCCCAAAGTCCGTTAATTGGGGAAAAACAGTCTCTTTAATAAATGGTGCTGGCATAACTGAATATCCATCTGCAAAAAACTGAAACAAGACCCATACCTCACACCATGCACAAAAACTAACTCAAAATGGATCAAAGA
>NW_004443947.1:8738610-8748922 GCF_000243295.1 Trichechus manatus latirostris | reverse complement strand
GTAGATAAGAATTATCTTAGGTGAAGGGAAGGTCAGCACACACTACAGGGGAAGTCAGCACAACTGGACTAAACCAAAGCTAAGAAGTTTCCTGAATACAGTCAGACACTTTGAGGGATAGAGTAGCAGGGGTAGGGATCTGGGGACCATGCTTTCAGGAGACATCTAGGTCAGTTGACATGAGAAAATTTATTAAGAAAATGTTCTGCATCCTACTTTGGTGAGTGGCATCAGGGGTCTTAAAAGCTTGCAAGTAGCAATCTAGGATGCATCCATTGGTCCCAACTACCTGGAGTAAAGGAGAATGAAGAACACTAAAGACAGAGGGAAAGTAGTAGCCCAAGAGACAGAAAGGCCACATAAACCTGAGACTTCATCAGCCTGAGACCAGGGGAACTAGATGGTGCCTGGCTACCACCAATGACCACCCTGACAGGGAACACAACAGAGACTCCCTGATGGAGCAGGAGAAAGGTGGGGTGCAGAACTCAAATTCTAGTAAGAAGAGCAGACTTAATGGTCTGACTGAGACTGGAGGTACCCCGGAAAGCATGGCCCCTGGATTCTCTATCAGCCCAGAACTAAAACAATTTCTGAGGCCAACTCTTCAGACAGGGATTGGACTGGAATGTGGGACATAAAGTCATAGTCGTGAGGAGTGTGCCTCTTAGCTCAGGTAGATACAAGAGACTAAACGGGCAGCTTCTGTCCAGAGGTGAGATGGGAAGGCAGAGACGGTTAGGAGCTGATCAAATGGACGTGGGGAATCGGGTAGAAAGGAGGAGTGTGCTGTCACAGTATAGGGAGAGCAATTAGGGTCACATAATGATGTATGTATAAATTTTTGTACAGGAAAAAATTTTTAAAAAAAGGATTCATCCATGTTGTAGCATATATCAGAACTTCATTTTCTTTATGGTAGAGTAATACTCCATTATACAGTGTGTTCCACATTTTGTTTATCCATCCATCTATGGATAAGCATTTAGATTGTTTTCACCTTTTGTGAATAGTGCTGCAGTGAACATTGGTGTATACTTATCTGTTTGTGTTTTTGCTTTCAAGTATTTTGTGTATAGGCAGAGTAGTAGAATTGATGGATCATGTGGTAATTCTATGTCTGCCTTTTTGAGAAACCTCCAAATTGCTTTCCACAGTGACTGTACCATTTAACAATCTCTCCAGCAACAGGTGAGGGTTCCAATTTCTCCATATCGTTGCCAATACCTGTTGTTTTTTTTTTTTTCCCTATCATAGTATCTCACCTAAGCCCAGACCCACTGCTGTCAAGTCGATTCCGATTCAGAGCGACCCTATATCTTAGAAGGGGTTAAAATGAGATCTCATTTTGGTTTTGATTTGCCTTTTCCTAATGACTAATGACGCTGAGCATCTTTTCATGTGCTTTTGGGCCATTTATATTTCTTTTTTGATTAAATGGCCATGCAAGTCCTTTTTCCATTTTGTAATTGGGTTGTTTGTCTTTTTGTTGTTAAGTTTTAGGAGTTCTTTATATATTCTGGATATTAAAACCTTATCAGATATATACCAAAAAAAAAAAACCCAAACCCATTGCCATCAAGTCGATTCTAACTCATAGCGACTTAGTATATATAGTTCCTAAATTTTTTTTCCCAATCTATAGTTTGTCTCTACACTTTGTTGATACAGTCCTTTGATAAACAAAAAATTTTAATTTGATGAAGCCCCATTTATGTATTTTGTCTTTAGTTACTCATGCTTTTGGTGTCTTACCTATGATTCCATTGTTAAATACTAAATCACAAAGCATTACCCCTATGTTTTCTTCTCACAATTTTATGGTTTTCTGCTAAGAGTTGTGTGGTTTTACCCCTGTTTTCTTTTAAGAGTTTTTAGGTCTTACATTTAAATCATTGACCCATTTTGAGTTAATTTTTTCATACCTTGTGAGGTATGGGTTCAGCTTCCTTTTCTTCATGTGGAAATCCAGTTGTCCCAGCACCATTTATTAAAGAGGCTGTTCTTTCCCCATTGAATGGACTTGCACACTTGTGGAAAATCAGTTGATCATAGATGTAAAGGTTTATTTCTGGACTCTCAATTCTATTCCATTGGTCTTTTTACCAGTACCAGAGTGTTTTGATTACTATAGCTTTATATAGTATATTTTAAGATTGGGAATTACGAGTCCTCCTACTTTGTCCTTTTTCAAGATTGCTTTGGCGATTTGGAGCCCCTGCAGTTACATGTAAATCTGGGAATTGACTTTTTTATTTCTGCAAAGAAGGCTCTTGGAATTTTGATAGGGATTGCATTGCATCTATAGATTGCTTTGGGTAGTATTGACATCTTAGCGATATTAAGTCTTCCAGTCTATGCACAGAGAATGTCCTTCCATTTATTTAGGTCTTCCTTGATTTCTTTCAGTAGTGATTTATAGTTTTCAGCATACAAGTCTTTCAGTTCCTTGGTTAAATTTATTCCTAAGTATATTTTTCTTTTAGATTGATACCCATAAATTCAACAACTTAAATTAAATAGGCCATTTGTGTGAAAGACATAAGGTACCAAAATTCATTCAAGAAAAAATAATAGACCTATATTTATGAAAAAACTGCATTCATAGTTAAAAACCTTTCAATAGAGATAACTCCAGATCCAGATTGTTTCACTGGTGAATTGTTCCAAACATTTAAGGAAGAAATAATACTAGTTCTACACAATCTCTTCCCAAAAAATAGAAGAGGAGGAAACACTTCCCAACTCATTACATGAGGCCAGCATTACCCTGACACCAAAACCAGATGAAGATACGACAAGAAACCTAAGCATCAGTATATATCCCTCATGAACATAAATGCAAAAATACGCAACAAAATATTAGTAAATCAAATCCAGTAATATACAAAAAGGATAATACATCACAACCAAATGGAATTCATCCTAGGAATTCAAGGCTGGTTCAACATTCGAAAACCAGTCGTTGTAATTTACCATAGTCATAGGCTAAAGAAAGAAAACCACATTATCATCTCAACAGATAAACAAAAGTTTTAACATCCGTTCAAGGTGAAAACTCAGTAAACCAGGAATACAGGGGACCTTCCTTAACCTAAAAAATGTTATTTATGGTAAACAAACATCATACATGTGGTGAAAGACTGAATGTTTTCCCTCTGAGATTAGTAGCAAACACGACTATCCTCTCACCACTCCTTTTCAACATCATGCTAGAAATCCTGTCTGGTTTAATGAGGCAAAAAGAGAATTTTTAAAAAACACACAGATTGGAAAACAATAAATTAAACTGTCTCTATTCCAAAATGACTTGACTATGTAGAGAATGCCAGAGAATCTACAAAAAAAAAAAAAAAAATGGTGTTTAAACTAATAAGTGAGTTTAGCAAGGTGACAGGAGACAAGTCCAATATACGAATCCGTTGCATTTCCATATAATAGCAATGAACACTTGGAATTTGAAATATTTTAAGTACTATTTAAAATAACACCAAAAAAATCAAATACTTAGATGTAAATCTAACAAAATATATGCAGGATCAGTATGCTGAAAACTAAAGCACTGACGAAAGAAGTCAAAGACCTAAATAAATGGAGAGATATATACTATGTTCATGATTCAGAAGATTTAATATTGTTAAGATGTCAGTTCTCGTCAAATTGATCTATAGATTTAATGCAATCCCAATCAAAATCCCTGTGGAAGTTTTTGTAGATATCAGCAAGCTGATTCTGAAATTTATATAGGAAGGCAAAGAAGAATAGTCAAAACAGTTTACGGAAAGAACAAAATTAGAGGCCACACGCACTTAATTTGAAGACTTACCATAAAGGTACAGTAATCATGAGAGTTTGATACTGGAAAAAGGTTAGATATGTAGACCAATGGAACATAATAGAAAGTGAGAAAAGAGTGACAATAAAGGAAATGGGAGAGGCTAGAATGAATTCTGTGTGCTTAATCAGAATTGTAGATGTCAGTATGAACTCATGGTGTTTAGTACATATACAGATACATACAGAAATATAGTTGTGTGTATGTATGGGTTAGTAACCATACTTAAATTTTCTTGCTTTTGCATTGAAAGGGCCTAGAATCAATGAAACCCCAATATCAGTGAACACACCTAGCTCTCACATCTTGATTTCTAAATATCATTTTCCAATAAAGAGAGCCAAGGCTTCTTGGAGAAATGATGGATTCCAGAACTAAGGCAGGGAAAATGCAAGATGAGCCTGGAGCATCACGTGTGCCAAAAGGTAAGTAAGTACTCATAGAAGGTTAGGGGCATGTTGGAAAAGCACGGAAGCAAACATGAAAGAACTCCCACTGGCCAAAGCTGGAACAATTGTGAGCAGCAACAAAATAGATAATGATAATACTGGATTATAACTCACAAAATAAGATAAATATCCATGAGTTCACACTGATATAAAATTGAATAATTAAATGAAAAAGGGCTAGTTCTTACTTAATCGGTGTTTTCCAAATTTTAATAAATTTAGAAGGAATTTTTGTTCATAGGTGCGATTGAGTTGGTTCCCCCTCACAGCAACCCTATGTACAACAGAAAGAAAACACTGCCCAGTCCTGCACCATCCTCATTGTTGCAGCCATGCGTCAATCCATCTTGTTGAGGGTCCTTCTCTTTTCTGCTGAATCTCTACTTTACCGAGCATGGTGTCCTTCTCCAAGGGCTGGGTCCCTCTTCATAACATGTCCAAAGTACGTGAGGCAAAGTCTTGCCATCCTTGCTTCTAAGAGAATTCTGACTTACTTTTTCAAAATGGATTTGTTTGTTCTTCTGGCGGTCCATGATATATTCCATAGTCTTCGCCAACAACATAATTCAAAGACATCGATTCTTCTTTGGTCTTCCTTATTCATTGTCCAGCTTTTGCATGCATATGAGGCAAATGAAAATACTATGGTTTGGGTCAGGCACACATTAGTCCTCAGTAGTCATGTTTGCTTTTCAAGACTAAAGAGGTCTTTTGCAGCAGGTTTGTCCAATGCAATATCTGGTTTGATTTCTTGACTGCTGTTTCCATGGGTGTTGATTGTGGATCCAAGTGAAATGAAACCCATAATAACTTCAGTATTTTCTCCACTTATCATCATGTTGCTTATTGGTCCAGTTGTGAGAATTTTTTTTTTCTTTATGTTGCGTACTCCATACTGAAGGCTGTAGTCTTTGATCTTCATCAGTAAGTGCCTCAAGTCCTCTTCGCTTTCAACAAGCAAGGTTTGTGTCATCTGCATATCACAGGTTAATAAGTCTTCCTTCAATCCTGATGCCACGTACTTCTTCATATAGTCCAGCTTCTTGCATTATTTGGTCAGCATACAAATTGAAAAAGTGTGGTGAAATGATACAGCCCTGATGCACACCTTTCCTGATTTTAAACCACACAGTATCCCCTTGTTCTGTTTGAACAACTGCCTCTTGGTCTATATACAGGTTCCACATGAGCACAATTAAGTGTTCTGGAATTCCCATTCTTTGCAGTGTTATCCATAATTTTTTATGATCCAGACGGTCAAATGCCTTTGCATAGTCAATCAAATGCAGGTAAACATCTTTCTGGTATTCTCTGCTTTCAGCCAGGATCCGTCTGACATCAGCAATGATGTCCTTTGTTCCACATCCTCTTCTGAATCCAGCTTGAATTTCCAGCAGTTCCCTGTTGATGTACCGCTGCAACCATTTTTGAGTTATCTTCAGCAAAATTTTACTTGCGTGTGATGTTAATGATATTGTTCAATAATTTCTGCATTCTGTTGGATCTCCTTTCTTTGAAATTAGCACAAATACGGACCTCTTCCACTCAGTTTGCCTGGTAGCTGTCTTCCAAATTTCTTGGCGTAGAGAAGTGAGCACTTCCAGTGCTGCATCCATTTGTTGAAACATCTTAATTGGTATTCTTTCAGTTCCTGGAGCTTTGTTTTTCGCCAACGCTTTCAGTGCAGCTTCGACTTCTTCAGTACTATCGGTTCTTGATCATATGCTACCTCCTGAAATGGTTGAACATCAACCACTTCTTTTTGGTACAGTGAATCTGTGTATTCCTTCCATCTCCTTTTGATGCTTCCTGCATCGTTCAATATTTTGTGCATAGAATCCTTCAAAATTGCAACTTGAGGGGTGAATTTTTTTCTTCAGTTCTTTCAGCTTGAGAAATGCTGAGTATGTCTTCCCTTTTTGGTTTTCTAACTCCAGGTCTTTGCACATTTCATTATACGTTTTCCTTTGTCTTCTTGAGCTGCCCTTTGAAATCTTCTGTTCAGTTCTTTTACTTCATCATTTCTTCCATTTGCTTTAGCTACTCAACATTCAAGAGCAAGTTTCAGAGTCACTTCTGACATCCATTTTGGTCTTTTCTTTCTTTCTTGCCTTTTTAATGACTTCCTGCTTTCTCATGTATGATGTCCTTGATGTCATCCCGCAACTCATCTGGTCTTTGATCGTTAGTTGTCAGTGAGTCAAATCTGTTCTTGAGATGGTCTCTAAATTCAGGTGGGATATACTCAAGGTCATGGTTTGGCTCTCGTGGACTTGTTTTAATTTTCTTCAACTTCAACTTGAACTTATGTATGGACAGTTGATGGTCTATTCCACAGTTGGCCCTTGGCCTTGTTCTGACTGAGAATATTGGGCTTTTCCATCATCTGTTTCTACAGATTAGTCAGTTTAATTCCTTTGTATTCCATCTGGAGAGGTCCATGTGTGTAGTCACTGTTTAAGTTGTTGCAGAAAGGTATTTGCTATGAATAGGTTGTTGGTCTTGCAGAATTCTATCATGCAATCTCCGGCATCATTTCTGTCGCAAGGCCATATTTTCTAATTATCGATCCTTCGTCTTTGTTTCCAACTTTCACGTTCCAATCACCAGTAATTATCAATGCATCATTATTTTATAGTTGATCAGTTTCAAACTGCAGAAGTTAGTAAAATTCTTTCTTTAATTTTTTTTATCTTTGGCCTTAGTAGTTGGTGTGTAAATTTGAATAATAGTCGTATTAACTGGTCTTCCTTGTAGGCATATGGATATTAGCCTATCACTGACAGTGTTGTATTTCAGGGTAGATCTTGAAATATTCTTTTTGACAGTGAATGCAACGCCATTCCTTTTTATCATTCCTGGCATAGTAGTCCACATAATTGTCTGATTCAAAATGGCCAGTACCTGTCCATTTCAGCTGACTAATGCCTAGGATATCTATCTTCAAGCATTCTGTTTCATTTTTGACAGCTTCCAGTTTTTCTAGATTCAGCTTCATACATTCCACATTCCAGTTATTAATGGATGTTTGCAGCTGTTTATTCTGATTTTGAGTCCTGCCACATCAGCAAATGAAGGTCCCGAAAGCCTGACTCCATCCACATTGTTAATCTTAAGGTTGACTCTGCTTTGAGGAGATAGCTCTTCCCCAGTCGTATTTTGAGGGCCCTCCAACCTGAGGGGCTCATTTTCTGGCCCTATCACAGACAGTGTTCCACTCCTATTCATAAGCTTTTCACTGGCCAGTTTTTTAGAAGTAGCTCTCTAGATCCTTCTTCCTAGTCTGTCTTCATCTGGAAGCTCTGCTGCAGCCTGTCCACCATGGGTGAACCGCTGGTATTTGAAATACCAGTGGCATAGCTTCCAGCATCACAGCAGCACACAGTCCACCACAGTATAACAGACAGATGAGTGGTGGTAGAGGGAATTAGGGAAATAGAATATCACTATTAGAATACCACAGTAGCAGGCAACATGGCACTATAGTCAGAAGCACCACGCCGTCCCTCCGCAGCAAAGATCAGAAGAACTAAGTCACACAGAGTCACACGTCAATCCTGAAACCCTACGCATCAAATGAAGAGATAAAGAACTCAGCCAAGCACCGAATGGAATAAGAAACTGACCGAGAACAGAGAGCTATGAGAGATAACATGCAGAGGTCCCCTATCAGCTACGGCAGCACGGATCCGCTCTCTTGGACTCCTATCAGAGATCAGTGCACACGGGGTATTAGAAAGTAGCTTCATGGAGCTTCAAGCAGGAGACAGATAAACCGGTAACCAGCATTATAGGCTTTCCCACCTTCTACCGTTCTTCACCCCCACTTAGCCTCCTCTGCTTCCTGCAGCCACAGTCTCTTGGCCGGGAAGCACCAGCTTCATCCTGGTGTCGCTTCAATTCCACACGCCCACACTGGCCAGCTCCCTGAGTGCCTTTTGTTGGCTGCTGGTGTTGCTTTTTTTCGCTTCTTTAGGTTTCTTCCTTACCTCTCATTACACACCCCTGCCTTCTCTCAAATACCTGGCTCCGTGCACCATCTTTGCTTCTTCCTGAAAGGCTGTGAAACACTGCTTGACTGTGAAACTGCTTCCCGGCCCGTGCTGCCATGCTGGTAGGACCTCCAGGGCTTTTTTGTTTGCTCTGATTTGTTCTGTTTTGATTTGTTTATTTGTTTTCTTTTTCTTTTCTCGGCTTGGGAGCCCCTTCTAGCCGGGTAGTACCACGCAGCTTGGAAGCTACTCCCTTACTCTGCGCAGATGCACGGGGACATCCCTGGGGGCATTTCTTTTATCTTGTTTTTGTTTTGGTTTTGGTTTTTTTTGTTTCTTTGTTTTGTTTTCTTCTCTCTCTTATTCCCTTTTTGTCTTTCTTCATTTCCAGTTTCTCAATTTATTCATCTTTTTCTTTTACCCTTTATTTTTTTTTTTTTTCATTTTGTTTTTCCTAATTTCTCAGTCTCTCATCTCTCCACTCCAATAGCAAGCTCCCTTAGCACTCTTTTTTGTTTGTGTGTATGTTTTTGGCTCTTTTTCCTCTCTCCTCTCTCTCATCTTTCCCATACACATCTTAGCTCCACACATCACAATCCATGCCCCCTTCCTGCCTACCTGCACCGTGCGCTGAACATCACACTCCCAAGCAGCACAGGCACGGCCTACTGGAACCTGCCCTGCACTGATTCCCAGTCCGCACTGTCAGCCCTGGTACGTTCCACAAACAACCCATCCCAACAACTCCCTTTCAGCTGGACCTGCCCTGCTGTATTATACCTGAATGACTGACCCTTCCCACTGGAGAAGGAGGTGAAAAGTATCGTGCCCACAGACGAGCAAACAAGAATGCACAGCCCACCTGCTCAGACATAACCAAATAAAACAAAAAAGAAGGACAAAACAAACAAATCTATAATCAGTAAACAAGGAAAATAACCACTGAATGCCCTGAAGACAGCAGACAGTATCAAAACATTTACAAAAACAGGACAGGATGGTTCCAGTCGACATCCAAAATAAAACATCAGATGACCTTCCAGCAGAAGAAAAGGCACTAGGCCTAACTGATAGGGAATTCAAATCTCTAATATTCAGAGTTATCCAAGAGTTGAAGCAAAAAACAGACAAGAGTGAGGAAAAAATAGACAAAATCATGGAAAAGCAGACAAATTCATGGAAAATACAGACAAAAAAGTGGAAGAATTCCAGAAAAGAATCAGGAACAAAATGCTAAAATAAATTAACAACTAGAAAACATACAAAAACATCAACTAGAAATCCAAAAGATAAACAACAAGATTTCAGAAATGGACAGTGTCATAGAAGGGCTGAGGAGCAAGTTTGAAACGATGGAAGATAGGATCAGTGAAATTGAAGACAAACACTTGGCTACAACTCTGTTTGAGGAAAAATCAGAAAAAAGAACAAAGAAAAATGACGAAACTCTGAGAATTATGTGGGATACAATCAAAAGCAAAAATCTGCGAGTGATCAGAGTTCCAGAACAGGGAGAGAAAACAGAAAACACAGAGATGGTCATTGAAGAATTGCTAACAGAAAACATCCCCAATATCATGAAAGATGAAAAGCTGACCATCCAAGAAGCTCAACGAACCCCGTATAAGATAGACCCCAAAAGAAAATCACCAAGGCATATCATAATCACACTCGCTAAAACCAAAGACAAACAGAGAACCTGAGAGCAGCTCGAGAGAAACAAAAAGTCGTATACAGAGGAGAAACAATAACACTAAGCTTGGATTATTTGGCAGAAACCAGGCAGGCAAGAAGGCAATGGAATGACATATATAAAACCTTGAAGAAAAAAATTGCCAGCCAAGAATAATATATCCTGCAAAACTCTCACTCATATATGATGGTGAAATTAGGTCATTTCCAGATAAACAGAAATTAAGGGACTATGTAAAAACCAAACCAAACTTACAAGACTTCTTAAAGGGAGTCTTTTGATCTGAGAACAAACAACATCAAACCACAGGCTGAATCTAGGACACAGGATTGTACTAGCCAGA
>NW_004443947.1:8671516-8737322 GCF_000243295.1 Trichechus manatus latirostris | reverse complement strand
CCCGAAGTTCACCGTTCAGCTGGGGATTGGACAGCCTCATAAAACGGGAGTAATAAGGCACAGGAGCCCAGGTACAAGGACTAGAAGGCAGGAGGGGACAGGAAAGCTGGTGATAGAGAACTCAAGGTTGAGAAGGGACAGTGTTGACACGTCGTGGGGTTGTTAACCAATGTCATCAAACGATATGTGTACTGACTGTTTAATGAGAAACTATTTGTTCTGTAAACCTTCATCTAAACTACTATAAAAAAAATTAATAAAAAAATCACAGTAATAGTTGTTGCAGGCAAGATCTACCAATGGATACTAAAATTAGTAGGCATAAGTTTAAAGATAAGCAGTTTATTTTCCTACTCTCCACAAGTTCACTGGTATCTCCCACAAGACATTTATTAACTACGTGGGGAAAATACAGTGGGAAAACCTGGAAAAAAATCAAGGTTGATGTCACAAGTAGTAAGATATATTAACATGTACTTCTCTCTGTGGTATTCTTGCTAAAACTGTATAACTTCAGTCTGATCATTAGAAAACATAAGGCAAATCCAAATTGAGAAACATTCTACAATGAGAGCCATTCTACAATATATCTAACCAGTATTCTTCATTAATTACCTCAAGGTCATTAAAGTCAAGAAGAGACTAGAGAACTTTCACAGGTTAGAGGAGACTTGAGGAGACATGAACTAAATGCTCTATGGATCCTGGATTGAATCCTAGAACAGAAAAAGGACATTAGTGGAAACATTGATGAAATCCAAGTAAAGTCTGTAGTATAATTAATAGTATTATTGTATGAATGTATTTATTTTTTACCAATATGCCATAGTTATGTATGATATTAACACTAGGGGAAACTGAGTATATGGGAACTCTATACTGTGTTTGCAACTTTTCTGTAATTGTAAAATTATTTCAAAATAGAAAGTTTAAAAAAATAGGCAGTGACCATACTTTTTTCCCTCTTTGACAGTATTCCTTTGAAATAGAGATACTTCTGTAATTTGGCAGGTTGAGGAGTCTAAAGCACAAAGAAGTTAAATTCTTATTAATAATTTTTGTATAGTTGCCAACTCCAGAAAATCTTCACCAGCTGCCTCTTCCTCACTCTCCCCCGCTGTTGACTTGGGCATGCTTTCTGTCTATGTTTACCCTTTGTCATGGTTTTAATCCTATTATGTAAGACTCATCTATATGCTGCCTTTCCTTTGAATCCTAAGGTGTTCCGTGGTAGATACCCAGTAATATTTATAGAAATAAACTGGTCTTCCATTATTGCTTCTCTTGGTGAATGGCATCATTCTGGCATAAGCCAGAAACCTAGGATTCATCTTTTCCTCACTCTCCCTCACCAAATTTTGATTTTTTTTTAACCTCATAAATATCTCCAATCTATCCATTTCTGTCTCCTCCTCTATAGCCCTAGTCTAAGTTACCATCTCTTAATTGGACTATTACATTATCATTTTAACTTAAATCCCTCTACCACTCTATTCGTGCCCTCTCACCCCACCCTGTGCTTTCAGCCTGTTCTATACATTGTAGCCAGAGTAATCTTTTAAAAAAATTAAACTGATTCTTTCTACTTGCTTAAATTACTTCCCGTTTTTAGGATAAAAACCAACTTCACATAGCCTATGTGGCCTTTACTGGTCTAGCCCTAGCCTACCTTTTTAGTTTCATGTAACTTCTACTCTCCTAGCCAGCCCACTGACCTTTTTTAAGACTCTCAGAAGTACCATGCTCTTAAAACTCCAGGCCTTTGCAATGCTGCTGCTTTTGTTTGGAACATTCTTTTCTGTTTCTCCCAATCCTCCCCTTTCACCCAGTTAATGCCTGCTCGCCTCTTAGCTCTCTGCTTAAATATCCCTTCCTTTTAGATGCCATCGCTGATCTCTCAGACCAGGTTAGATTACCTTTTCATATATTGTCAGAGCACCTTGCACTTTTCTATTATAGCAGCTCTCAGTTTGTAATAATGTTTATTTGTGTGATTATTTGATTAATATCTGTTTCAGTAGACTATAACCTTCATGAGGAAGGGGGTCATGCCTGATTTTGCTCACGCCGGCATCTGGCAGTGTCTGACACATATTGGCATATTTGTTAAACTCACATTTATCAAATTCAGTTGAACATTTATTAAATGAACTAGTTACTATGCTAAGTGACAGAGCTGGAACTACAACTAAGTACGTGTGCCCCAGCATTAGATTAGCAATCTTACCTGTGACTAGAGTTTGAGCTATAAAGAGGAGATATCAGATCATGCTCCAATTGAAGAAACTTTAACCCAAGTCCCTTTTGCTCGTCAGTCTTTGTTTCTGTTTGATACAAGTCCTGCCAGACTCAAGAATCCATGATGGATGTAGGGCGAGGGTTAACTACAGTTGGGTGCTAGGGAGCTTTTTGGAGTGACGGAAATGTTCCATATCTTGCTTGTGATGGTGGTTACACAGCTATATGCATTCGTCAAAACTCTTAGAACGGAATGCTTTTTAAAAGGGTGAATTTACTGTATGTAAACTGTACCCAGCTTTAAAAAAAAAAAATTCCCTGAGTATTTTGAGGTAGGTGTCTACCCTGTCCCCAAGGACCTCTTCACCCTATTCTTACCTTACTCTTTGTGTGCTGTGTGTATGTGTGTGTGCAAGCACATGTGTGTACATGGGGCGGGGGGGTCCATGTGTCATGAAAACATGAAAAGGTATTCCAAGTCCAGAATGTTCCACACTGCCTATATCCTAACCCTGCCCTCTATCCCTGTCTAGTTTCATGAAATTGAGTGAATGAATGAAAAAAAATACACTGTTGTTTACTTGATCATATTCAGACAGCTCTGAGGCCATTCTGTATCATAGACTGCCCTTACTCGCCTTCACCTGATTCTTCCTTATGCTATTCACTTAAGAAACATGTGCAAAGTTCCCCAAAAAAGTGTTCCCTTTCTTTTCCTCTTTTCCCTACTGGGATAGCTACTTACTGGGAATGAAGGTGTTAAGAGAAGACCTTTCAGTATAACATGGTCTTCTAAATGAAGGCTAGGATAAGATCTCTTGCCCAATGAAAAGAAAGCGTATTAGGACTTAGGAGTTCAACCAAGTAGGTAGTATTTAAAGTTGATTTATCAAGGTTGAAGCCAAAAAATGCCAAGATAAATACTTTGATCTAGCAAAAGTCCTAAACTTGAGAATTGGTTAATTTAGAGAAGACAATTAACATGAAGCCCCTGGGTGGCACAAACAGTTACCGTGCTCTGCTGCTAACTGAAAGATTGGAATTTCATATCCACCCAGAGGTACCTCAGAAGAAAGCCCTGGTAATCTACTTATGAAAAATCAGCCATTTGAAAACACTATGGGACACAGTTTTACTTGGACACACATCTAATCACCATGAGTCAGAATGGACTCGACAGTAACTGAAAAAAAAATATATATATATTTGCAGGAATATCTATTCTAACATTTGTGGCTACCAACCCTGAATCCAGTCTCTCAATTTTTTTTATGGTTGTATTCAAGAATTGTTTTTTAATTATGCATGATGACCTAATGCTGAATAATACCTGTGGCATAGAATAGCATATTTATCATAGGAGTTACATTCTTTATAACTTATAGATAGACAGACTGACTGATTTTTTTTGGTTTATTTTCTACTTGTTTAGTATACCATGTAAAAATGTATAATATGCATTGCTTCAGGGTGAAATCAAGACTAAAATATTCAGATTTATTGGTGGAATACTAACAGATGTGACTTGTTTAAAATACACTAAGTTCTATTATTAGTTCAAGGTCCTGGGTAACACAAGTGGTTTGCACTTGACTACTAACCTAAAGATTGGTGGTCCAAACCCACCCACCAGCACCACAGGAGAAAGGCCTGGTAATCTGCTTCCATTATGATTATAGCCAAGAAAACTCTATGGAACAGTTCTCCTCTGTAACACATTGGGGTCGCCATGAATTGGAATGAAATCAGTGGCAGTGGGTTTGGGTTTGGGTTTATCATTTGTTGAGAATCTTTCTTATATAATAATTTTGGAAATAGAGATGTTGAATTTCTTCCTGATACAGCGATTGGTATGCTTCTGGTTTTTAATGATATTGCTATTTTGGTTTCTGTATTCTATACTCTATTGGAAGGGCCTCTCTCTTAAGATAATAGGTGATTCTTGAAAGCAAGGCTGGTCTCTTTTTCATACTATTTTTCTCCTAAAAAGCAGTTTTAATTGCTTAAACTGTACCGGGGGGAAAATATTGTTAGAGGACAGCTGTGCAGCACTGTGTCCCTAACCGAATGTCCAGTGAATGTATGCCCCTATTCTGTGGTGAGATCCTGGAGTCCAGACTCTGATTCCTGTTGATGATAGATCTGAACCAAAATGTTCTACCTTGCCCTTTATAGATAAATGTATTTTATGCCCATTATGAATATGGAATTATTCCATAGTTGCTTTTTCAGTGGTAATGTTTTTTCAGTAGGGATATGTATACATGGTCTTCTCATGGTGAGATGGCTGGTTGTGAGTGCCATCTATGACCAAACAAATGACCTTTTTTGGTAGGGCTTTAGTAAAGCCTACCTGTTTAGATTCATTAGCATTTATTAGAGAATGAAGTATAGACTGCTTCAAAGGCCTACCATATATCCAGTCAGCATGTGAGATACTTTATTTACTTTGGTCCTTACAACAACCATGTGAAGCCATTGTTATACCAGTTTTATAGATGAGAACATTAAGGTTCAAAATAAATGACTGCCAATGACAGCTAATCATAGAGCACTATTTCAGACCTAAAGCTTTTAACTCCAAAGGCACAAGGAGATTGAAATTTTCTTTCCAGACATAGGTCATAAGGACCTGCTTTCTTAAAAGATAATTAAATATTTTATTTTTTATTTTTAAAATTTATTTTATCAATTGTAATATTTGATACCTAGAATTAATGATTGTTGAAAGCAGCCTGCTTTTATCTGGTAAGACAGTAGGATAAATGGCTCAATGGTTACTCAGAATCATGTAGCAGTTAGTGAGTCCAGATTTGATACATCCACAAAATAATCCACTATGGGAAAATATAGTTCCAAATTAAGGCCTTTGTTACTAAAGGACAATAGAACAACGGAATTTTTCCACTTAATAATCCTTGTATGTATCGTTTTGAAACATTGAGTAGCATTAGAGAATCATAAAATTTTAGAAATATACCCACCACCCATGCCATCAAGTCTTTTCCAACTCAGAGCGACCCCATAGTGTTTCCAAGGCTGTAAGTCTCTACAGAAGCTAACTGCCATGTCTTTCTCCCCTGGAGCCACTGGTGATTTCAAACCACCAACCTTTTGGTTAGCAGTCAGTGGCTTTAACCAGAGATCATTAGTCAGTACTTTTCAGCTAGCTCTGTGGATCCCAAGACTTTGGGGCAGGGGGAGGAGGAGGAGCTTGGCAAGTTCCTCCTTCCATAAACAGAGCACTCTGCTTAATCTGTTTCTCATATTGGACTTCCAGGTAAGCTCTTATTTAAAGAAATGTTTCTGCATCTTAAGAAAAATTTTTTTAATCATTTCCTAATTTTACAGATGACAGCTTAAGGCCCAGAGAAGCAAATTACTTTTCCAAGATAATCTCACTTGCTGGACTAAGGTTTACAGTGCTGTAGTTTATTCATTCCTTCAGTAAACATTTATTGAGTAGCTGCTGTGTCCCAGTCACTATGCTTAGAGCTCACAGACTAGTGGAAGAAACAAATGGATAAACGAATCATTGACAGCACCATATGAAGAGGAAATTCATTAAGTGCCATATGAAAGAACTCAAGAGACTCATCCCATAAGAAATTACATTTGAACTAGGTCCTAAAAATATAGGTGATCTGCCAGTTTGAAAGGGTGGGTGATTATTCCCAGCTGAGGGAACAGTATGTCTAATGCCATGGAAGCATGAAAGGGCATGATACGATCAGCCCAAGTCAGAGCACTGGATGGGGTAAAATTCCACTGAGATATGATGGAATTGGGGGAAAGGTTATTGGTAGAGCTGGGAAGGGCCAGATCAGGAATAATGTTCTACAGCAGTTAAGGAAAGGTTTTATCCTGTAGGAAATAGGGTGCCATTGGAGATTTTTAATTAAGTAATAAAAGTGATCGATCATTTATGTATTTCAAAACATGTTATTTTGGTGGCAGTGGTCTAGTCCTGGAGGGGGAAAAAGAATACAAACTGTCTGCAAATGGTGTCCCCATCCTCATCTTCAATGGCAACAAGTGTCCATTCTGAGTGCTTGTTTTGTTAAAGGTGTTTTGTCCTTTATAGTGTCTGCCTGCCACAAAAGAACATAGATCAGATTTGAGAACCTTTTGAAACTGAGTGTTTGACTCTCTTTGAAATCCCATTTTGTGTTTTGCTTCACTTGAAATGACATTATGAGTTACTGTGAGTCAGTATAATCTGTAGTTTCTTTTGTCATCATCTTCCTTGGATGTCACAGACCATGGAGTACTCTCCAGTTGGTTCAGAGGAGCTGAGAATGGGAAGGACACATGATTTTTATATTATTATTTCTCTTGAGTATTCTTACTTGTGATGGATTTTGGCTCCAGGCGTAAAGATGTATGGAAAAGCAGCCTGTTGGGATAGCATTTTATGTTTCACTTGGCTTTTCTGTGACTAAATACAGTATTAAATGGTTTGTGTGGTGCTTGCATGATATTAAATCAAAAGGGCCATTGTTTTATCAAAAGGTGCTTTAGCATATTCTGTGAAGGCTAGATATTAAATACCAGGGTTTCTCGGTGTAAAAAAAACTCAAACTAGATTTCTTAGCTTGAATTAGTTAGTAATCTTAGCAGTGTCTCTTAAGAAACTTGAGGCTTTCTTTCTCGTCAAAAGCCCCAAACAAGTGGTTTTGGGATTAGTTTTCCTCCCATTGTACTCTGGAGTCAGCAAGCATTCTGGGTAAGCATGTTATCATCCTCTGTCTCCAGTCCTGTTTTCATCTCTTAGACCACCTGTGCTTTAAAATATAGTTCACCTTGTCCTAAGCAGGAGTCATTTGTCCTCTAATGAGACACAGAGGAGGAGCAGAAACTTTTCATTGGTATACATTCCTAGAGACAATTTATATTCTAAAAGCCCCCGGAGCTAACTTGGTGTTACTCCCATTCAGGGTCCGTCTGCTCCTGGGCTTTCCAAACTTTTCTCAGCAGCCTTTTTGTGAATTTTTTTTAATGTTTTGACACTAGCGAAAATAAAGAAATGCTTTTTATCAGAGTAAAGATTGAATAAAATAACAAGCAAGAACCAGTTACACTGCTTCAGTAAGTCTCACACCAAAAGCTTCCCATGGCAGTAAATGGGGATAGGCCCAAAGTACATGCCATGTCTATTCTCCTGAAAGCCACATAAGTAGTTCTATACTTCATTCCTTAGAAATAGTATTTCTGTGGTTGGTTAATGCCTTACCTTTCCTTAAAAATCTAACAGACAAACAAAAAATGTAGGGAAAAATCTAATCACTGTACGAACTAAGGTGCATTTTTAGGTATTCAAAGGGCAGCTTTTCAGAGGAAACCCCATATTATGTGTAATAAGCCCCAAGGGAAGGAATAAATATTTATTAATCACTTAAAATATACAATGCCAAACATTTTATATAAATTTAATCTCTTCCTTCCAACAATCCCATGAGATTCTGCCTCATTGTTAATGCATCCAAGGAGATTTGCCTTCACCTTCCCTTTTACCTTCCACCCTGGGCATTGGGGTGAGGTGAATGAAATGGTAATAACAACTAATGAATAAAGCTAAAAACTAAATTTGTATGGTATGCATATAGGAGACATACAGATGATGAGCAATATGCGCTAAATATCCAGGACATATTGAAAAGTGGATGAGGCTTTCTTTTGTAGAGAAGGCAGAACCAGAAAATAGAATTATCAAGGCGGAAATGCCATTTATTGTATAGCTTCTATGTGCCAGTACGCTGCTAGGTGCTTCACACATGTAATCAGTTTAAGCCTTACAACAATCATGTAGAGTAAGTGTTCTGCTCCTCATTTTACAGAGGGGAACCTGCTGGTCAGCATGGTTGAATAATTTCCTCAAAGTCATACAGCTAGTAAAGTATTGAGACCAGCATTAAACTCAGGTGTTCAACACCAAAAAAAGAAAAGGTATGTAAAATGCTATATATGTACAGTTTTTGGAACAGGGTCAGTGTCTTTGATCAGATTCACAAAGGAGATTATAACCCCTTCCAAAAGTTAAGAACTTTTTATATATTATGGTAATATAAGACAAGAACAGGCTGGAGAAATAGAAGCTATGTGAGTCCTGTTTTTAGCTTTTTCCCAGGTAATAGCAGCACATTAAACCAGGGGGAATAATATTTTCCGTATTGCTTTAGGGCTGAGAAACCTATCTTTTATTTTGTTTGAAAAGGAGTGTAATGTAGTAGGTAAGAGTACAGGTGCTGGAGTCAGATTGCTTAAATTTAAACTCCAGCTCAACCTTTTATGTTGCCTCAGATAACGTACCTAATCATTCTATGTCTCAATTTTGCCATCTGTAAGACTCGAATAATAATAGTACCTACCTCATGGAAGATGTGAGTGTTAAATTTGTAAGTATGTTTAAATTGCTCCGCACAGTGGTTCTTCCAAGACCAGTTTTATCTCCCAGGGGACATTTGGCAATGTCCAGAGACATTTTTGGTTGTCACAACTTGACTGGGGAATTTAAGGGGAATATGCTGCTAGATACTAGAGACCAGGGATGCTACTAAACATTTTACAATGCACAGGACAGCCTGCTGCAACAAAGAATTATCCAACTCAAAATGTCAGTAGTGCTGAGGTTAAGAAGCCCTGGTTTAGCCTAATGACTGGCACATAAACATTCAATAAATATTTGCTATTATTTTGTGTTAATCACTAAGAAAAACATAGGAGAATATATGAAAGTATGATACACTCATCTTTTCTGTGCAGCGAAGAAAGTAAAAGTTTTAACTACTTTAAGTAGTAGTGAGAACTTCAGTATTATATGGAGAAACTCATTTCAAGAATGAGATTTTACAATAGTATAAATGAATATGAAACCATATTTGAGGCTATGATGTGCTTTGTAAGCAGTTTTATAGTTTAATCCTATTTAGTATTAATATAACTATATAGAGAGCATTTCATGATGATATGTAAAAAGTAATTAGTTAAGAGTGTGGTCTTTGGCATTATTCTGACTTGGGTTCAAAGCTCAACTCTGTCAGGTATAAACTACGTGACTCAATAGATACATCCCTTAACTTCTCTGAACCTTCTTAAATAGTACAATTGTGATATTACTGCCTGCCTGCTTCATAGCATTACCGCAATGATTAAATGAGATAAGACTTATAAAGTACATAGCATTGTGCCTGGCACATAATAAGCCCTCAGTAGTCTTAGGAGAGATATGATCAAAATGTTCCTTAGAAGTGAGTCTTTGAGACTTCAACTCATTTACTTTGGACACATCATCAGGAAAAGCCAATCACTAGAAAAGGACATCATGTTTGGTAGAGGACCAATGAAAATGAAGGAAACCCTCTTTGAGATGGATTGACACAATAGATTTAACAATAGTCTCAAAAATAGCAACAATCATGAAGATGGCACAGGACCAGGCAACATTTCATACTGTTGTACATAAGGTCACCATGAGTTGGAGCCGACTCGATGGGAACTAACAACAAGTGATAGCTGCTCATTTTATCTTCATCATCATTGTCATTATCCCTGACGCAGGAACTTTAGTACACACAAGTGAGGGGGTTAAAAAAAAAAAAAGAGGGCTAACTAAGAGGCTGACTGCCAGCAAAGTAAACCTGACTACAAGTTCTGTAGCTGTCATGTACAAGCCATCTAACTTTACATGCTGCCTTCATCAGTTCCATAAAATCACCTCAACTTCCGTGACCACTTTACAATGTCTCTGTTCCTAGTCTGATATCTACCAACATCTGCTCTCAGCATCCATAACCCCCTTTGAAGATATCCTGGGACTTTTACACAAGTCCTTTTTATTGAGGTCTGAGTTGTGCTCATTTTTCAGAAGTGTCCATTAAAGTGCCAAATATTTATATACTTTTTTTGTTGTTTTGTTTTGTTTTGTTTTAAATCCCATGTCACACTAATAAGGGAATCTGAAAGCAGGGAGAATGTTTCCTATTTGGGTTTTCTCTCCATGTGACTTTTAATTTTATTCTTTTAATTTACTGTATTTTCAGCCTTCCTCTAATTTCTATTACAATTTCTTTTGAAGTTCCTAGTTTAGTTTGTTCGAAGGCAAAACTAAAGTACAGGGTGTTGTGAGAAACAATGTGTAGTTTGGTTCTGCAGGAGATAGACTGCTGTAATTGCCTTCTTTCTATTTCTAGAAGCTAATTTATGGTAATTTCTTCTTGTACAGTACTTGGGCAGTACAGAGTGATATTTGTAGACATGTCTAAGCTTTGAGTTAGTTTGCATCTGTCTATATTGATGTGTTCCATAAGCTGGGCATTACTATCCCTTTTGTGTATCCTTTTAAAAATAATTATATTAAACCTGAAGAATATGTCTTAATTTTGAATAAAGATAGTTTTTCCATCTAAAATTAGTGAGAGAAACCTACAAAGAGGAGAAACACACACACACACACCTCAGACACACACCTCAGTAGGCTCTGGGTTTGCAAGTTGCTACTCTTTATTCTTTGAGTCACTTGAATGTATCACGTGAGCACCAGTGAGCAGATGTTGTGGTGGGGGGCGGGACGCAGAGAGGTGTGGAAGGAGGCACCAGCAGTGTTCGCAAACTGGCAAATGCTCTGTTTTGCTAAGCACCAGCTTTTTTGTATTCAGACTGTCCGAACCATCTGCTTTTATATTCTCTTCACCTACTGTCAGCCATTTTGGAGTTTTTAACAGCTTTAAAAAAATTATTGGGAATTTTTCATAGTAAGCTAGGAATCCATATCACTTTTTAAAAGCCTTGTGCTTTTAGGGTATCCCTACTTAATCCTCAAGAAAATGTTACTTTTTGATTTAGGTTTAGTGTGCTGTGTATTATGTGATTAAAATATTTTTATCCCCTTACAATTACCTACTCTCAGCCATCAAAATTTAAATTGCATAAACATCAAAATTTAAATTGCGTAAATAGTGTGATACACTAAAAACAGATGCATAGTGATTGAATGTGAATGATGGTTTACTTATCCTTTCTCATTAAAAAAGAAAAGAAAAGCATTACACAATTTAATGAAAATTCCTAATTCTTTATAGGCTTAGTTGTTTTATAGATACGCAACTGATGTTCTTAACAGAAATAGTACTTATAAAGTATGTATTGTGCACCAGGTACTATCTGGGCATTTTGTTCACATTATTGCTAATCCAAAGTCCCTGGGAGGCACAAGTGGTTTGTACTCGTCTGCTAACCTAAAGGTTGACAGTTCGAACCCATCCAGCAGCACGACAGAAGAAGGGCCTGGCTATCTGCTTCCATTCTGATTACAGCGAAGAAAACCCTATGGACCAGTTCTACTCTGTAACACCTGGGGTCACCATGAGTTGGAATCAACTCAGTGGCAATAGATTGGTTTTGGATGGCTGATCTTCACTACAGCCTTGCGAGGTATGTATTATTATCCTCATTTTATACAAGAAAGTGATTCTCAGAGAAACTGAGAAAATTCTTCAGGGTCACACTTGAGACTAGGAATTTGACCTCTGGTTTCTCTGCCTCTACTACACTGCTTTTCAAAAATGTCACATCATTGAGATGATTCAGTATGTATGGAAGATTTCTGCATAAGGAATCGGGCTTGGTACATTTTATGTAGTTGGGAGTGAGCACATTTCATTTGCTTCATGAAGTTCCTGACTCTTCCTAGACTTTGGTGGTATATAAGCATTGTATTTTTTTCTTTGGTCATTGAGAAAGACTGTTGGCATTGGTCCTCTGCTTTGGCTTTTTTCAAGGCTTTTACTTAAAGAGAACGTAAAGGAACAAAGTGTGATGTTTCTAAAAATTTCCAACAGCTAATTTGTTTTTTCTTTAAGGTTTCTGTCTTTGTCAGCATCACTCAGGTCTTTAGTAGCCTTTCAAAATCGTAGTCAGAATTGAATGGCCATGTTGTTATATGTTTTTTGACCTTCATTATTGTGCTAAATTGTGGTCTGTGCAAAAAAGATGCAATTGGTGGAGGTGTAGTTCGAATGAATTAAAAGCAGAGTATTGATGGACTTAATCCATATTTATATTGTACTTTTTTACAGCATAGCTCACATACTCACTATAGAAATCAGCATTATGAAAACATTGGGCCTCTCCAGCCTAGAAGGTTAAACACTAAAAGGAAGGATTAGGTTTTGTTGTTTTTTTTACCCAGGATATTTTGTACAACTTGAAAATTTCAAAATATTTAAATTCAAGAATCCCCTTAACGCCTATATGAAGTTTGGGGAAAATAAAAGGAAAATCTACTTTCTGTGATGGGCAATAAAATTTATGGAACTTGTTTTTCTAAGTGGTGGTACAAACTGAAAATACAGATAGGCTTGGTAAGTCGATAAATGAAAGATTCTCAGCTAGTATTAAGGAAAGATAGAAATATCCAGGCTACATCTCTGACCTTTTGAGGTAATGGTCATTGTTGGAGGGCAGTACATTGGAGCCTTTATCAGAGACAGTAATGAACTAGATGAATCATTGAGCTGGCTCATTGTGCTTTTATAGAATTAACATAGGCAGCAGCATCTCCTTCAAGTTCCCTGTCTTCCTTGGCCCTTCCTAGGCCCAGCTAGTTCAAGGAAAGAGAGCTAAAATCGTCACAGTTTTTGCCACCTTGGCATTTTTTTTCAATCCCTGACTCTAACCACTATCATTACAAGTTTTCTTCAGTAATACAACTGAGGCATAAGGAGTTTCTTTTCCACAATCCAGTACTTACTTTTAGAAATGTGGATTTAGTTATTTTGATACATATTTACTTGAACTCTTGTGAGCAGATGAACTCCCCCAGGGAACTAGACCTATGAGGATGGAGCGCACTCTCAGTTCAAGGATATGGAACTGAATAGAAATTTTTAACTGAAAATAAAGAATTAGAGAAATGAGAAACCAAAGAGTAGGACATCCATGAAGCTCAGAATATCAAGGAGAGGGAACTCATGGCATCAGAAACAACAGGTTCTGATATAAAAGCCTCTCCTGCCTACCCAGCCTTTAATGAGCCTCCTTTCTATTCACTCTTACAGTCCTTAATACCTGGATCATATTTGTTAAAGCTTAATTAAATAATGATGATGATGATAATGCTAGCACTCGTTTATTGTTTATTATATGCCAAGCACTATTATAGTAAGCTTTTTACATACATTATATCTTGTAAGCCTCAAAAAATCTTATGATGTAAGTGTTATTAACCCCAGTTCTACAGTGAAGTAGTTTGACTTAGTATACGTAAGTAGGACGTGGCATAGAAAAGATTTGATCTGAGGTCTGTCTAACTCTGAATCCATTAAATAATGAGCTGTGTAATGCCTGATCTTGCTCCTTAAGCATTTTCTTTTCTATGTCTTTATTTTTGTAACAGGATTTGAGATTCTTGAGGACAGGGGGAATGCCTTAGATATATCTCGTATCTATCAGTACAGCTAGGATAGTGTTAGATTATTAACTATTTCTGATTAATTGACTGGATATGGATTTGGTAGGGTGAGGGTAGGTTTCATGGTGGCAAAAACAGGGAAGTTTTATTCTGATCCTAGTCATTTTTTCTAAAGTAGGTGTTGTTAATAAGAGCTGTGTTTTATTGGAGGACAGTAGATTGGAACCAGCAAGTGCTGACTTTTTAAGGAGTGTAAATTAGAAAACGATCTTTATCATAGCTATAAGAAAATTATTTTGGGCCAGATCAACCCCACTCTCTTATTATGTTATTCATTATACAAAACTGATAATTACAGATATTTATAATTGCCTACTATGTGCTAAGCAGGGCCCCGGTGGCGCAGTGGTTAAGAGCTCAGGCCACTAACTAAAAGGTCGACAGTTCGAATCCACCAGCCACTCCTTGGAAACCCAATGGGACAGTTCTCCTCTGTCCTGTAGGGTTGCTGTGGGTCAGAATCAACTCGATGGCAGCAGGTTTGTTTTTTCGGTTTTGGTATGTGCTAAACGATGCAACGCAGTATTGACTAGAGAGAGATCATCCCTGCCATCACAGACTGGTGGAGAACATAGACAGGTCGACAGGCAATTATGATGAAGACCATGATTGATAGGCAGATTGCCATGTGAACATATAGGAAGATATCCAATGAAATCTCAGAGAAGTTAGGGAAGGACTCTCAGGGGATGCTTGAGGTTTCTTTTAATGTCATTCAGTTCTGTGTATCACATAAACAGTTAAGTAAGATAGAATGAGGAGTTGCATATTGGTGCAAACAGAGGCTAGAATAATTCAGCTTCATGTTTTCGACTTTCCTGTTTCAAGATTGCCAAACAAGACCAAGAAATCTAAATATCGGTACACTTCAGATTGCTTACTTAAATTAAGTAGGTTGATGACAAAGTGAAATGTGCCGTCTTTTCTAAGAAGGTACTTAGTAAAACAAATGAATTTGCCCTATACATCTCAGTTGGCCTGGGTACTTGCCACCACCCACTGCTTCCACTTTGTCAGACAGGTGCAAGGTGTAAAGTCATTGAATGAGATATAGTACCCAACAGAAGGTTTTATTTGGATTTTCTAAAATAAAGGTCAGTGAATACATATTTTCCCCTAGTAGTGGGAAGCAACATTGTCAAATAGTGAGAAGCTTTGAATGGGATATTGGAGAAGAAGCCATTTTACCATATAACCTTGAGAAATTTCCTAGCCACTGTTTTATTTTCTTCATCTGAAAAATGGGGTTAATGATACCTGGCCTTATCTGTTTTGAATGCATATTGTTAGTGATCCCAGAGAGAACAGAATGAACTGAGTCCTCCCCCAGCCAAAAAGAGGATAATCCACATAATTAAAGATTCAAAATAAAATTTTATGAATGAGATACTAGAGGGAGAGAATGGGAGCATAAAGAAATTAGATATTTTGTCAGCTTTTTTTTTGGCTGCTAATTGAGAATTTTATCGTTTTAAATCAGCTACAGTATGAGACAAGGTCATGATTTCAGCAAATATATGAACATTTACTGTTAAAAAGATAGGTTGGTAAATATGCCAGAGCTGCCTGCATATATGGATATATGGATTATAGAATATTATATTTGACTGTAATGATTCCCTTCCAAGAAATCTGTGAAGATAAGGTAAAATTATTTCATTGAATTCTTCAGAAAAGATATATCCCACAAATTCCTAATATTTAATCATAATAGTCAAGGTGATTCAAAAAGAGAGGAGGAAAAGTAGATCTGAATGGAGAAATGAAGTGCTACAGAATATAGAATTTTTACTCATTTGTATATTATATTGTCATCTTGAAGTAAAAATGGAACAAAGTTCATGTTTTGAAAGTTGAAGCATTGTTCATCATGCATAATTGAGCAAAGTTGAAATTTTGTAGGTATGAAACCTAAACAAAAAAAGAGAGAGAGAGAAAAGTAAAAGGCAAATATCAAAGCCACAATTATGATAGCTATTACAGGAAATGGAGGGAATTAATAATAAAAGGCAATACGCTGCCTTATAAATACATGCTCATCATGAGATTAGAGGATGAGAGCATTAAGCAAATACCCTGATTAACACTCTAATCCTGGAATTGCAGTACAGATACTTCAGAATTCATTTGTACATAGACAAACAGACAAAATAAATAACTTACTCTTACAAAGTTTTTAAAGCAGTTTTTGTCAATATGTGAAGATAATATTCTTTTGAAAGAAAGATTATAACTAAGCAAAACATGTTTAATCTGAATGTTTCTCAAATAAATCAATCAAGTTTCTTTTTCTTTCTAAAAATATGATATATATTAAGGAAATGCAGCGGATTTGGGGCACTTTGTCTTACAGTCAGTGAAATTGACTTTTATAATTTTTTCTAAGTAACTGCTAGGAGCTATGATTTTTAAGCGACTGCATGATACTAGGAACGTAAATTTTAAAAGAAAAAAAGGTACTTTCTCAGTTCTCAGTATTCACTGAGTAAAATTTAAATTAATCCTGATTAGAATATCCTTGAATACCTTTCTGGTGCATAAAATAATTTATCAAAACATTTTAAAATAAATTTTGGAGTATTTTTAGAAAGTACAAATAGCATAAGGGTAGTTTTCTTGAAGGCTTTTATTTTACAGCCTGTAGACATTTGTGGATCACCTTATTTTTTTCTATCAGTTATTTTGTGAAAGTCCGCAATTTGCCAAAATGGTTAATAGGACACAAATATAGACATTTCATGTGATGTACCATGTAAATGTAAACCTTTGTAGTTACATGTTTTTGTAGCAAGAGAATTGTTTTAAAAGGCATGTAATTTATTAGCTATCGGTAGCTTCTTTATTGCCTTGCCGCGCTGCAGTAATAAATAAAAGAAAGTGAACTGATTTTACAAATGGCACACAAGGTGCACATTTTGTGGAAAAAAAGTCTTTTTTTAAAGAATTGGCATTAAATCCTTTTTTTGTGATGACAAAGAGGCTAAGAGTGCAAACTGTATTTTCTGTTTATAGAAAACAGTCTTTTTTTCTCGGGGGCATTTTTTCCTATGATCATCAAGGGATTTCAAAAGCAATAAAGTGTGGAATCATTGTTCGACTTGAACAGTATTAAAACTTAGGTTTTAATTTCAGTGAAGTAATAAGATTTGAACCTGTCTCACATTACAGCACTGTAAGGCATTTAGCAATTGTATTTTAAAGGAGGTTTTTAAAATGCAGCTCACTTGTGAGCTAACTGTCTGTCAGTAATTAATAGTTTTTCTTCAGCATAGGCTGTTGTGATCAGACCAAGAAATATCTGGGTTTTAGTAACACATTACGATAATTGTGAGAGTGTTTATTCCTAGTTAGTCTAAATGTCTAATAATTTTCAGCTTGCTTCTCTGACTGCTTAAAAGAA
The DNA here is from genome assembly GCF_000243295.1 of Trichechus manatus latirostris. Taxonomy (NCBI): domain Eukaryota; kingdom Metazoa; phylum Chordata; class Mammalia; order Sirenia; family Trichechidae; genus Trichechus; species Trichechus manatus. The sequence continues at coordinate 8,720,217 of NW_004443947.1, read as the reverse complement.
AACAGAGCGATATTTAAAGCACAGTGTGTCTTTCAGCTTTTAAAAATATGAATGTGCATGCACGCGTGTATTTCAATGAGTTTTACACCCAGCAAGATTATATGTCGGTCGACTCATTTATTAAACAAGTATTTTTTCCTTCAATATCATTTGCTAGGTTTTAGACATCACATCATTTGTATATGTACAAAATGTAATACCAGATAAGGTGCTATATGTAAAGCTAAACCCAAACTGACAATCTGGATTCTTCAGTACTCAACATTGAAACTTATCTTTACTTCTCAAAAAAGGCTTTAAAATATGAGCATTTCTATTAGATCAGTGTGGCAACATACTTGCTGATGAAAGATTGCATTTACCATTTTGAATTGCTATTGAAAATAATTACCTCTACAAAAGGAAACATCTGTACGATAGCGCATGGTTAAAGCTGCCATCAATTTTTAACATTTGAGGGTTGAGCTATGACCTTTTATGATGACTGTGAACAGTAACTGCCTCCATTAGCCATAAGTTTTGTTTCTTTATTTTAGTAGATGGCCTAGACTGTAAATATTAGAGAATCTAAAATAAATCAACATATTATCCTAAGGATACAAAATGTAAGAGCTATTTGTGGTTGGGAAACTTTGACAGATAGTTTGGATGAAGCAGATGATTGCCTGCCCAGCGTATCTGGTCTCCATTGCTATGCCTGCAGGCAGTTTAGTGCTATGGTTGTATATTGATGTCAGGGTTAGTACTGAGTGGCTAGCAGTGACAGATGTCTATAATTACAGGCAATGCTTCCAGTATTTCTGAAAAGCCAGCCTATGTTGAACAATTATCTTATTTCTGCCCTGCCAAAGAGCATGTTCCAATTGCTAGTATTAGCAATGGTGAATATAGCGCTTCGTCTGCTGCCTTGGGACAAATGTGGGAAAAGCACTTGGTTATAAAAAGTAAATGCTAAATATTTTTTCAACACATTGAATTAGTTAAGTTCAATGTTTTCCTAATCTTTATCTCCCTATAATGTTTCTGTTGAAGGGGTCTTGAGATATAAAAGCACATTTGGCATACTTATTGGGATCTTGTTTTCCCCTAGGCCTGTGTGCCTCCCCAGTGCCAGTATCCCTAGCTTTACTGAATAGATGTGTTTGAGCTAAGTTGGCTTTGAAACAAGTTTCTCCAATGTGGATTACATTTTCTGATTGACTCCCATTATAAAATTGGAAATGCATTTCTGTGAAAAATCTCCCACGCCCAGTAAGTTTAGTAGGAAGCCCTTGATGAGGGATGCTGTAAAATGATAGACCATGTTATGATGTGCCGAACACTTTGGAGCACTGTGGCTTTACGTTTACTGGGAATTGCTATCTCTATTTTTGTTTTAACTCCTTCTTTTTAGCCCTTTGACCAGTTATTGTCCTTTCCAAGCTCTGAGTTTTGATGGCCACTTCCTTCTGTGCTTCCTTATATCCCACTTTTTCTGCCTCCTTAGAAATGTTTCCATGCTTGGTGGTCCCAGTTCTCAACTTTCCTTCTTTTTATCTGGTCATTTGCATTTATAAGACCCGAGCTGTATACCACCCTCCCCAGCAGATGCAGCTGCCTAACACATGATAACCCTCCAACTTTCACATTCCTGAAGTTACCAAAGTTCAAGGTATTGGGTATTAAAACATTATCAATGCTGTAAGTTATGAATTCTGTATTTTCAGGTAATGGAAAGTGAGAAATGCCTAGGAAATATCATTTGAGAATGTCTTTTATCTTCATCCCTAATCTAACCTGTATTGGGTTTCTACTTTGTGTTAACTACTTTGCTGAGTTATTCATTACATTTTCTCATTTAGTCGTCTCTATGACATTTCGTTTAGTGTAGGTATGATTATCTCCATTTTACAGAGTATGAAACAGCATTTCAGAAAGTTTGAGAACTTGTTCGAAGCAAACCCTGGGTTTCAACCAAATCATCCTACTCCAAACCTACCTGTCTTCCCACTGTATCACATTACCTAAGTTTGTGTTTAGACTTGAGTGCAGACAGGATCAGTTTCAGAGTATGGTGGCTAATAAGATCAACATCACAAGTTTCATCCCCATATAAGCTGTTTTATTTCTCAAGGAAAAAGCTCATTTCTACAACCACAGATCGGACTTCTAGTCCTGGCTAGCCATCAGCCACAAAAGAACTAAACTAGAAGGTCTTAGAATCCATCCTACTGTAGGAGGAGCAACTCAGAACCCATGGCCTAGTGTCAGAGATCAATAATATTACATTCGTGTATGCAAGGCAGCCCCCTTTTTGTTCTTACTGTGAAAGAGTGCCCCATGGGGACCTATCACCTGTAAACTGTTTTGATCACTTAAAACTCTAATGAGGGTGTTCTGGAACCCCTTGTCTGTGTATATTAGTTAGCAAAGAAAATTTGGAGAATTGGATGAAATCCTTGATCTGAATTGGGAAGACTTTGCTGATGTACTGGACACAGGAATATCAATCAAATACTTGCCGAATGAGTTGAGAACTAGAGGCCTTGGAGATAGGAGACAGGAACTTGTGATGACTCAAAAAAGGAGGATGAAGACTTTGAAATTGGGAACTAAGGTGATGCAGATGAGTCTTTAAGATAAAAAAAATCACCATATGCCACAGACCATTCTATTTTCCTCCTGCCTCCTTTCCCATCACTTTTGCTGTTCCTCTTTCTGTTATTGGCAAGACTAGACCCATTATCTTAAGACTGAGTTATGCTGCCCCTCATTAGGGCTCTCTCCCCTGTAATCACTCTTAACCACTATTAAAGCTACTCACATACCAACTTAGAGCATCTATTTTCCAGCATCTAGTCCAGATAAGCCAAAGAAAAGGGACTGTCATCTTGGTGCATGCCTCATAAGCTTAACGTCAGGCTAATGATTGACTGTTTATTAGTTGATAATAATAGCTAATATTTATTTGACATTTACTGTGTACTAAAAAGCTTTCTGAGTTTTCCTGAAGCTGTGCTGGCAATGCTGCCTATAATATAGCATGTGATGACAATAATAATAATAGCCAACGCTTATAGAAATTTTACTGTGTGCCAGGACTGTTGTAAGTGCTTCACATAAATTAATTACTTTAATCTTCCTCAGAATTCTGTAAATTAGGTCCTGTCATTCCCATTTTATATTTGAGGGAACTAAGGCTTTGAGGATAAGCAACTTGTTCAAAATCACTCATTAAGTGGCAGAATTCAACTAGTCGTAGGCTTCAGAATCCGTTCATAACCACCTCACTCGGCTATGTCCTAATTTGTGATATTAGTATTTCCATTTTACAGATACAGAAACTGAGGCTCAGAGAAACTAAGTTATTTAACTAGGGTTATAGTGTTAATTCACTGAATAACAAATATTTATTGTCTGTTATCTGCCGAGCACTGTGGTAGGCCAGCAAATAGTCTCACTCAAAACCTCATGTGCATTACATTACATATTACATTCTGTGTTTCTTCCTAGTTGAAGTGATCTGACATTTATACTCAATAAACTAGCTAATTTCTGTCTTGTGACTGAGAGAAGAATATGCATCCTGGGAAGCTGTATTGTCTTGATCCATCAGTTGGGCTTTTGCACATGCTATGGCTAATTTTCAAAATACGATGTTCAACGGGAAGACTACAATAGGAGCAGGACTTAGCCTGTTGCTGCAAATATTGCCTCCTCAAATTTAAACCAGATACTAGTGTTTGAAGGAGGTAATGAGCCTTCAGAAAGTGAACTCTGATCCATTACATTTGGGGTAAAGTTTTCATTAACAGTTAGTGTGAGAGAAATTGAACATACAAAGGATGTAGTAACAACATTTTCAAGTAAAATTTGAGAATAGAAGGAAATAGCTGATTTGACAGGTAGTAAAAATATGGGTGATGTTTTTAACACCTCTTTTTCATTTCTTGGTCCATCGTTCCTCTACTTGACTCTACTTGTAGTCTATCAACTCTTTATGTCAAATTGTTCTTCTAGAGGGATAGAGTTGGATATCTCTTAGGAGGAAGGTGCAGAAGTGGTTTTCTATACAGAACATGGAACATGGTTTCAGAGAGGCAGTGTGGAAGCAGAAATAGAATTGTATCGATAAGAAATGTGTAAATAAAATAAAGATACTAGAAGTAAAGATAGGGACCTGGTGAAGTCTTAACACCCACTGTACCTATAATTTGGTGTGCCTTTAGAGGATGGGGGAGTATGCAAGAATTAGATCGAGTGGTGGAAGACTCAGTATGATTTACTTACCTTCTGAATGACTACAGAAATGAGTTCTGTTTATTAAAGATGTACTTTTACCCATCAGAAGGAACCTAGGCCTCCTTATATCATTTGCCCCAGTTGCCACACTTGATAATGAGAGTGCCTCATGGGAAACAACAGTACTAAAAAATCTTAAAAATTGTTACTGCCAAGTATTATTTATGACTTGTTCTTTTTTTAAAGCTAGCCTTTGGTAATTGGTTTCTTGAATTATTCCACTGAAGCAAACCCATTGTAGTCACATCCAGACATTGAAAAGGACTTTACCATGACTCTGCTCATGGGCTTCAGAATAAAGTCAAAGTCTCAGTTATATTTTAATTGACAGCCACAGCAATCCTGAACCACTTTCTCCCTGTGTCTGAGGTTGGAAAGGCCTTCTGCTCCTCCCTTATCCCTGGCACCAGGTGGCAGGTCCCTAAACCCTGTGCTTTTTAGGTTGTACGCCTGAGGAGGAATGTGCCCACAGTTCCAGAGAAGGACTGGAAAATAGCTAAGGTAAGTTGAGTTGCTGGTTATGGTGGTGGATCACCAACCCTTATGCTTGCCTCACCACAGCCCCAGATTCTTGGTACTAAAATAGGCCTGTGCTCACAGTGGTAAGTGTAGGGGTGCTTTGTCTTGGTCCCCTTTTTAATGCACTGTATAATCGTATAGTATGCATGTTTTGCAGCTGAATGTTCAGTAGTCAGCTAGTGAGCAGTATTAACTGTAAAGACTGATTAGTGTAATTGCATAGTGTGAAAGCAGCCTACGTTTCTTGATTGTGATATTTCTTAGTGGCCAGTTCCAGTCAGTTATTTATACCTGAAAGCAGGAAGTTTTATTTGGCTGCACTCAATAGCATCTGTTACTGAACAGTGCTAAGAGCACGTGTATCCCTTGTGCCAGAGTGTGTTTCTGACTGACACCTTTCAGAGGTATGGAGGATTAAACAAAAATCTTTTATTTCCCGTTCCCTACCTCTACCATCACCTTCTCACAAACTTCATCCAACATCAACTTCTTTGCTCTAAAATCTAATCATGTCATTCTTATAAACTGCTGTTACAAAGAATTACGAGTTGTTGTTTAAATGTCTAAAATGCCCCTCTTTAAGCCCTCTGTCAAAACCCTCTATCAAAATTAGTCAAGCCTTCTTCCAGTAGTCTTGTGCCATAGCCATGAGTAATCTCTTATTGTATGGACTTAGAGAGATAATATATTTATTTACCCAGGACTTACCATGCCTTTATCCACAGAAGACTAGCTTAACAGAAGCTTGGCCCCAGCCGTGGAGTAAGTTGGCAGCCAGCAGGAGCAAAGCTGTGTTAGAGCTATGTCAGGACAAATGTATACTCACCATCTTCTCTGGTTGGCTTTCAGCTGGTTGCACCACAGGAGTCTTTCTGTGGGCTGTGTGTCCTGTGACCAGTAACTGGTGCACTCGACCCTGGTCCCTCTTGGCTAGTGGAGGCCTGTCGGGAGGCATTAGATTCATACTGGTGGAGATCCTTAGTCAGTGCCTCCCTGAAGGAAAATGAGGCAAACAGCCAGCTTCTGTTGAACAGGTGGTAGTTAGACCTTAGATCTGGTTGGGGGGTGGGAGGGAAAGAATCTCTCCAAAATTCCCAGTCCTGCTGGTTTTCACACTGTACTTGTACCCCTCTGTCTGATAAATGGTTATTTAGAAACTAATCCAAAAATATCTCTAGCAGCATCTGGAGCCCTCTAACTTTTCCACCTTCCTTAGCAGCCTGGATTTGGGCCCAAGTTAGGAATGGACACCCCACTGGGGTGCAAGCAAAAGAGGAAGCATGTTCTTAGCCATGCATCAGTGGAGGCCCCTACTGGGAGAGGGGATTATCACAAGGCAGCAGGCAGCCCTGTACCCCAGCCTGCTGAGTTCATGTTTGTGCCACAGGATGTGGAGCGAAGGAAATGTGAGGCCAAACTGGTCGCTCCAAGTTTTCTTATACAATAGCTTATTCAAGCAGATTGGGAATGCCTCTTAAGAGATTTGTTAAATGCACGTCCCCTTAACAAGATGGATACCACAGATGGTGGGTTCAGAGATTGTAATTGAAATAAATACTTACCATGCATGTTTACTTTACACTTCTGTAGTCAGCGTTTCTTTATCAGATGCCATTCTGTACTCCACTGAATAAGGCAAGCTGACTCCTAACCTTTGACCACTTGGTTTCCAACATAAATTATGGTTTTAAAATTAAATTCTGGCAAAAGATTTTCCTACCTAGTTTTGGTCCTTATATTTAGTGATATTTTAAATGATATGGAAGAATTAGCCACCAAGATTAATAAGGATCTATTCAGTATCACTAAATTTGTATGTTTAATGTGCAGCAGTGATGTTTGTATCATTAATTCTTTTGACGTGGTGATAAGTTCACTGTAATGGTCGTGCTTTATTGAACGTCAGTGAAAGAGCTCAGTATCTTTAGTTCCAAATGGTTTAGATCCAAGTCATTAGATGCTCTATTAGTTCCCTCTTAGATTCCTCCTGCTCCCTTCCACCAACACCTTCCACTTCAATGGGGTCTCTCTCATAGGAAACACTGTATTGACCTCAAGGATACTTGACACCTAAGACAAAAATACAAAAATCGGTTTTTTACTCATAATAAGTGAGTTTACATTCAGTTCCTAAATTCCTAAGGAGCATTAATGCTTTCATTATATGGGATACTTTTTAGTGACAGGTTCATTTTACTGAATTACAACCACTTAAAAACCTTGTTGATAAGTCACTTGGATAGGTTGAAACAATACTTTCCAATTCACAACAATTGCTTTCTTTTTAAATTTTGTGGTATCAGTTTTGTGTTATTGGATGTGAATTTTTTGGAATAAATTGGTTCGGGAAAGTATATCATTTGATGGCAGGATACTTTGTTGTTGATTTCCACAGCACTGCTTATTTTCTGCATTGAGCCTGCTTATAATGTGATAAAGCTCTCTGAGAAGTTATAACGTCTTAAACATTTATAGGAGGCCTAAGGGTATTAACTTACTGTAATTTTCTGAAGATTCATTATCCAAAATCTTAATTCATTATAACAACTCTTATGAAAACCTATAGAACCAGTATTTTCTCTTATTTTCTTTTTTGCACAGAATGAAAGATACATTGTTCTTTTTAATTTGTTTCATGTGGTGCTTTTGAGTACATTTCATAGAGGGCTGTTATTGAATTTCTGTGACTGTCATTATATATCCATACAACCTTTAGGAACTAATATTCTGTGTTTCCCAGTTCTGTAATCTACTTCAAATTTAAGGATTGACATAATTAGTTTCTTCAAAGTTATAACCAGAATGTTAGAGACAAAGCTGCAGATACCCAAGACCAAGGATTAGGACTGGAAAAAGAAAGCAATTTTAAAAATAATCGCACATGCTTTTGTTCTTTATTAAATTAATCTTACAACTCAAAATCTTGTTGCTGTTTGTATATTTATTTTCTTATCTGATTTTCCTTTTAAAAACCACATATAAGATCATTTAAGCTACCTGCAAATGCACAGGCAGTACCTCTCATTGCATTGAAAAGTTAGTGACTTCATTAGGTCATTGAAGCATTATGTATATGCCCAAATACTTTTTTCTGAAATTTATAAAAATCTTTGCAATAAATAGGAATAAGAAAACAAATATATTAAAACAGTTTTTTAGGAACATGCCTTCTTAATTCTGTAATGATAATTTCTTACATTTCTAACCAATTTCTGTATGTCAGAACTGGAAGAATGGGAGACCGGTTTAAATGGGTGATTTTTCTAGCATCTAAGACAATAACAGGAGTCCCTGGGTGGCACAAACAGTTAAGCACTAGACTACTGATAGAAAGTTTGGTGGTTCAAACCCACTCAGAGGCGCTTTGGAAGAAAGACCTGGCAATCTGCTTCTGAAAGGTCCTAGCCTTGAAAATCCTATGGAGCACAGTTCTACTCTGAAACACATGAGGTTGCCGTGAGTTGGAATCGACTCAGTGGCAACTGAAAAGACAACAATTTAGAAGTAGAAAGAATTGTTTTATATCATGAAATTTTGAAGCAATTGCCTTACATCTTTAACCAATACAATTTCTGACCGGGACTAGAATGTGTTAACTGACTGAATATATATGTAGAGATTTCAGTTATTAATATAAATTTTAAGATTGTGTTTGTTTTGTTTCTCTGAATCAGGAAACCAAATGAGAGATTTTAAGTAACCACTAGTTAGTGGCAGATACAGAATTCAAATCCAGGTATCTTTGGGATCAAAGGCTATGCTTTTTCTACTTTGCTGTGTTTATCAAGACCGTATTCTAAGCACTACTGGAGATGTAAACAGATAGACATTTTCCCTGCCCTCAGGGGACACATACTTAAACTGGAGGAGGGGGATATATTTGCACAGAGAATTAATACTACAACAAGATCATATTCTATTACAGTATATGAGAAGTGCACATAACAGGGTGGCAACACTGGATGCTCTGGGGACTCAAAGGCAGAAGAGAGCTCTGTTTACTGGATCCAGGAGAGCCCTTCTGGAAATATTATTTAAGCATTAAAACTATACTTTTTAAAAATAACAAAATTTTGCCAGTGCTAACCTCTGGAGAATAGGATTATAGGTATATTATTTTTACAGGGAAAAAAAAAGTTCTGTTTAGAAACACTTTTTTTTTGGATTGTTTTCCTTTTGTTAAAAATTATGACTGAAATGAAATCGACCCAAAATGTACAGTTTTTAACATTACATTGTTTTTGTTTGTTTAACAAACATTTATTGAATATTCTGCATGGGAGATACAAGACAGAGCATCATCTCTGTCCTTACGGAGCTTGTAATCTAATGGAGCGATGAAGGCATATTGAAAAAGAAGGAAGGCACAGGCAGGCAAAAACTGGGTTGCAGTGGGTCTATCTCTGGCTATGTGAAATCTAACCAAAGCATCACCATCTATTCAGCTACACGGTATTGTCCATCCTCCTCTGAAAGAGGACAACACAATGAGTTTAGTCTCTTATTTCTGAGATTTTTGCTTATAATTTTTCATTATGATCAGATTATCTTAATTATGAAATAAAAGATCAGGAATCTGTAAACTAAATATGGGAATTTTTGTTTTTTGTTTTCTCTTCTTGCATTCCTGTGCTCACTCCTGTATCTTTTCTTAAAATGACTATTGTGATATGTGGTTTTTTTCTTGCTGTCATAAAAAATTATCTTTGGCGAAGTAATGAAAGTTTTGGAAAAACCCCTAAACATTGTGCTAAAAAATTTTTTCTGTAGAAAATTTTTCATAGACTTGTGCTTTATGATAAACAATTTTGTAGATGTGTCCTCACTGGACAAATTACTTCTCACCCCGAAATTATTTGATGAAGGTTTTACTGTCAGTGATATAATCAAATTCCAAGTGTTTGGAGACATTTTCATATTGTCTGCATGTTCTTTGAATGATAAGATGCCTTGGAAAATGTGAGACAGTCTTTTAAAAGAAATGCTGTAATCATACATTGATTTTAAATGACCCTGTCACACGTGAAAACAAATCAGATTGTTGCTCTTAATGAGCTTTTCAATTTACTATTCAGTAGATCAGATAAGTGGATTTAAGAGGTAATGATCCTGTTTAGTACTCAAGCTTGACTGTCAGATCCTCGTAGTGGAGAGAAATCCCCAGGGACAAAAGCGTTGACACAGTTCTAGATGGGATAATGGGAATCAAAGCTAATGGATGATAAAAGGAATGGTGCAAGTTACAAGGATAATTGTGGATTAAAGCACTGCCATGTGTCAATGTTGACTGTTTTTTCTAGTATCTTATTGGGTCAAATCTGATGCTTTGAGAAACTGTTTTGACAACAGAGCACAACAGACCCGACTGCCTAGCTTTCTCCTCTCTTGAACACCAGGGACACATCAGAAAAGCTTTTCCTTATAAGAACCACCAATTAAAAAGAATACATTTCCTAAATGTTTTAAATGTTACAAATCACAGTTTAGTAATTTTTAAAAATATTTTTATTGTCCAGTGTGGCATAGTTAAAGTCAAAATTAGATAAATTCTGAGCTTTGCCACCAAAAGTAGCACTTATAAATAGCCTTGAAAATGTAAGATTTGATGTTAACAAAAAATGAAATGTAGTCATTGTGTTGTTCAAAATAAGAAAATTAACCTGGAGGGGATAGAGAAAGAAAGATGTAAATACAATGAAAGGAAAATAGGCTAGTTGGGATAATCTCATCATCATGTCCTTTCCCACAAACCAATATGTCAAAAACATGGAGTTGTTACTAATTTTGTTTGTCTATAAGGAGGATCCTTTGTACCATAAGAATTTATGTTTTGAGTTGTGGTAGGGCCAGTTTAAACTGATCCACCCTTGCTTTCATCATTGTTACACGTAAGTGCGTTTATAATTCCAGTCAGAGTTAAGGGCACAGTCTGAGGCCATGGAACAGAGAACAACTGGGACAGCAAGGCAGACAGTAGGGTATCAGGTCCCCACTGTTATCTGATTTTAAAAATCAGGCATATTTGAAAGATTTCATTTGAAAAATGTGCTGCTAATATAAAAGTTTAAAGACAATTGCTATAATCAACTACCAGATATTCATAGATTAAAAATAACAATACAAGCTACTGTCTCTTCTTTTTTCTGTTCTAATTTATGATTCTGTGTCTTTAGTCCATGGAATCCAATATATGCTTAATAAGAAAGTTCTTCATTTTTCATAGTCTGTGTAATAGTCACATTATAATATAGTCCCAGTGGATCCAGCTCATGACTCTTGTCGTTACACATTAAGCACACATGTATTATTTACTTGATGAATATTGTGTTAGGTGCTGGGACACAAAGAGTAAGGCACAGTACCAGCTCTGCAGGAGTCCTAGTGTAATAGGGGAGATGGACACCCAAACAGTTATAGTGTGAAAAGCACAATGATAGAGGAATGGACCAAATGCATGGGAACATAAAGGCAAGAGCAGTTCATTCTGCCTGAGAAGCTGAAGAAAGCTTCAGAGGAGATGACATTTGAATAGTAACCAGGAGAAGAGGAGAAAGAAGGCTGATTCAGGCAAAATGAACAGCACACGAACACACAAAGATCTGAAATCGCATGAAAAGCTTCAGTTGATCCATCAGCATTTCAGTGTGACTTGAGGTTGAAGGAAATGGTGGAAGATGAGGTATGTTGGGCCCAATTTGTGAAGGGCCTTGCACACCATTAATCCTATCAGTATTCAGTTTTCCTAGGGGCTCAATTCACTCCCATCCATGAGAGAGTTTGGGATCATGATAAGATAGAGCAACTTCCCTTTCTACATACCATTCTTCCTTGAGCCCTCTAAGTGCTTCAGGATTTCTGATCATGGAGAACTGATAACTGACTTCCCTAAGTTCTCTCTCCCCAACTCCCTCCTCCCCCCAAACATCTTACAAGTGACAACTTCAGTCTATAAGCAAAGTCACAGGTGTAGTCATTCAAATGCCTTTCTGTAGGGCTCAGAAGTTAGCAGAAGAGACAACAGTAATTTGAATCCCAATCTCCTTTTCTGTGTCTCTCCCACAGCCTCTCCTCCCCAGCCTCCTGCCCCTTCTCTCCTCTCATCTCGCCTTCTCCCCCCACTTCTCTTCCTCCCTTAAATTCACCCTAACAGCCCGAGAAGCCTTCTGGACATAGGACTTAGATTGGAACTCTGGAACACAAGCTTCTGGTTTGAATGGTGTTTGAAATCCATATGAGATTTCTGCAATGAACAGCTTTCCTCCCTTGTATAACCCTATAACTCTGGGTGATTTGTGATGCCCTGTAATTTTTATCTTACCTTCATGACCTATGGCAATATATCAGGCTGGTGTTTACATACCAAAAACAGAAGGTATAGGAGATGGAAGCTAAGTTGCTATACCATCAGAAAGGGACAGATCAGGAGAAACTGAGAGAACACAACCACAGGGCATCAGATCACAGAAGAGAAGTCACCCTTACAGCTGGTGTCTGGCAGGGATGGCCTGGAATCACACCAGAGCATCAGGGAGTATGGAGGTGTCAACCCATCTCTCAGCTTTGCCAGGCTACTAGGGACATTCCATTGGCTGCCGGTGGCATTCTACTTGGAGTGAAATATGTGTTTATAAGCTCATTGTAGCTGGGGTTGGGACTGAAATGTTGCACCCCAAACTGAGCAACCAACACTCCCTAATTGATAGCTCAGTGGATTCCCAGCCCCTGATGTTTTCAGCAGAGAGTCCCTAAGCTTGGGATTTCAGCATGGAAAGTAAGACCTACCTCTATTTGGGGGAGCTTAAATAGGGAGTATTTAGGAAGAATTTCTATAAATTCTTTACCTTTGATTTTTGAAATCTTTATTTTTATAACTTCCGTACATAATCCTGAGTTAGTTGGTATTTTGCTGAAATCTGGAATAGATAGCGATTTTATAATGTTAGAGCCATTTATTGAGGCACTCCACTTTCCAGTCCTTTGCATGCCTGTCCCCATCTTTGAGAAAGGTATGATTTACCGTTTTGAGAAAAAAGAAATTATTGTATGGTGGGAGTAAAATATACGTGTGTGTGTGTTTATTTCAAAACAGGAGAGGTACTTCCTGAAGGAAGTGTTAGTAAATTTTAAAATTATAAAAAAAAAAATTTTTAGTTCTTCATTTGCTATCCTCACCCACTCCCTACTTCAGCATGGATGCAACAGTGCACTAGATCTTATATTTGTTCAGTTTGAATAGTCTTCTGAAAATATGTTAATGTTAAAGCTTTTAACGGTAAAATGTTTTCATGTAGGTGTACGCCCGTATGTCAGAAGTCTTAGGAATAACAGATGACAACCACGTTCTAGAAACATTCATGACGAAAATGTGAGTTCCTAGTTTGGTTCTTTGATTTTTCTTTTGTTGTTGTTGTTTTAAATTTAATAGATCTCTTTGCTGTTGTTATTTGTCGTTGAGTTGATTCCTGTTCTCTTTTTTGTGCTTAAATCTCTTCACAGTTACTGAATTGTTTTTAAATAAAGGATTTTAAAATTACGCTTTAATTCTTGGAATATTAACATTATTCTTAACTGAAAGTTAATTTCACATATTTAAAACTCAAATGTCATCCAGACAACATTCTGATTTTTCAGGGTATCTATACAACATCAACTAACACTTGACTCCTTAGGTCGATTTGACAGCTTTTTTTTTTTTTTAATTTAATTTTAAAGCCTAACTGAAGAGCTATTGCAAATTAGAAATCGAGAGAGGTCTGATTGCCTTAAGACAGGGCATTCATTGGTTTCAGCAGGAACCTATGGCTATCAGAAACATTCGTGGAAGACTGTTCTTCAGTGAGCCTTATAATGTCAGCAGAATTAACTAGTTTGTACTCACAGGTATAACTTTGTACGCTTAGGCTAACCCTGCATGCCTCCTCTTTGCATTCTACTTTTACAGATAGATGTTACTGTCTTGCTGCAGAGAACAAAGCTAGGTAAACAATCATGACCGTAAGAAGTGAGTCTCAGAGGCACTTCATAAGAAGTGAGTCTTGGAGTTTGATGGTTCATTCCTTGACAGTAACTTTGAGCCTCTATTTGACTCCCTTTGTAGCTCCTGCTTTTACTCCCTAATATGTTTGTTTTTAATACAAACTTAATGTTTCTTCTGGGAAACACTTAGGCAACTTTTTAATTTACAGAACAAAATTTGTGGAATTGAACACCATTTGGAGACTAATGTTCATTGTAGATTGATTATATATAATTTTGAATGTGCTATAAAAAGAATAGAATAGAAAATATTCCACTGGTATTTGAAACAGCTTTTCACTTGGTGAGATATTTGTGATTTCGGTCATCTAACTTAAGTTACATGAGTATATGCATAATTTCCATGGTTATTCCTACACAAGCAAATATCTTATGATTAAAACCTTTTTTCATTTTTGTTGTTCATATTTAGTGTTACAAACCTTAAATACTGGGGAAGATGTGAGCCTGTAATTTCAAGGACTCTTCAGTTCCTAAATGATCTTTCTGTTGGATATCCTTTTTAACTATATATCTGATATCATGTATAAGCAGCCTAACAAGTGCATTCTATTGGCCAGGTATTTTCCTTCTTTATAATTTTTGCAGGTTTTTTTTTTTTTTTTAATGTAGTGCCTTTCATTTAGCCTTCTCTGTAAATGCATTCTTCTGAAAGGTTTATATGCTATGAAGCACTTATTCAGAGTCACAATTGAATTTATATGGATATATAGATTCCTTAACTAGTTAAAGTTATGTTTATACCCCCCCAGGTTAATAAATGGTTACATAAGAAGGTATGCAAACAAATGTGTTTTAGTCCACGATTTTTCCTAGTTGTTAGGAAGTTCTTGTTCTGAAGTAAAATGTGTTAATTTTAAGAAGGTCAGAATGTTCTAAAAATATCACTTTATGAAAACTGAGTCCTAAGAGTAAATATATTTTCAATATTTTTCAATCGAAAAGAACATCATTTTCATTAGTTGAGAGGCACAAAGAAGTAATAAAAAGAAAATTGTAAATTTTTTGACCACTTCTTTGATTATCGGCCCTCTCAAATCAACATCTTAAGTACATTACAGTAAGATTTCGCATTACAAATTAAATACTTAGATTGTTCTGTATAACAAATTTTTTAAAATCTAAAACCAGAAATCATCTTTTCTTATTATACTTGATACTATTGTCATGTTTCTACCAATGAGAGAGTAGCACGTAGATTGTCTTTTATATGTCAGCTATCAACTGTATAGGAGTTGTAAAAAATAAGTGTTGGTTTAGTTAACTACTAAGATTAGCTGATATTTTAATATAAGAACAACATTCTGAAAATGGGTGGGGTTGGATGGAAACCTTTAATATAGGTTCACTCCAGGAATGTGTTTGTATTAGTTAAGTTTAAAATTGTGTTCCTTGGCAAACCATAAAAGATTTTCAAAGTATTAGACACCCACTTTTGTGCTGGAATTTAATATGCAACTTTTTATTGGAAAATAATCGTCCTTGTCTGGCAAAATCCACCATGCAATATTTCTGTTAGCAGGTATAATGCAATAAAGACAGGGAGGGCTATTTATCACTACAAATTTTGAGGATTTCAGGATTCTTTTTATTATTTTAATATATTTCTTTGATATTAAATCAGAAAAATGATAAATTACACCTGTCCAGGCTGTTTTTCCTTTTTACTGGAAAGTGATGTACAACCCAATTCCAGTGGTCATTCTGGCTTTTAAAGATATGTATTTTTTCTTATTAAAAAAAAAAAAAGCTCAACCTTTATTTTTTTTTATAATAATGCTGAAATACTCTTTATTTCTAACATATAAAGTGGTTTATAAGTACTTCCTAATATTGCAAACTCTGGCCTTTTCACAGTGAATTACCTTGAGAGCACATTATATGGAAAGAAGCCTATGTTATTCTGTAGTACGTATCTGTTGTTTAGATTTACCCTTTTTTTAGGTTGAAATTGAAACTTAATATGAAATGAATTTGATTTGTATTCTTTTTAGTATAATTTGCATAATGCCTAATTTATTTGTTATCTGTTTTTAAGATTCTTTTCCTATCATAGTATATCTATTATGTATTCTTTAATCCTAAAATCATAACCTTTTATTTTACAAGCTGTTTATTTCTTCTAAGTGCTTCTTCTAAAGTTAATAAAAAATCATATTTTCAGAAAACTTGTTAAATAAAAGTTTAAAAGCAGTAACATTTTAAACCAAGGGATATGAATGAGTTCAACATGGATACATTGATTTATATATGTTAACAATTATTTCAGGTTTGCATATTTAGAAATATATATTAGCTCAATTTGATTTCAGTGCTCCGTTATTTGAATTATAAATCATTATGTCCCTTCCAGCTGATCAGTTGTGAAATATCTTTGAATTCATTTACATAATGGAATATGTGAGTGGTGTATCTATTTCAATGCAGTTGCTGGTTACCTAATACATGTTTGTTGTTTCCAATTGATGTCTTTATTATAATGTGTTTTTTAATCCTGATTTTAAAGCAATGCATTGTTTCTGTATTCAAAATAAGATGGCACCCTTCAGCAATAGAAACAGTTATGCAAAATAAAAATCATCACTTATTGGCCCCCTATTAATGGGAATCTTTCTACATTAATATCCAAATTTTTATTTAAAATATTAATAACAAATAAAAATCATGTTATCTTATTATTGATGAAATCATATTATTATAAAATAAAGTTTTTTGAATGTCCCTTATTTTATAATGCATGTCTTCAGGTTTTTGGGGTTTTTTTTCTCCTCTTTAATCTGCTTCATAGTGAACCATTCATTATTCAGTATTCATGATGCCTAAAACCAGTTTCTATACTTTGGTGTTCTTGTATTTGACCACTGGTTTGTAAATTGAAGTCACAAAAGATCCTCATTTTTAGGAAATGCTAAAAGCCTCATGTTCAGTTGCCTTAAGGCAGTGATCTCTAACTTTAGTGAGCATCAGAATCACCTAGAAGGCATTGCTGGACCTTTCTCCAGAATTTCTTTTTCAGGATACCTTGGGCTGAGGCCTGATAATTTGTATTTCTAACAAGACTCAGTTGATAGTGATGATACTGGCAGCTCAGAAACTGTATTTTCAGAACTTCTGCCTTGAAGTAATTAGAAAATGGAGCCGGATTGTACATCCTAAACAGAAAAGTCAGGTACCTCTCCCACAGACACTTCTCTGTAGAAATTTGTCCTCGGAAGGGAAAGGCAGACTTGATGTTTTTAGATAGCCTAGTTCCCCAAATAATAACGTGCAAGGAGACTGCCACTATGCAAGTCCCAGATCCTAACTATGGATAACTTGTTGCATTTTACCCCAGGGTTGCTGTTTGCCAAATTTGAAGCTTTTCAAATTTGTAAGGCTATTGTAATTTAAAAATCCAGTGACCCCTTTGAGACAAAGTTTATATTTTCTCTATCAGATTCATTACATGGGGCAAATACACTTAGCAAATGCATTTGAGTAACTTTTTAATCTACTCTTTAAATTTCCAGGAGTAAGTTTCAAGAATTCCTGATTCTAAATAGCTTTTTCTGACATACGTAGAGCTGAAATGGCTCTGTCCTGGGCCAGCCCGCCACAGTCAGATTCAATACTTGAGGATCTTCTCCGCTTTTTAAAATATTTCCTGGTTAGAAATTTTGTTTTATATCTAAACAGGAAAGGGATAAGATTGTCCAAGTGGGCAGAACAAAGAATCTGCTGGGGAAACGGGAGAGAGAATAAGAATCACGCAGAACAATGAAACTTACTTATCTTAAATGATGAAGAAGAGGGAGGAAGATGTTACATTTCATCCAGAATTCTGTTTGTTCAATGATCAGTATCTCAGTTTCTTCTTCCTTTGAAAAATAATTGACCAGTATTTCTACTGTAATTCATTGTCTGCTCAAATTTACAGCAGTGACACATCTCCCTTTGGGTTTCAGATAGATAATAAGAAAGGAAATTTGACTTTCTATCAGGCCCTCTGTTGGTAGTTGCCCTTTATTACATCATCTGAAAGATTTGAGAAAACTCAAAATATCTTTAACAGATCCCATGAAGGAATTCTACCTTAAAACATGAATGTATACAAACACATTTTTTATTCTACTGATGCTGTTAACGTCAACCATTTTTAGAGTTAATGACTTCTCCATGTTATTGCAGGACCACCTACATAGTTCATAGGGCCTAGTACAAAATCAAAATGTGGGATCCCTTGTTCAAAAATTATTAAGGATTTCAAGACCTCAACAGCAGAGCATTAAACTGAGCATAGGCCCTTGTAAGCATTGGACCCTGTGCAAGTACAAAGATTACATGCCCATGAAGCTGGCTCTGGTTATCTGTTACTTAAAGAAGGAATTCCTTCCATTTGCTTCTGATTAACTCTCTAAGACTTTGGTACTATCTCCTTAGTTCCTGTATACCAGAATTTGATGGATATAATCCCTATCCACATACAACATAAATCTGTTTATCTATCAGTTTATTTCAGTTGTTTTAGTTTTTGCAAGCCAGAGTTTACTTCTTGTCAAAGCCACTTGGTCACCATGATAATTTCATTTTTCAACCCCAGATATTTTCCAGTTTCATTTTTCCTTATTTGTCTGAAGTGCAATATCAGAACTGTATCCTTATATAGATTTAACATTGAGTAATAATAAAATTGTGGTTTTTAAATATCATTCCATACCCATCTTGATGATTTACATTACTTTATTCTTTCAATTCAGCAAATATTTATTAAGCGTTTGCTAAGTACAGAGCAAAAGGACAAATGAAACACAGACTCTGCCTCAAAGATTTTAAATTCTAACAGACTTTTTGAAGTTTAATTCAAATAAACTACATGTTAATTTTTTGAAAATCTGCTCATTAAAAATAACCTGGATATGTGTGTGTGACATTTTAATATGGCTGTTTGAGGGAGTCCTTTTAATTCAAGGGTATTTAGACATAGCTTATATATAAACCATTAAATATACAACTTTTCAAATTACCAAGTAATGTGCAAACCAAACATCCTCACCCTATCACTGATTTTCCCATCTCTGGGATGTGAATTCTGAATGAATTGGGGATCAGGAAAGAGTAGAAGATGGAGATGATGAAATAAGCGTGAAGGATGGAAGTAGAATTGAGTATGTCTGTTACAGAAAATATTTAGTAACAAACAGTAGTGAGTCTGCTTTGTGAACTAGTATCAAAATGCATTGCTTTATTTGAGTGACTACCACCCTGTCTGGGTGGTTTGTGAAAATGTTAAATAAAACTAGTATCAGCATACATCCCTCAGGCATATTTTTATGAACTTTTCTCATCAAAAGAAATGTTGATTCATTTCTTTGTTTTCTGTCTCTCTTATCCATGGAAAAGTCATCCCATAATTTATCTGTTCTATATGTTTGTTTTTATACTAGAATCAGATGTGAGAATATCTCTGCACTTTTGTAGCCCCCTTATTCATACCTTCATCAGGTTCTTTAGATTCTTGCTTCACAAGATTACCTTCTCAAGTATTGTTTTGATCTGATCATTCCTCTTCCCAAAAGCCCAGAGTCATTTCCACTTGCTTCTCAGGTCAAAGTAGAATTATTGATTTGAACTTGAGTCCTTTGACGGTACTTGACTTACTGAGTTCCCATAACTAATTTCCTGATCCACCACTGAACCACAATTTGTACTTTATATTTGTGCCAAGGAAATTTATTTTACCTTCCCCTTGACACCGTTCATTATCGTTCAGTGAATCACCACATACACCATTCTCTCTCATTTGACACATAACTCAAGTAGGTGTTTTTTATACTTTCAGTTCTTGGTAAAGATTCACTTCCTTAGTAAAGCTATCCAGAAATAGTTGTAATCATTAGTCACTGTGTGGTGTAGTGGTTAAGTGCTACGGCTGCTGACCAAAAGGTCAGCAGTTCGAATCCCCCAGGCACCCCTAGAAAACTGTATAGGGCAGTTCTATTCTGTCCTATAGAGTCACTGAGTCGGAATCGACTTGACGGCAACAGGGTTTTTGTTTTTTTGGGTAACTGAAAGAACTCGGACAGGTCATTTAATTTCTCTGAGCCTCAGTTTTTTCATCTGTAGAAAGGGAATATTGTCTGTCTCTTATGGTTTTATAAGAATTAAATGAAATAATAAATATGTAGCAGTATTATCTAATAATAATGAAGATCTAGTACTACTTACTGTCACATAGTAGGTCTTAGGGTTTTGTAATATAAATGCAAATAAAATAAGTATGTAACAATGTATTTATATTATCTGATAGTAATAAAAGGAGCCTTTGTGGCACAGTGGTTTAATCACTTGGCTGCTAATTGCAAGGTCGGCGGTTTGAACCCACCAGCTGCTCCGCAGGAGAAAGATATGGCCGTCTGCTTCCACAAAGATTATAGCCTTAGAAACTCTATGGGGCAGTTCTACCCTGTCCAACAGGGTCACTATGAGTCAAAATCGACATGATGGCAATGAGTTTGGTTTTTTGGGTTAATAATAAAGCATATAGTACTAGCAACCCTGTCACATAGTAGGTGCTCACTAAATATTAACTCTCTGTATTCTTCCCTGTCATCTTTTATTTTTCTTATGTTCCTGAACACCTAGTTCTTATCTGTGTATGAATATAACGTAGCTTAGTGTTTGCTAGTCCTGTCTCCTATTAGGTTGTAAATTATTAGAGATTAGGACTCTATTTTTTCTTTCCTTTATAGTTGCAAAACTTCACATAGTAGGCATTCAGAACATATTGTTGCCCTCCTCTTGCATGACCAAGCCGTAACTCCTGTTCCTTGTAAGTAATTATTAGTATCCCTTAAGATTCTTCATCTTGAATCTACCTGTTTGAATTTTTTCAGTGTAGTAGGGTTTATGAACATAATCCTGCTTTTGGAATAACCAAACTTATATTTTAGTAACTATACTCTGTACCCATCATCTAGCTACAGTCATTGCCAACATGTAATATTCTTATCTGTAGACTTTCATTTATCATCAGGATCTAATTCTGTTTACAAAAACTACCTGTAAACATGTATTACTTGTACATATTTGCCTAGATCATACCTTCACCCACCTTCTTGCACTTAGTGAATATCATGTATGTAATACTCTACTCCTTAACAACTTCAATTCTAAAATAATTTTTTTCACACTTTAACACCTCTATAAATAGGATATGTCTTACAATTTATGATATTTTAAAACACATCAAATAATGGGGATATATATATACACACTAAGTGGCATTTTAGATTTGATGAAATATGGTAGATATTTAGAAAAGCTTGATACCAGGAATTGGAGGCATACTTGGTGCTACAGTGCCCATCAGCAACAGTGCCCATCAGCGACCAAAGTGTATGGTACTCCTGTAACTTAAGAAACCAGTTCATACCCATTTAGTTATCCTCCTTTTTACAGGGTATAGATTTTCAAAATATTCATCCATCCTCGAGGTATGCCATTCTTTCTTCCTTTTCTTGCCTTTCCCCATCTGTCTTCTAGCTATCAGTAAGACCATTTTCACCTACCTCAGTGTTTTCGTAACTACATAGATACAGGATTTTTCTGAGAATTGTGTTTAATGGGTTAATATCATCCAGGCTGTGGAATTTGCTCTGACCTGAATGTGATGGTTCATTAATGAATTAAAAAAAAAAACCATGGCTGTCGAGTCGAGTCTGACTCATAGCACCCTATAGGACAGAGTAGAACTACCTCATAGGGTTTTCAGAGAGTGGCTGGTACATTTGAACTTCTGACCTTTTGGTTAGCAGCCAGTCTCTTAACCATTGTGCCACCAGGGCTCTGCATTAATGAATCAGTCCCTCCTAAATGAAGAGGTTTCCCCTGCTCCTTCTGGGACCTGGTTCCAGTTTCAGTTACATCTTAAGAAGCTAATGATCCCTGTAAGAATACTAACCTCTTTAAAACCAAATGGGTATGATGTAACCTAATGAAAAAGAGCATGTACGTTAGAGTCAAACAGTCCTGTATTTGAATCTTGGCTCTACCATTTACATGCTCCATTGTGACATTTACTAAATTCTCTTCTCGAAATTCCTACTACTCTTGCTATTACTGATACCACCGATACCACAGTTACTGCTGTGAGCTGCTCTGAAAGACTCTGTGGAATCTAACCTGCCATAATTTATCTAATGTTCCCATCCAACCAAAATGGCACAGCTTATATGAACCCTAGTCCCTTAGAGAAGAGTAAGATGAAAGTATAAAGATCATAAAAATAATATGTCCATTTACCCTTTTATTTAACATTACAAACCCTCTTAACTGCCATAGCCAGCTTTCAATTGAAATTCCTTTAAGGAAACATAAATACACAGATGAAATCTCTTTTTTTCCTTTATTAAAAAAAAGTAAAAATTCATTCTTAATCATTTTTTTTTCCTTTAGAATTAAAAGGCAGTGAGGCTGGCCTTGGTACAAAGTGCACAGATGCAATGCTGCAGAAAATGTGTCTTTGGCAGATGAGATTCTTCCTGTGAATGTTCTGTTTATTGCTACCATAAATATTCTATTGTCAAAACATGACTTGTTGTTTATTAACAGCACTGACAGGAAGATTCCTATTAATGGCAGCATTCTGATTGCCCACTGACTCTGTCACTTTTAACTTTGCAATTTTAAGAGAATTATACTTGGTAATTACTTAAGATATTTCTTAGTTTATTGATCCTCACTCCTGTTTAACTGAGTGAAATTTGAGTGGCAGTTCTTCTGCGCAGTGATTGACACTGGGAAGAATTGTCATATCTGCATCTTTTGTAGGCAGGAAAGGGCTTGCTACCTATCAGCCCTGATCTTGTTACCCCTCAGCCTGCTAGAAAGACACAGTGAGTGCCCACTGAGAGCAGTGCACTGAGAAAAATGCATAGATCCGGGCCCTGTCCTTAGAAAGGTTACAGTCCAGTCTGGGAGTGAGCCAAATACATATGCTTAATATGCAACTAGAATGGCCACTTTGAAGTTCAGAGGGACTTGGATCTAAATCTTACTAATTGTTTTTCTTTTGACAAGTTAATTTTTTGAGTTTATTTCCTCATCTGAAAAAAATAGAAGTGATATCACTTATCTCATGGAATTAAAAGAATTAACCTTTCAGGTAGTAAATGTTCCGTAAATGTTAAATCTCTGCATTGTCGTGTCTTCCTCCCTGATTTATAATTGGCAAAGACATTTTAACCATCTGATCCTTAAAACAGAGCCGTAGTGGTGCAGTGGTTAAGAGTTTAGCTGCTAACCAAAAAGTCGGCAGTTCTCATCCACCAGTCGCTCCTTGGAAATCCTAAGGGGCAGTTCTACTCTGTCCTGTAGGATCACTGTGAGTCGGAATCAACTCGATGGCAATGGGTTTTGGATCCTCACAACAATCCTCTGAGATAGCTTAGGCATGGATTTCTTCCTCATTTGTTAGAAAGGGAAACTAAGGCTCAGTGGGGCCAAGTACATTACTCAGACTCGTCCAGCTGATTGAATGGTATAGTCAAGCTTAGAACCCAGGTTTCCTAACTCATGTTCCAGTGTGTTTTCCATTCTTTCACACCTGCACCTTAGTGACTAGAATTTAAAATTAGACTTATCAGTGCCACTGTACAGAGGCATATACTGAGTTGTATATTTGGAGATGATGTGAAGGAAAGGAAAGCAGCCAGTATTTTCACTGGAACATGAATAGAGCCGTATAAGATTATTATAACCTGCAAGGAAGGCATGAGTATGTATGTAGATAATAGCCAGTAGATGCCCTAGCAACAGTAAAAAACACATGACTAGGTCAAAGTAAGAGAAGTGGGTGTTTGCATACTGAGTAGGTGTTCTTAAAGCCCTTCTTTAATGGCAGCATTTACCAGAAATGATTTAGTGGTGTGATCATGTTTATGACTTGTCAACTTTACTCTCATTCTGAACTAAACTCTTCAGGTGATGATGTGGTACAGTGGAAAGAACATGGTCTTTGCAGTCAAACTTCAGTTCAAATCACAGTACTATTAAGCCATAGCTGTGTCATCTTGGACACGCAACTTAATTTCTCTGGGCTTCTGGTTCCTTATGTATGGAATAGAAATAATTTTTAAACCGTATTTAACATGCAATAATGATTAGGCGATTTAATGTATGTAAAATGCCTTGCACATAGTAGGTGCTTGAGACGTATTTGCTCGTTTTAAGCCTGTCACAACGCTTAATGACCTGCAGTCTGCTATATCCTCCTGTATTCTGATCTTCTCCACCTAAAGCAGCATTTCCTTAGATTTCTACTATGGTTTCTTACAATTGAGTAATTTTCTCTTTCTTGATAGCCTATTATGGTTCTTTTATAATTATTTTATTATAAAGTAACTTGAAGTAAAAAGAAATTCTCAAGTTACACCCAAAATGTAAAAAGGGTCAGTTTTAATTTTCCACTATCAAGACTTTAATACTAAAGGAGTTCTTATCTTAATTATAAAATTCATTCTGCCTTTCCATAACTAGAATATGTATAAGATATGAAAAGTAATTGCACTGCTTAATAATGGATTAACAGAATGAAAGACATTTCTGTAGGTATATGCTTTAGAAATAGTATTTATTTTTCATAAACAGAAATTGATGCCATTATAGTTCAGTATTATTTTGATTTATTTCATATTGATAAGACCATTGTATTTCTCCAAATTCCTTAACTTCTATTACCTATATCCTTTTAAAAAAACTTGTGAAGATAGATGCTGTGAAATTCATGCTAAAAAACCACACGGTAAGTCTTATTTCCATAATTAATAACTAGAATTTTCCTGATAGTTCAGATAAAGCATTAGTAACTTTGGATGCTCTTTTGCTTTCATTAGAGCGAACACTTCCCCTTTCTTGGCATCAGTGAATGTTACAGTCTCACTGACTTCAGGTGCCGAACAACCTTCTACACAGCCCTCACTCGTCTTCTGATGGTAGATCTGGGTAAGGTTAAGACTTTAAGCTTAATTAATAAGGGATCAGCAGTATACTTGTGTGAATAAAGAAGTAGAATACTAGTGAGTACAACGTTTAATTTATTAGAATTTGCTGTCTTTGACAGTTTTCTACACCTTTCTGAGATTTGAACAATAACTTATTAGTATCACAGCCAAAAGAAAAATCTGTGCACTTAAGGCATTGGTGGGTGGAAACCCCAGGTTCTGCTCAGCACGACTTGGCTCAGCCAATAAACGAGAGACCAAGGTGGGAGAGTGGAAAGGCACCTTTATCTCCTTATGCAAGGAAAGGAAACTGTCGGGGCTGCCCCCGCCAAGACTGCTCAGCCAGAGCGATGGGGACGGTTACTTTCAAGGGGTTTACAAGTAGGAACTTCATACAAGTTACATCAGCAGCATTCTTAATCACACCAGGCAGGCACAGTGGGGTTTACATATAACTTCATGCATCGCGTGTTCAGAAAATGGCAGTTAAACTCCATCCAGAGGCAGGGAAGTTACTATGTATGAGGTCTAAAAGGTTATCCTGAATGTCAATGTGGCGCCTAAACTGGTTTCCACCAATTTCCTCTAGTATGGGGGCAGCAGTTAAGGAGAGGGGAACCAGGATTCTAAAGTAAAGCTACAGGGCATGCCAAGCAAGCTGCTTGAGGCAATGAAATTTTCTGCAGCCTGGGGACCTCTGTCTTAAAGGTGACATATTTTACTTAAATTAATACACTGATTCTTTACCTCAGAATTTCTATTAGAGGGAAAAATGTATCAAAAAAGACTGAAATTCTTCAAAAATGTTAAATGTTTGTCTTTGAGTAACGTTCCCATCCAACCAAAATGGCACAACTTATACGAACCCCAACCCCTTAGAGAAGAATAATGTGAACGTATAAGGATCATAAAGAGGATGTACCCATTTGCTCTGGTGATTTTTCCCCATTTTTTCTTTATTACTTTTATAGTGAGAAAAACAAGCTTATCTTTTTTTACTGAGAAACTGAAGTTAGCCGGAAGTATCTATCGGTACACAGTACCTCAGAATGGGCATTTAAGCCATTTTGTGGTGACTACATCATTCTGGGTTCCCATTCCCTACTCCCTGCCCCCTGAATTTGAATACTGCAACCTAAATTAATCAGTTACAGCCATGTGAGAGAGTTCATCAATGACAGTATCATCCTTAGAGAATATAATACTGATGATACTTTTTTCTTCCTTTCTCTTACAACGTATTGATTGATCCATCAACTTAAATATGAATTTTTTTAAAACATGATCATACAAAAGGAAAGAGGATAAATAACTTTATT
The DNA here is from genome assembly GCF_000243295.1 of Trichechus manatus latirostris. Classification (NCBI taxonomy): domain Eukaryota; kingdom Metazoa; phylum Chordata; class Mammalia; order Sirenia; family Trichechidae; genus Trichechus; species Trichechus manatus. The sequence continues at coordinate 8,694,083 of NW_004443947.1, read as the reverse complement.
TTGCCCATAAGATGCATTGAACCTTGGACTAGAAAGGTGACTAACCCCTCTCTGCTCCACACCTGTATTATCTTCATGGATTTAAACAGAATAAATTACCAGAAAGACGAACAGCCAAAAATGAGAAAGTGCAACTAGAATGATTAAGGAGCTTAGTGGGATTGATTTCTAAGGAAAGATTAAAAGAACCATGTATGTATAACTTGGCTAAGTGACAAGTAGGGCTGGAGGCAAAGAGAACTGTCTATAAATATTTGAAGAGTGTAAACCAGGCATGCAAAACCCAATCATCTGCTACCTTAGGCAAGTGGGAGATCTAACTGAGTGACAGTTTTGCATACTGCACACTGGCCTGTATTACTTCTTTGCTGCTGGCTTGGAAAGAAGAGGAGCAGCCTCAGACGCTTTGTCATTGTCCTTGACAATCATTTAGAGAGTGCAGTATGCTGAGCTCTGAGGGCAAGACAAAGATAAATCAGGTATACTGGCCCCTGCCCTCAAGGAGCTTGCCTTCTTGCTTTCCCAGATGTCCAAGCATTAAAGATCTTGAAAACCCTGTCTAGACTTAATATATTCTCCAAGCCCTAAAAATGCTCTTTAATGGCCCTGTCAGAGTGAAGGAAGTGGGGGAGAGGGGACCAAAGTTGCAGGAAATACCTGCGAGAGATTTCCTAGAAATAGGTTCCTGTCACTTACATCCTCAGGACCTGGAAATGGAACAGGTCAAGATTTCCTTTTTCATATAGTCATCACAGACAGAGGGACCCCCCCCCAATATATTTGTGGTAGCTTAAACAACAGGATAGCCCTTTCAGAGTCTGAACGCAGCCCAGACTCTGTATTTACAGCACTACTGCACTTGGTATTGCATTGATAATTAATAGTCATGATGATGCCCAGAAAGGCCCTGCATTGCACGCCTCCTTTTTTGAAGACACATTTACTTTTATTTAATATTGCTTAATGTAAATTGTGAGGCATGAAAACTGAAGTAAATATATATAATTTGAATAACTAATAGGATTTTATTAGGCTTCCTAGGATTAGATTCCTTTGAAATGTTTAACTTGTAACAATATAAAGTATAAATTGATTTATTTTTTAGTTCAAAGTAAAAAAATAAGGTAAATATCTGTTACGTTGCAAGCACTTTATTAGACACCTTGGGAGAAACAGACAGAGATAGACTGTGTGGAAGTGCATGGTGCACGGTAGGTGCTCAGTATAAGTAAATTGAATCTGGATGCAGATAAAATTGAAAACCATAGCAACTACCCTCATGGAACTTTTACATTGTTTGAAAAGAAACTCCTGTCTTGTTTATCAGTGGTTTCCTTTTTTAAAATAATTGCATGCATAGTATAAGCATCAAGCGATGATGTGTGGTATATATCACCAGAGCTTTTTCCCTTTGCTAAGAACCAGAGTAGCTCTCCTTCTCAAAATATGTTGAGCTCCTTCAGGGATGGGCTTTGTCTTTTTCATGTTTTTCTAGCACCAGGCTCAGTGTCTCAACATTGTAGGTGCTCAGTAAATACCTGTTGAATGAATGACAATCAAGTATACTGTTACCAAGATGTCATCATTGTGGCTCATGGAATCAGCTCTACCTGCCAGGTTTTCTCTGCAAGTAGCTTGATCATTGGCCTCTCCAAGACAAAACAAATCAAGTGGCTGATTGCTTTCACAAGTGATTAGCTATGCCTGGCCATTCTTGCAGTGGATTAGTCGCTTGTTCTCTCTGTTCAAAGCATGTTACTTTATAGACGATCATTTGTTGAGTGTTACTGAACACAGTTTCTATTATTTAAAGCCTTGTCTCGCAAACTAGGTTGACGGGAACGTTGCTGTCAGAATTGCTGTATATATGACTTTATAGTTTCCTATTGTGTGTTTACTGTCATGGAAACAAGGAAGAAGGAGATAGTACTGTTGTCAATAGAAGCACAGATCTATGTATTAAATAAAAGAAATAAAAATATTAGGTAATGAGAATCATTCTTAAAGAAAAATTTGAGGAGGGACTTTTATAACACTAATTTGGGAGGTGGATGTTAAGAATCAAATAGGAAAAAACACCTGACCAACCTGCCTGCAAAGCATTGGGTGTGATTGTTGGAGTGAAACATAAAGCATATTCTAATTGAATCCTGCAAAATAAATTGAATATGTTTTGTGGATAAGGCATGCCTATTGGAGTGATTAAAAAAGAGGAAAGAAATTGGGTGTCACATTAATTGGTATTTACTTTGAAATGTATTTTGGTTTCTAGTCAATAATTTGTACTTCATATGAATTTAATTAGATGCTATGTGCCCCAGGTTGTATTTCAGATGAAAATGGGGATTTTTTTTGGCAATGAACAGTGGTATCATTTTATCAAATTGCTCCTTGGCTAAACTAAACAAATGTTCACTTGTATAAAAAATAGAATTTCATCATCAGAATATTTTCCCTTTTCAAAATATATAGGAAACATTAGCAATGTATAGTCTACATTGTAAGAAATTGTGAAAATGAATGCAAAAAATCCCTTCACAAGATCACACACATGCAGGAGAAAATGGGTGACCGACCATATGTGCATGCATGTTAGCCCTTCCAAAAATCACTTAAAGTTCCCCAGGTTGTTTTTAAATTAACTTTGTCAAACTAATAAACTAAAGGAAAGATAGTATTACCCAAGCCAGTAAAACGAGAACCTCCTGGGAGTTTGTTTAGTATAAAATACTTGAATAAATAAAATCCTTCTTTTTTGTTTAATTTGAATGGAAGTGAATTCAGTTGACAAGCTGTTGGAGAAGGGAAACATGGATAAGATCGATAACAAAGCTTTTCATTTTGTGGAGAACCAAATATTACTACTTGCAAACTAAGTTTTTTACCACCCTCAAATTTAGAATTGTTCAGTGTCATTAACATTTGTTTTCCCTGGAACATTTTATGATTGCACCTTTTATTGAATGACTCAGATTAGAGGCATGTAGATAGGATTTGTGTGAACAGTGCTTTCCTCAGATATGAAAATTCTTTAAAAAGCAGTCATTTTTTAATGATCATGGGGATACTAATATTAAAATGGTGTTTATAGTTGTTAAGAGATATTCTGTCTTTAGAAGTGAGGGTAGCATAGTATCCATCTAACTTTGGCTTAGAGTAGGTAATCGGCACCTTAAGATAGATCTAGCTTAAATTTGAGAAATTTTAAATAACAAGGAAATGACTTGATTAAAAAAGGAAGAGTATTCCAGAAGTAGCTACTAAAGATAGAAATAGAAATAACAGAGGAAGGAAACTTGCAATTTCTTTATTAATAATAACTGACATTTGCTTACAAATTTATATTTTGCAAAGCTGTTTCACATACATTATTCTATTTAATCCTCACAACAGCCCCATGATATAGGTGTTATTCCATTGTTTGTTAGAAAACTGAGGTTCAGAGACTGTCCTTGCCCAAGGACAGTCATATAACTAGTAGCCCTCTGGCCACAACTTCTCTTTCACTTTTGTTAAGCAGTTACTTCACCTTTCACCTCAGTCAGTTAGGGATGTTTTTTGTTTTTTGTTTCATTTTTATTTGAACTGTTTGGACTGAATGATTGATTTGGGGTTTGGGAGCATTGAGAAGAAGGGATTGCTTTCCACGCTATTGTAAAATAGACTTATGTTTACTATTTGCCCCCATAGGTATATTACGGTTCTATAGTCAGTGAAAGTCAAATACAATTTTTTAAATTTGTGCTTATGTCTAATAATTGGCCAAAGCAGGTATCTTCTCATAAATGAAGGAACCAAACCCACTGCTATCGAGTCGATTCTGTCTCCTGGCGACCCTGTAAGATTTCCAAGGCTGTAATCTTTACAGAAGCAGACTGCCACATCTTTCTCCTGTGGAATAGCTGGTGGGTTCGAACCACTGACCTTTCAGTTAGGAGCCGAGCACTTTAACCACTGCACCACTAGCGAAAGGATCACAGGGTTAGATATCCTGGGAAGGTTTAGCAGGTGGGGTACATGATCAGAAACAACTAATGTTCCCGATAGATAGAATACAACAATATATCACCTGTGTCCATGACTTGGCAGAGGCTATCTGGAAAATAGATATGGGGGTGGGGGGCTGGGGGAGGTGGGCATTAAGGGGTAAAGAAGCAGCTGGAAATACTTTGACTCTGTAATGAGATAATTAAGACTAATTAGCTGGCCCTGTAGGCAGAAAGCAGCCCATTAAGTCCAGATCCAGTTTTAATAACTTACCTGGTTTTGAGGGTAGAGAGTACAGAACACCCCAGGGAATGAGATGCTTTAGGGATAAAACTCTAGGGGTAGGCTTCTTAGAAAACGAATAGCAATGGTCTGCAGTGGGCAGTGTGTTTCTCCCCTGGGAACTAAGATAAACAGTTCAGATTCCTTAAGGAGAGAAACTACAGGGAGCCTCGGTTTTCTCATCCATTAAATGGAAATGGTATCTACTTTGACGAGTTGTTGTGTGGTTTAACTACGGTGTGAAGGGGCCTTGAGCAATTCCTATCACAAATCAAGTGCTCAGGAAATATTAATTGAGAAACAAATATTTATTGAGTGCACTATTAGAGGCACTGTCACTGGAACCTCAGAATGAGGCAAGTTCAGTGCCCAGAGCTATTTTCCTATAAGAGCAAGAGCTGGTGCCACTTCCTGACAGATACTGAAAAATCCTGCCCTGCCTGAAGCCACAAGTCATTTCATATCCAGCTAGAAATCCTAGGCAGTTTAGAGGAGTACTGAAATGAAAACCTGGCCCAAGTTAGAGGGACCTAGTTAAAGCACACTTTTCAAGTCGTATAGTAATACGACTTCAGAAATGCTATACTAGTGAAGCACTGGGAAACGGCCGATGATGTGGGCCTAGACCTACAAAAGGAACTGGCACCCATTGTTACTTGGCTTTGAAGAGATTATTTTCTTCACTCATAGCCTCTGTGTCTCCTTGTTTGTTTCTCTTAATTCCCCTTAGTTTGGACCACAGCTTTATAGCAGGAGACTCTACTTTTACAGACTATATTTGTTCCCTATTGCTGCTGTAACAAATTACCAGATACTTAGTGGCTTAAACAATACAACTTTATGATCTTACAGTTCTGAAGGACAGAAGTCCAAAGTAGGTCTCACTAGCTAAAATCAAGGTGTTGACAGGGCAGCATTCCTTGTGGAGGCTCTAGGAGAGTTTGTTTTCCTAACCTTCTGCAGCTTCTAGGAGCTGCCTGCTTTCCTTGGCTCATGGCCTCTTTCCTCCAACAAAATTGGGCCAAATCCTTCTCAGGCTGTCATGTCTTAGGTTCTCCCACTTTTGCCCCCCTCTTCTACTTTTAAGGATCCTTGTGATTACGTTAGACCCACCCGGATAATCTATTTTAAAGTCAGCTGATTAGCAACCTTAATTCCCTTTGTTATGTAACCTAACATATTTACAGGTTCCAGGAATTAGGACAGTGGATATCTTTGAGGGGCCATTATTCTGCCTACCATACTGGTCTATCACTAATTCCAAAATACTTCACACAATACTCATACAGTAAATCCTCGGTAAGTGTTAGCCGCCATCGTTTATTATCACCATAGTTATGTGTATTACTTGCTTCTCCTTACCCACTCCCCGACCTCTCCCCACCCTTGCAAGCCAGCTGCTATTTATATTCAAGTTTTAGGAAATGTTTTGCCTGCATTTAAGGGGGAAAAAGAGAAACCCTAGATTTTTTGTTGGTTTTAAATTGAAATATAATTCACATATCATAAAATTCACTCTTTTAAAAAGTACTATCTAATTCCAGATCATGTTCATCACCCTAAAAAGAAACCCTGTATCTATTAAGAGTCACTCCCCAATCTCCTCTTAGCCCCTGGCAACCACTAATCTGCTTTCTCCCTCTATGGATTTGCCTATTCTAGACATTTCATATAGATGTAATAATGCAATATGTGGCCTTTGTATCTGCCTTTTTTCACTTTGCATGTTTTCAAGGCTTATCCAAGTTGTAACATGTACCAGTACTTCAGTTTTATTGTTTTTTGTTTTATGGCGGAATAACATTCCATTGTATGGCTGTACCATGTTTGCTTATTCATTCATCGGTTGATGAACATTTGCATTGTTTCCACTCTGGCTATTATGAAATAATACTCTTATGAACATCCATGTACAAGTTTTTGTGTAGATCTGTGCTTTTGGTTCTGTTGGGTATTGTGTTAGGCTAGGTTCTCTAGAAAAGAAAAACCAGTGAAGAATATATATACATATACACAGAAAGAGAGAGAGAGATTTATCTGGAGGAGATGGCTCACATGGTTGTAGAGGCTGGTGAGTCCCAAGTCCATGGGTCAGGCATCAAGCTGAGGCTTCTCCTGACTGATGTAGCTGTAGGGGCTGACAAATCCCAAGATTGCCAGGCAATACGGCAGGCTGATGGCTCAAGTACCAAGAGCTGGAGGTCAGATGATAATGAACTGGATACAGGATCCAGAGCAAGCAAAAGCCAGCGAGCTTTGCCAGAACGTCCATGTATGTTGGATACAGGCCACACCCCCAATGAAACTCCCCTTATAACTGATCAGCTGATTACATCAGATCACATCATGGAGTTGATTACATTGTATCACAAAATGGAAGATAACTACATCATTATATAACTGCCAAACCACTGAGAATCATGGCCCAGCCAAGTTGACATACAACCTTAACCACCACAGGTAGATACCTGGGAGTGGAATTGCTGGGTCATATGGCAACTCTATGTTTAACTTTATGAGGAACTGCCAAAATGTTTTCTGGAGTGGTAGCACCATTTTATATTGGCTGCACCATCTTACATTCCCACCACTCGATGCTTTTAAATGTACCAAAAAGAAAAAGAATAAATGTCCTACAAATAAAATATCTGACAACCAACATACTTGAAAGAGTTACTATTTTATTTTAATGTGACTTCTCTGAAAGAAAAAAAAATTATAACTCATAAAATGAATGACTTTCTGTTGAATCAGATCCTCAGAAACCCAGTAGAGGTGATTAGCTTTGGGTTTAACCTAAAAGCTGAAGCATTTATCATTTTTTATCTATGTTTGGGTGTGAACTTGTTACGTTAATATTTATTTTTCCTAATGCCAATGAAAATATTAGCCTGTAACTTGACACTTCACCTTCAAATCTTACTGGTTTTTGGGCCCTTTTCTTGTTAAGGGGGAAAAAAAAAACCTGGAAGCTTCAATGATTATTTATAAAATGATCACATATAGAGTTGACATACTACATATATAACCGCATACTTGAATATGAAGTTGTAAGATAATGAGCTCATGTTTTCCCCTTTGGCATTAGAAATAGTAAATGATACTTCTGTGGGTAATACAAATGAGGAAAAAGTCTTTAGTAGATGTAGTATAAAGTTGTTTGCATGATGTCAGCAAAAACGGCAAGTTCTCCATCTTAGGTGATACAACAGATCACATTGCAGTAAGAAAGGCACAGTGCTAACTGCAGCACAAACATTTCTGTGGTAATCATGCACCAGTGTCTCACATTTGCCTACCTTAAACTCAAGTGATTGCTTAGAAATTTTTTTCTCCTCATCAGAACCAAGCTGATTGTTCTTTACCCTCTTCTGACTTTATGTGGCTCCAGACTCCATGTTCTGTGACCCTTACTTGAGCCCCCACATCATAGACATAGGGGAAGAGCATGAGTTTGGGAGTAAGGCAGGTCTGCATAGGGATCCTAGCTCACTGACATTTACCGGCTGTATGATGTTGGACCAGCTACTTTACTCCTTTGAGCCTCTTTTTTCACATGTAAAATGAGGGAAGTCATACAGCTTCATAGGATTGTTGTGTCCATTAATGACTTGCAACAGTGCTTTGAATATAGTAAGAGCTACATAAATGTTCAGTAAATAAATTTAAGTACCTGTCTTAGGTAACTAGTGCTGCTATAACAAATACCACAAGTGGGTGGCTTTAACAGACAAATTTATTTTCTCTTAGTTTAGGAGGCTATAAGTCCGAATTCAGGGCATTGTCGGTTCTAGGGGAAGGCTTACTATCTTCCTATGGGATCTGGGGGAAAATCCTTGTCTCTTCAGCCTCTGTTTCCTGGTTCCTTGGAGATCTCCTTGTGGCTTGGCATCTTTCTTCCTCTTTTCTTCCTTAATCTGCTCCTTTTATATCTTGTAAGAGATTGACTCAAGGCGCACCCTACATGAATCCTGTCTCATCAACATAACAAAGACAGCCCATTCCCAAATGGGATTAGAACCACAAGCATGTTGTTGTTAGGTGCCTTCCAGTTGGTTCTGACTCATAGCACCCCTATATAGAACAGAACAAAACATATAGAACAGTCCTGCCCCATCCTCACAGTTGTTGTTATACTTCAGCCCATTGTTGCAGCCACTGTGTCAGTCCATCTTCTTGAGGGTCTTCAGGCATAGAGATTAGGATTTACAACACTTATTATTGGGGGACACAATTTAATCCATAACAGTACCAAGTTCATTGCCTACAGATAGTGAGCACTCAGCAAATAACTACAGTTATTCAGTTATTCAACAAACATACCTTTAGTGCCAAGCCCATTTCTAGTCACTGGGATAACAGACCAGGTTTCTCCACCAAAGAGGTTACATTCTAGTAGAGAAGACAAACAATACATGAGCAAATATGTAAACTAATAGCCAGTCATAGTAAGTTCCATCAAACAGGTAAAGCAGGTTATGGGTTGGAGAGTGACCAGGGGGACTGCAGATGCTGTTCTAGGTAAAGTGATCGGGGCAGGCCTCTCTGAGGAAGTGACGTTTAAGTAGAAACGCTGCTCATGTTACTCTCTTTAGTATTTGCTCCTTGATTTCTCCCTGCACATTTTGGTGGCTTATCTCTCTGCTTCCGATATCCCTGTATACCTCAGCCAATCAAATTTTCATTGGCTTCAGAAGGTGGAGTCAGGAAATTTTTTGATCTATGCCTTAGTACACTATGTATAGTAGTATACTAAGAAAAGGGTTGAAATGTTAAAGTTCTGAATTTGTCTTTGTTCTGAGTGGACATCCTTCCCTTGGGAAAGCTTTGCTCTCAAAGGAAGGGTATTGGGCTGACAACCTGACCGTCACACTTTATTTCATTCACACTTTATTTGATCACCTTTCTAAATCCATCTTAAACTCAAGACAACAAAAATGCTAATGACTGTCATTTAGTAAGTGCCAGGCACTGAGCTGGGGCTTTACGGATGTTTTCCTATTTAGTTCTCACAGCTAACTTTATGAAGTAGATATTATATTTTTTAATTACAGATGAGTAAAGTGACTTTGCCCTAAAACAGACAGCTAGCAGTAACAGAGCCAGGACTCAAGCCTAGAGCTTTCTGATTTCAAAGCATCTACTTTTACCAGCACCCTTATTTGCCTGAAGTGATAATTACCACCGTTCTCATTAATCTGCACTTAAAAAATACTTTATCTTAGAAGAGTAAGATGGTTTAAATATAATGGACATGTATGTTATATATATAAAGATTTGATAATGGAGAATGACATCAAGCTTGGTAAAGTGGAGGGTTAGTGAAAAAGAGGAAGACCATCAACAGATGGATTGACACAGTGGCTGCAACAGTGGGCTCAAACATAGCAATGATTGTGAGGATGGTGCAGGACCGGGCAGTGTTTTGTTCTGTTGTATATAAGGTCACGATGAGTCAGAACCGACTTGATGGCACCTAACAACAACAATTATTTATTGTATTATTTTATATCAGGCATAATAAATAAGACCTATTTAAAAATTCATCTTTATTGAGCAACTACTTTTCGTTCAAATACAAAATTTTCCTAACATATGCCAGGCACTATTGTAATACTGTAATGCTAGGACTACCATTAATATGTTTTGAGCATATTCTATTTTCATGTGTCATAACATTTAATCTTCACAATAATCCTCAAAGATAGGTATTTTCACCCTTATTTTGTAGATAAGGAAATTGAGACTCAGAGCATTGAGTAAAATATCCAAAGTTAAATAGCAGGTGGTGGAACCAGACGAGTGGTCTATTTGACAGGAGAGCCCTACATCATCATCCTTCACTAAGAAACACAAAAATACATGGTCTTAGCTCTCCAGAAGCTAAGCCAGAGGTACTATCAGTGTAGGGTGATAGACATAACAGTTTATATACACGTGTTATAATTTTTTTCTCAATCCCCACAGTAACCCTTATCAAATGGTGGTGGTGATAGTGATAGTGGTAGCATGATGTAGGTGATATTACTAGTGTTATTATTATATGTGTGCTTAAATATCTGCAGTTCAAGGCAAAGTGGTAAGTGCTCTCTATAGTAAAGAGTCAAGACAAAGTGCTATGGGAACCAAAAGGGAGAAGGGACATTACTTGCAGTACGACCAGGGAGAGCTTAACTCAGACATTGGGAAAGCAGTCATTTGACCTGGGCCTTGAAAGATAGAAATGGCTTCTGTATAGGTCTCTAATGTCATCACCAGTTGACAGAGGGTGTATCTAAAAGAAATAACTTGGTCACATAACCAACTGACAGAGCAGGGATTATAATTTGGTTTGCTTTACCCTTCACCTAGGACCCTGACCTTTGTCTAGGGCAGCATACTGTGAAAGACTCATTGGCCTTCACCTTTGACATCACTTTGTGAACAAAGCTAGGTCCCTGGTTTTTGTAGGATTCCTGAAACAAAGTATGTGAGTTTGAGGGGGAGAGATAAGTCACAAAAGATTAGGGTGTGTGCTAGATCAACCACTCCTTAGGAGTCAGAGGATCCCGATTCTGCTGCTGACCTTTGTGTTTGTGGCCTTGGATGTCAATTTCCTTATCTGTTAAATTGCTTATAGATCAGTGTTCCTCAGACTTTTGCATGCTTCTGAATCACCTGGAGAGCTTGTTAAAACAAAGATTGTTGCCCCCCACCCCAAGTTTGTGATTCAGTAATTCTGGGATGGAGCCTGGGAATTTGTATCTAACAATAGCCAGGTGATGCTTATGCTGCTAATTCAGGGACCAAAGTTTGAGAACTGTCGAGATCATCTCTGAGATCTCGTTTCTTCTTTAATGCTCTATTTAAAAACTCTAATAGCATATAAATCAGGTGGTGTAAGCCACATAGCTCCACCTCCAACTAAGTATGCCATCTTGAGCAGTCATTTAACCTTTCCCTGCCTATTTCTTCAGTAAAGTGGAGCTCATAGCTCCCTGTGACATAGGAAGAAATCCCTTTTGAAAAGAATACCCTATCACTTATCAGTTGTGCATATCTATGTTTAAAGTGAAGATTCTGCTTTGACAGAATCCTTGAGGAAACTACAGACTACCTTTAAAGTGAAAAGTTTAGCAGAAAACGACTCCTGTTTTCCCTCTTTATAAAGAAAAAGAAGCTTAGTGCAAGAGAAAGTGTTTCCATGGAGAATATACTTAAAATCCAAATGAGCCATGAGGGACCCAATCCTATTTGGCAGATAAAGAAAAGTTTCCGTTCCGTCTACTTAACAAATTAATAAAAAGGAACATAAATAAAAGAGAATAATAACTCAGAGCTATCTGGGCACCTGAGTCTGAGAGCCCTTTAGGGCCTTGGCACCTAAAGAGAAGGGGGAAAAAAGACCCCTGTCTCCGAGGCTTTCAAAGTAGCCTTCCTTGAGGCATTAGGGAAGCTCTGGGGGCCTTAAGAGCTGAAGGGCTGTGATGCCTGAGGCATGAGTCTGTTTGATCCAATAAAAAGCCAGAAAAAAAATGGCTGATAAGTAATTTTGCTATTTCATGTAGTGCAAAAGAGAAGGCGAAACACCAGAATATTCAGTGAGCCAAAGCACAAAATGTGGCATGGGTGTGAATGCAGGGTGACCCCCTCTCAGGAACATTTCTAAGCCTGAATGAAGCACTCCCTGCCGAGGCTAATGTACAATAGCATGCCTTTTAAACCACGGTGACCCTTTTGTTTCTCTGATAGGCGAAGATGAGGATGAATTTGAGAATTTCATGCTGCCTCTTACAGTCTCTTTCGAAACAGTATTACAGATATTCAACAACAACTTTAAACAAGAAGATGTAAAGGTGGGTTTGTTTCCAAACATGAGGAAAGACAGTTTTGCTCTTCATAGAGTATCTAGATCCAGAGAAGAGTTTTGGATATCTGTGTGTGCTTCATGCCTCATCAGCCCTGCTTTCCCCGTTGCATGTGTCTTTGCGTTGTTTTTCATATATGCACTTTTCTAGTTTCTCATGCATAACCGACTTCGAAGTCAGCAAATTGTTTCAGCCAGTCAGTTCATGATTAGATGGCACAGATTTGTCTCTGGTGGCAGTTACTATCTTTAGTAGAACGTTTCTTGTGGGCACACCACTTTAAACATCCCTATTCCCTCATCTACCCTACACTGAATGTTTCAGTATATTTATATGAAGGAATGCACAGACATAGACATGCTAAAACAGTACATCTCTAAATATTTCTTAAACAAGAATTTATATAAATCAAGACTTTATTAAATGGTTAGGCGTATATGTATAAATAGGAGCTGGTCTTGAAGTATTGCATTCTTAAACTGAACAAAGTGATTAGGGTAACTGATAGCTAAATAAGGTTTTTATGTGCCTGTGGGAGCCATATTAGGATTGATTTGACAAGTCAGTTCAGCTGTGGCAACAGTCATACTATCTAAGGCAACATTATGTTTTATTAGTAAAATCCTTAAGTGTAGCAAGCTGTTTGTGACAAAACAGCCCCATATTTTAAGATGGGGGATGGGGGAGCACAAGGTTAGCTAAATAGAAATAGTGTCTCCTGAAATTACAGTGTATCGAGGCTATATTAAATAGATTGACACTGATTATTATTTTTAAAAGACTAATAAATGCACTCCAGAGAATGCAGGCACCTTTGTTAATGATGCTTGAGTCATATTTTATTGTTATTTTGATATATGTTAGAAATATTAGCTGTCATTTTGCATGGCTCATCTTCCCTTCACCAAAAAAAAACCAGTAGTAAGAAGCCAAATAAACAATGGATGGCCTTTGATGCTTATTTTAGTGTAACTCTTCTACCAAAAAGTAATTAGCCAAATACTATACCTTTTAATTTAAAACAGCATACCATAGTCACAGAATCTTAAAAACTAAAAAGGACCTTATAGATTTTCTTTATGTTTATATTCCTGCTGAAATTCTTCACCAGAGTTTCCACTCCAGTTAACTTTTTTTTTAAGATATCATTGAGTATTTTAATGACTAACAAAGTCTTTGCAGCTTTAATGTGGCTTTTGCTGCCCTTTATTAAAAAGAAACAGTGAGGTTGAAAAACACCATCTTTATAAAAATTACATTTGTCTCATTTGAAGATTTCATTATACTCCAAGCCCTTTTTGATGTAATCCCATCTAGTTTGATAGAAACCATCTTCCTAGAGTCATTTTTAATGGAGTTCCAGTGATATATCCCTAAACCAGCAAGTTCTTAACGACCCTGGAAAGTGACTGCTTGATTACACTTTAACGGTATTTGCAAATAAAATCACAAGTAATTAAGGGGAAATCTCCAGGCTTTTGAGCAAGTTTGATGCATGATAACTGCCTGATTCGGCTTCATCTAGAGTAATGCTGTGTAGGCAACAGCTACTGAGATCAATAGCAACGTAATGATAGTGGCAGAATTAAGTGAGTAACCTGAGAACTGTGCCTCAGAATGCATGCAGCTGCCACGAACCAAGGCCACACAGTGCACTCCGTGCTTCCGTCCTAAATGTTCATCAAAAGACGCCCTGCAGGAAAATGGAGTTAGATGCTCTTTATTGCTGATCGTGTCTCTTGCCACATTTATCAGGGAAATTGGATTAGCAGTTGGCAGCTGCAGGTAGACAAGATTCTGCAGTGATTAAATATGCAGCTTGGCTGCATTTGTTGTGACAGACCTTTAGTAAATTCTACTGTAAGCACCATCTGTCTAATTTGTATAAAGAAAACTTGGTGCTTTAAGCTACCGATAAAGAACTAAATCTGTTGCTTTATCGTAAACAAAACTTTTGCAATGAATGCTTTTAAATGTAATTTATTAGGTTAAGGCTATTTTTCTGTCATGATGAATAAATAATACATGCAAAAGGGCTTTTAGGTACTTCATTTTGCAAGTACTAGAGATAAAAACAGTTCTGTTTTGTTCTTCAATAAAGTATTTAGTATTCCAGTCCACAGGAGGTGATGCTGTTAAAATATCTCTATGAAAATGCCGCAGGACTGCCAAATTCATTTAATTTGCAACCTTTACCAGGATTTTCTAACTCCTTATTTATAGATATTTTTTCAGATGCAGATTTTAGGACGAATTTAAACATTAAGGACCTGCGTTGCCAAATTGAAATATGGTTGTGAGGGGAGAGAATGCTGCAAAGCTCTTAAATTTATAGCTTTGTGTTTTTTACTTAGTCCTAATAAAATTGAAGAGAACACTGAATTTTTGTCTTGGGTTTTTCTCTTCAAAGTAAAGAAAGAAAACGTTGTGACAAATCCTGGCTCCAAAGCATTATTTCAAAATATAGGTTTTTTTCACCCCTAAAATTGCATCCGTAGTAAAATATAGTTCAAGACTCTTCTGACTCCTGCATCTTTTTTGATTCGGCTATGATGTCATCGGTTTTAAGGAAAATGAATGAAAACTTCTCGGAGGAAGGGGAGCAGTTAAATAGGAGCCTGCTATCTTTAGTCTCTTCGTAAAAACTCCACAATGTTAAATTATTTAAAATCCTTGATTTTCAGCATGCACACATTAAAAGTTTTCGCACTAAGTGCCAAATGTTGCAAACAGCACTTTAACAGAATGATTTTGCTTTGATCCCTGTAGCAGTTCCTGAATAATTTATCACAGGTTATTGCCTTAATTCTGGAGAGGGATAGAGCAATAAAGGCAGATGAAAACACTCCAGTTGAAACACCTTGGGGCTTGCTCATTCCTCTGACACGGCTCTTTTGTTGGAACTATTTAGAGGTTATTAAGATGTGTCTCCAGAATTAAGAGTATGCTGTAAGGATGAAGACAGCCATCTTAATTCTAAAGACAAAGCACAATGACCCTTCACCTTATTTTTCTTTGTTGTTATTATATAGTAGAATTATGAGGATAATATTATAGCTGCCCCCAGTAGTGCCACTACAGTAAAGGGTCTGTCAGACTTTCCATTAGAAACCCTGTTTTGGGGGGTCAGGGTGGAAGGAGCCGCGTTTCAGCTGTTCCCAGCCCATCCGTCTCACGCTTGGCACACAGACAACTATTCACCATACAGCGGACTGAAGCACTCAGCAGTTTCTCCTTGAAATACCCAAAAAGGAATCCTTAGGATTATCTGCCCCAGACTTACGCCACTCCCCAAAATAGCCTCACTAAAAATAAAGATGCTTGTCATTTTTCAAATCAATCAAGTGTTAACCAACCACAGTACAGAAGAGGAGAAAGGTACTTTTGAAATAGACCTCTCTGTACTTTTTTAAATGAGATGGTAAATTGTGGCTCCTTCCCCCTCAATTTCAGTCAGATCACCTCTCTCTCAGGTTATTTAGTAGCCTGATTGAGCTCCTAGTTAACAGCTTTCCTGTATCATACCAGAACTAGGTGTGTTTCAGCTATGGAGAAAGTACTCCCTTAGTGTTGTTTGTGTGTCTGTGTAAATTGTTCTAGTACTCGCTGCAGCTTTGAGATAAAAGGTATGAGCATAAGAAATCTGTTTCTTACTCACATTAACACTTTATTTTCCTGCTCAGTTAAATCTGTTTAAAATATGCATTTAGTTATTGCCATATGCTTCTTCTGCTCTGCAGTAGCATTTTCTAAAATAAAAATCTGGTATAATTCCCTAGCCACATTTTACTGAATTAAAAATACCCATAGATTCCCTGTCAGTTGGAGCACTTCTATTAACTTGACATCTTTTAAGGAAGGAAAAAATTGTGATAAAATCAAAATTAACCTTTTTTGTGTGGTAAAGATAGTCTAAAATAGTATTTTATTAAGAGCCTTTTATTGTAGGCACAAAGACAGTAAAACTCATGGTTCCTATTAACTGATTTACAGTTGAGTTGTGGGTACCTTATGTGTTTGTGAGAGTTTAAGATTATTTGAAGAATAGCCTGTAAGGTACATAATAAAAATAGAACCAAAAGGCCACTTTAATAGAAAGACTGCAGAGCTAAGTTGTCAGAATAGAATTGTTGGAAGAAGGCTTGTTAGAAGATGTATTTTGTTCTGAGGGCTGGAACAGGTTTCAGGTGGTGAAAATAGGTTACATAAACGGCAAAATGGTTTTTAAAAAAAATAGCAGGTCACATGCAAGAACTGCAAGGAAACCAGCCAATTATAGAAAAACAAGAACTGGCAAGATTATGAGAGAAGAAAGAGTAAGTCATTTAAAGAAGCAGAAACAGAAATTCAGTGTTCATTTTTAGAAATTCAGATAGCCTTCATTCTATAAAGTGTTAGGCTGTGTACAAACGGAATATTCTTACAAACAACATTTAGTTATATTGAGCCATCTTTTAGGTGGGAGGAGGAGAAGAGAAATTCCAGATGCTCTGACAGTTAGATAAACTATTGTATGCTACTTTGAAATGTTGTTTAACTATTAAGATGAGGTCAGAACTCACTGTCTGCTTAATGATAATCGTAAACTCCTTCCTAAAGAGATTTTCATGTTACCAGAATCCAAGGAAAGAAAAAAATCTGGTAAAGAGAAAAGTTCAGGTATCATTTTCTGCCAGAATGTTTCCACTGAAACATTATCTTCAGAAATCACAGTAGCATATCTCAATTATCCCACCCCCTTGTTTTGCAATTATGTTTATTTGTGCTCTTTGTTCTGACATTCTGGCATCTGTTCATGGGTTTTCTTTTTCTTCCCAAGCTTTATCTGAAGGACAGCTCAATTACGAGTCCAGAGTACAAGTCAGGTCTCCCTCCTTTAAGAGTCAAGTGTTTTCCATCTAAAAGTAAATACTTACAGAACACCTAGTATATGTTAGGCTCTGTGCTAGGTATTTTTCCATAAGCTTATTAAATTTATTCCTCACAATAATTTGTGAAAGGGGAATTATTAGCCCCTTTTATAGATGAAAAACTGAGACTGCTAACGTGCTTTGCCTTAAGTCTTAGAATTAAGAAGTAGAGCTGGACTCAAACTAAGTCTTCTGACATTGAGTATAAAACTCAATTTACCGTATCTTTTCCTTACTTTGGGTAATGCAGCTGCCATTCTGGATATGTCATAGTACCAATAGGTCACCAGGCCAGTTGTTTGTTTGTTTAAATAAATTTTTGTACTGCAGAGTAGTTTTATTTTGTCCTAAGTTATTAAGGATATTCATTAGGGATCTTTAAATGCCAGTGTGTTTCCAGGATAGTCTCCAAATTGTATGGTTCATACAAGCCAATGTGGTTAAAATTCGCAGTTATTAAATAATGTCTAGACCATGTACATTTCTGTTTTGTGGAATTATCTATTCTGGTCTTTTTTTTTTTTTTTCCTAATTTGGCATTATTCAGAAACAAAGTATATTAAGTACCTAAATGTGCCTAAGCTACTGGAATTACGACTTAGCTCATTTTATAAGAAGCAAGATGGAGTTGGTCAGCACATTTGATGGTCTGTTTGTTTAAAGAATCTATGAGTCTATGGTTTGCTATAGAAAGAGATCTGAGCGAGACATTTTAGCTAATGAATCAAAATCAGATATGTGGTCATTATTGCCTGATTATTACTCCATCTGCTCTGCACTAACGTGAAAATCAATTACTGTGTCTCTTTCCCACTGACAGCGTATGTTGATCGGGCTGGCAAGAGATCTTCGAGGGATTGCCTTTGCACTGAACACAAAGACCAGCTACACCATGCTGTTTGACTGGATGTATCCTTATTACACTGTGACAATACCAGCTCTGTGCACAGAGGGATGCCAGCCCCCTTGCTTTCGTTTAATAGTATGGCACAGTAGGGAAGAGGAAACAAAGCTAAATGAACTAATGTGTAATCAGCTAAAAATTACAGCACAGTGGCAGCAGTGCAGATAACTGAGCACAGCATTTGGAGACGGAGCTCAGAAAGGTCACTTTTTTGATGCCATTAAATATTGACAACTTAAAAATCACATCCCCAAATGATTGTTTCTGTTGGTGTTGCAGGGATAATCAGGCTAACGTCTTTAACTCAGAATCAATGAGTCCTACCATTTGGCATTTTTTAGGAGATTTGAA
Source organism: Trichechus manatus latirostris (assembly GCF_000243295.1). NCBI lineage: Eukaryota > Metazoa > Chordata > Mammalia > Sirenia > Trichechidae > Trichechus > Trichechus manatus. The sequence goes on along the minus strand of NW_004443947.1, from coordinate 8,675,802 downwards.
TCCCTGTTCCATCTCAATTAGCAGGCCTGAGAATGTCCCTTTATCTGTTGGAGGCATAACTCGTTGTGCTGTAGTTTTTCATCATCATGAAAACATTAATGGACAGGAAAGGGGAGAAATAAATGGTTAGGATTTTTCGTTCAGTATAAGATTTGGATTTACCTTTGCCAAGACTTAGTACAGGCAGCAAAAATAAAAAAATCAAACATCCCACAGAAATGCCTCATCATGGAAGAGCGAAAAGAGCATGGCCTTTGGTGTCAGACAGACCAAGCTTGAAATCCCAGCTCTCTACTTACTGTGTAAACCTGGGCAAGTCCCTTCACCTCTCTGAGTCTCAGTTTCCTTATCTAAAAGAAGGAGATAATCCAGTATCATGGCTTTTTGTGAGCTTTAAAATATGTAATGCATTTTGTTCATGTCTGGCACATATTCTGTGGTCCTAAGTGGTTCTTATTTGTATTGTTTTAGGAGTTAGTATTGTAAGAATCATCATAGGTCCCAACAGGAGATGACAATCTATGCATGTTATTTGAGTATAATATAATGGCTTTCATGCCTTTTATACATGAAACCATCAGAGCACACAGGAAAAATTCTGTAGTCTTGAAGCTAATTTATTTTTCAAGTTACATTGTTTCTCAGTTGCTCTGTTCAAACTCTTCATATCCAGATGTCTCTCGTAAGTTAAATTGCAAAAGAAACTTCTTAAGAGGTAATTTTCAACTACTGATAGCATGGTTATGGCCCGAGATATACCTAAAAGGAGATCTGGGCATATTTTAGGGAGAATTCTACACGTTAAAAATTTTTTTAGAGATTAATTTGAGTAGTGGACATATTTTTGTTTTATTAAAACCTACTTCATTGGACTTATGTGCCCATGGAAGGGATAGAGATAAGAATTTTCTGTATCCCTGAGGAATCACGTGTATCTTTAAATCAGAGTATAATGTACACATACAGAGGTTGTAAATTTTAGCATGGAAAGTCACTATTTTAACTATGAAGGATAAACTGGAATTACATACAGTCCTTTCATTTCTCTGAACATAAATAGCAGCTAGCTTACCTCCCAAAAGGAAAACTTTCATTTATTTGAAACATCATAAAAATCTAGTGTTGACACTTTGCAACTGATGATGATCTTGAAGCCAAACTACAACCCCAGGACACTCAGCAGTTAACATTCATGTTTTCCTCGCCAACAGTTTTAACCAAGAGTCAGGGTCAGAACCTTTCCCCTCAGTGTAAAAGGATGGAAATGCCTGCCATAATTGATACAGCCTAAAATTTAGAGAAGATACTGTAATTTAAGTTTTCAATTAAGTCTTCTCCATTTCCTCACTTAGCTGTTTCTTTTTTTGGCACCCATCGGAAATGAAACTTTTGTCCAGCAGATGGCAGAAAATAGCAAACAGAAAACCTTGGGACTTAATGTTTTGTTTTGAACTAGAAACCGTTGTCTTCTCCATTTGACCAAAGATGTTGATGTTACTAGGGTCAGGGGCGGAGGGCGAAGTGTCAGGTATGCAGGAAGCTGTGTTGGATTGTCAAGCAGGGTGGTTTGGTACCTGCCTTGCTTATAATAATTGAGTTTCAGTAGCAAATCAGCTTCCTTGGGAAAAGGCCAAAGGCTCTTCATAATTGTATTGACAACAAAATGAATATGATAAATGGTGTTCATTCAGTTGAGACAAGATTTATAGTTTTCCTTTGGGCAAGGGATAAAGAGCAAATATTTATAATAATAGTAAAATTTGTTTAAAAGTTTCATTATTTGATAATTCAAAAAGCTTTATTAAAATATTTCAAAATACTTTAAGCAGTTTCAGGTGATAAAGTACAAATTCTTTCCAAACTATTCAAGTAATGCAAAAATGAATAAGTATATGATTTAAAAAAAAAAGGATATGAAAGTCATTTATTCTTCCTGAAATATTGATATGTCAAACCGTCAGTGATGATTCCCACATTACTGCTGGGGAAAGTTTATTTGCCTTTCATCCACATAAATGTGTGTTCTTTAATTTGTTATACAGTCCTTAACATGCAGAGGAAACATCCTGTAAGAGCACATGTCATCTTAAAGTCAAAACGCATTTTATTTATGGAGATTATTTGATAAAATGCTATTTTAGTGGTTAGCTATTTAATTCACAAATATTTCTATAAACACTGACTGCATTAACTGCTACACAGACTGCTACATTACTTATCACTCTGTCCTTCCCAAACTAAATTGCCTGAAACTACGTAGCAACCATCTTGATAAATTGTTTCCACTACTGGAGAATTGAAGGAGGATCATTGATATACTTCTTTGCCCCTATAGTGAGAACACTACAAAAGCAAGCACTTTACCTTACAGTGCATTTAATTGCCTTGTTTAAACTTTTCTCTTAGCATACCTAGACTGCGGTATCAAAAATCCAGAGAGAAGTTGAAAAAAAATAAATAAATAAAGGAATGTATACGTTAGTTCCTCACACTCAGTCATTTAATTCTCTCAGTCTGATCTTTGAGCCTACTAACTTTGGAATAGGACAGTCTTAGATTCCAGTTCTGATTTCACCACTAAACACCCTCCAGGGTGTTGGGTAAGTCACTTAATGTTTCAGAATCTTCTTCCATAAAACAGGGCTAATGATACCTATCTCACAGATGTATTGTAAGAAGTGAGTGAACTGACACTTAAAGGGCCCGGCGCTTTGTCTGGCACAAAGTAAATACTGTTGTTGTTAGTTCTTTTCCTTAATTATGGAATGAAACAAAGGCCATTAGCTCACTTATTCAGCAAATTGATCTAAGAGTTGTGCCATGTGTTATGAGGGATGTAGATTACTAGAACATAAATGCTACCTTAAAATGAGCTTATAGTGTAATAGAGTAAGTCAGATACCTACATAAATGACTGATATGGCACAGAGCGATTTCTTTAGGTAGAGAATCAGGGAATGCTCTGTAAAGTTGAAGATACTGCCCTGGATCTTACCAAGCAGGTTGGATTGGACCATGTGAAAATAAGAAGAATGATAGGTTTTCACTTGGACCAAACACCAGGTTTAGGAGTAGTGGAGAAGAAGATGTATTATTACTTATTTCATGGTTGGAAATGTAGATTGTTTGGGACCCTTGAATTAGGGCTGTCATGGTTTGAAATGTGTGTATCAGTTTGGCTGGGCCATGATTCCCGGAATTGTGTGGTTGGCCTCCATTTTGAGATTGTAATTTTATGTTAAAGAGGATTAGGGTGGGATTGTAACACCACCTTTACCCAGGTCACATCCAGTATAAAGGGAGTTTTCTTGGGGTGTGGCGTGCACCACCTTTTATCTCTCAAGAGATTAAAGGAAAGGGAAGCAAGCAGAGAGTTGGGGACCTCATACCATCAAGAAAGCAGGGCTGGGAGCAGAGCGTGTCCTTTGGACCGGGGTCCCTGCACAGAGAAACTCCTAGTCCGAGGGAACACAGAAAAGAAGAAGGCCGACAGAAAAAGCCTTCCCCTGGAGCTGATGCCCTGAATTTGGACTTTTAGCCTACTTTAACTGTGAGGAAATAAATTTCTCTTTGTTAAAGTCATCCACTTGTGGTATTTCTGTTATAGCAGCACTAGAAGACTAAGAATTCGATACCGAGAGAGTGGGGTGCTGCTCTAACAGATACCTAAAATGTTAAAATGTGGAAGTGGTTTTGAAACTCTGAATGGAGAGAGGAGCGGCAGTGGCAAAGGACCAGCAGCAGCAGAGAACCTACAGCAGCAGAGAAGCAGCAGCAGCAGAGAACCAACAGCAGCAGAACCAGGAGACCAGCGCGAGATGGCACGGCACTGGAGCCGACCCTCGGAGGGAGAGAGCTGAGTGCCTGTGCGCGGGAGGCTTCCTGGCGGAGTGGGGTGCCTCAGAGCACTTATCAGTGGAGCTAGGCCTGCCAACCCATGGAGCAAGGGAGCTGAGTGCCTGTGTGCAGGAGGCTTCCTGGCAGAGAGGGGTGCCTCCGGGCACTTACTGGTGGAACTACAGAGCTTTGGAACACTTGCCCCAGCAGGGCAGATGTGGGTGTGAGGCCCAAGGAGTCAAGAGGCCAAGAAACCAGAAAACAAGCTGAAGAGACAAGGGACATATAGCTGAGCTGCATCAGTCTCAAAAGATATGGCCATGACCTCAGGGGTTTCAAAGGGTGAAACCATAGCCTCTGGTGTTTCTAAGGGTGGAGTTGTCACTCCGATGGAGTAGGAGAATGGTGCGCCTAAAGCCAAGGGAGCAGAGTTGCTGTCCCAGTGGGCC
>NW_004443947.1:8639584-8671269 GCF_000243295.1 Trichechus manatus latirostris | reverse complement strand
TGGCCTCCATTTTGAGATTGTAATTTTATGTTAAAGAGGATTAGGGTGGGATTGTAACACCACCTTTACCCAGGTCACATCCAGTATAAAGGGAGATTCCCTGGGGTGTGGCCTGCACCACCTTTTATCTCTCAAGAGATAAAAGGAAACGGAAGCAAGCAGAGAGTTGGGGACCTCATACCATCAAGAAAGCAGTGCTGGGAGCAGAGCACGTCCTTTGGACCGGGGTCCCTGCACAGAGAAACTCTTAGTCCAAGGAAACACTGAAAAGAAGAAGGCCGACAGAGAGAAAAAGCCTTCCCCTGGAGCTGATGCCCTGAATTTGGACTTTTAGCCTACCTTAACTGTGAGGAAATAAACTTCTCTTTGTTAAAGCCATCCACTTGTGGTATTTCTGTTGTAGCAGCACTAGAAGACTAAGACAGGGGCTAAGGGAATTTAGACCCTTATTCCATAGGTAGTGTAAAGCCATTGATGGTTTTGAGTGGCTAACAAAACCAGAATTTTATTTCAAGAAGAGAGTAATTGGCAGTATTACTGGACAAACTGGAATAGGGAAGGAATGCAAACCTAACCCGTTGCTGTCAATTCCGACTCATAGTGACCCTATAGGACAGAGTAGAACTTCCCTGTAGGGTTTCCAAGGAGCGTCTGGTGGATTTGAACTGCTGACCTTTTGGTTAGCAGCTGAGCTCTCAACCACTGCACCACCAGGGCTCCTAGGGAGGGAAGTAAACTTTAAAAATCATTGTTTAAGTATTTTTTTAGTGTCTTCTCTGTGCCAGTCACCTCTCTGCTGGTCACTGGGAATATAGGCATTAATAAAATGGATTGCTCTTTAGCAGCTCACAATCTAACAGATATACAAATAACTAATAACTAAATAGCAGTGTGTTATAACAAAGATGCATGCAAAGGACCATATGAACATACATGAGGAAGAGATTGGTGTTTTTTGGCAAAATAGGGAAAGCTTCCCAGGGGAAGTGAAAGTTGGGCTAGGTATTGAAAGATGGATCGTCATTTGCCAGACAGAGTAGAACAAAGGGCTTCCAGCAGCAGTCGCCTTCGTCAACAAAGATATAGGTGTATGCACCTATATGTATCCATATAGGTGTATGGAGTGCCTTTAAACTAAGCTCTGAACTGACAGGCTTTTTCTGTACTGGAAGCACATCATCACACCCTTATAGTCCCAACAGTTTTAACAAAAGCACTTCTATTGCCTTCTAGTTTATTATGATGTTTTCTCTGCTTTGAACTCCCAAAAGGAAAGAATTATATTTTAGCTCATTTCTGTTTTCTTCAGGGCCAGTGCATAGTAAGTACTAGTAACTACTGAATGAATGATGGGTGGATGACTGGGTAGACTGATGAAAGGATGAATGTCTGTTGTAAGGAGCGAACCTGATGCTTTTCATTTTTTCATATATTGGCATTCTATAAGGTAATAATGTCATTAATTCCTTTAATTTTTAATTTGTCTAATGTGCACCTTAGGAATTCATTGAGAAGATCTAGGTGAAAGAACTTATATCTGTGCCTGTTGTTCCTGAGGGACCCCTACCTTCTTCCTCCTATTCACATGTATGTGGTCCTCACAAGGCCACTGGAAAATTAAACTCCTAGAGTGGGTTCTGATTCTCATTCTATAATGAGAGTCTGACACTCTCTCTGAAGCCCTTTTAACCTCCCTGCTTAGTAGACTTCTACTCTGCTTTCCAATAATCACTCATTTTCTCTGTGGCAGTCACCTCTGTCAGAAGCATATTAGAATTGTCACCGCTCTCTTTCCACACAGAAAAGGGAGCATCCCCTCATATCCTCCGGCCTTATCCCATAGTGAATACCACATGCTCTGAAAAATACGATGGCCCTGATACCTTCTAGAATGCCTTGCAAAGGGGCATGTGTGTGCCTATGATACTGTTAGGTTATGAGATTTGGGTCTTTCCAGTTTCCTGATGAGCCTTCCAGGTTCTTTCTCATTAATGAAAGCATCTGGGTTTGTTCTCTCAAGATCTCTTGGTTGGATATTTTCTCACCTGTGCTTCTCTGGCACTTCTTCTGAATTTCGGTATTCATACATCCCTATTGTGTGTCTGCCACCCTGACTGGAGCATGAACTCCCCAAGAGTAAAAGCCATGTCTTACTCAGAATCCCAGCCCCTCGTACAATACATAGCAATTGTATCTACCATCTACCAAAAATAACAGATTTTTCTAGTCTATAGGAAAAACAGAACAGTGAGTTACCTAACAACAGGCAAACTGAGTTTATTTTTTCTGTTTTCAACCAAGTGAAACCTCATACAGATGCTCTCATTCCTCATCCTCTTTCCCTGCTTTTTCTTTGTACTGCTTTCTAACATTATATACTTACTTTATTTTCTGTCTTTTCTTTTTAGAATAGAAATTCCATGAGGACAGGGATTTTTTTAATATTTTGTTCACTGATGTGTCCAGAGAGTCTAAAAACAGTGCTTTTTATAGAGTAGACCCTCAATAAATCCTTGTTAAATAAATTGTTTCAATATCCACAAATAGAGCCTTAATATAGTGTCTCTAGGGAGGAAACAGAAAAGTACTGCTTTATGTACTTTGGGGGTACATACCATTCTTAAGGTTTTAGAGGGCTTGTTTTCACTGAAATTTATGTGGATTATTTCCTGAAGCTTCAAAGTGAAATGTGCAGTTAAAAAGAATTAAGTAAGTAGTTCTAATAAATATGCAACACCTCATTTTTAAGTTGGCAGTTTTATAACGTATTTATTGAGTATCTGCATTGTGCCAAGGCCATATGTACAATAAGTACCTAGTCCCTGCCCTCAAAAAACTTATAATGGCGAGAGAGAGTCAAGTGTTAACGATCGTGCTGGCACAGGGTACCACGCCATACACAGGAGATACACCTAACCTGGGGCCGTCGGTGGGTCTCACATGTGGTGTCAGAGAAGGCTTCCTAGAATAGTTGGCATCTCTGTTGATTTCTCAAGGACAGATAGGAATTTGCAAGGAGATGAGAGGGAAGAACAGGTCTCTGCCCTTTAGAAACTCTGCCCTTTAGCAACTAACCCTAATGCAGTGTGTTTTAAGAGAGATGTGGTCAAAGTTCCCATTGAGCATAAATGAAAAGAGATTGGTGACTTTTGACAGAATAGCGAAATCATCCCTGGGAAGTGAAACTTGAACTAGGTGTTGAAAGATGGTTAGGAATGGGTGAGGCAGAAGAAGCAGCATATAGAAGAATGAAGATGAGATAGTTGGCGTCAGTGGACTTTCACGGAGTTCTGAATAGCTAAACCATAGATACGGTATTTTTAGAAGTAATAAGAGATGAGGATGGAAGTAGGCTAGAGCCAGATCTTAAAGGGCCTTGTGTGCCATGCTAAGGAGTTTGAAGTTTATTCTAAGAGCAAGAAGGAAATTGTGGTGACCTTTCTCACCATAGAGATCTCTACCCATATCACGTGGAAAGAAAAACCACTAAGTGATTCAGTTCAGCACGTTCATCTGAAACAAAAAGACAAGTACATTGGAAAACATCAGAAGAAAAGAGAAACTTTTAGGGATTGAGAAAAGAAATGGGAAATGAAGACAATGTCAGAGTAAGTTTTTCTGCTGCAGTCTTGTGCCTTAGCCCTCTATTTTTGTGTCCATTTGACACGGAAGAGGCTAGTTGTGGGTTAAAGGACCAGTGAAGCTGAGTCAGAGTTTTCTGGGTTCTGATGATCTGTGGCGTAGACTTACCAGAGGCACACACTCCTGAATATTGATGAGGATATTTGAGAATTTCTCCTTGGCTATGCATGGGGACTACCTTTTAGCGACACTTGAGTAGATTAAAAGTTACCCAAGGTTTTTCTTCGAGCTAACATCCCAGATATCCCTTGGAGATATAGTGGGACCAAGCAGAGCAAGTCAGCACCTTACAAAAATAAAGAATGAATGTAGGTAGTTTCGAAGATGGGCAATAGATACATGTGGTCTATTATACGATTTCTTTCTACTTCTGTGTATCTAAAAAATTTTCATAAAAGTTTTTGTCTACGTAGTTTGGTGTCCAAGAAACTTTGATAATAATAACAATTCAAGTGTGTTTTTAGCCTCATTAACTAAATTTATTTTCTTTCCTATAATATTAAACATAATTCTTTTAATGTATTAATTATATGCTACTGTAAAAGTATGTCATTTATTTATAGAATATGCCAAGAATAATGTAATATATGGGATATGTTACAAAAAAGAGCACTGTTTGCAGCCCCTCAAAAAAGTATAACAGGGTAGGGAGAGCAATTTATAAAATTGCCATTGTGTGTTAAACCTAGAACAAGTGTGGGTTCCCTTTTTTCCTTTTTAAGTGGCAGTAATTTTAAGGAATGATATTTCTTTTGACCCTTAAAATCCTTAGCAGGCTTTATAAAAGGTACCCAACGTACCTTCCTGTTCTTCAGAGGGCTGTTGAGCAGTGGTATGGAGAGCCAGCATGTACAACTCCCATCTTAAAACTTATGGCAGAACTGATGCAAAACAGGTAAGCAGGGTGATTGAGTAGTGAAAAAAAAATCTACTACTGGCAGCAGTCTCAAAAGTTCAGACTGTCCTACCTGTTTTGTGTATATTCAAGGCTTAGCAAGAGCCTTGAGTTGATCAATAAAAATAATAGAATTAGAGAGATGAGGCTGAGACCTTCGGGGAGAAAGAGGTACAGTATTTTTAGGTGTATGTGGGGACTGTGGGATCTGGGGAAAAAAAATTGGAAGACTGCAGCTATCTTTACTTAAAATATTCAAGGGCACAAAATGGGGGAGGGCAGCTATTTTAACTGTTTCTTTGCTTACCTACAATTCTGTAGAATTTCAAAGCTGGGAATTTAGAGGTCTCTGAGTTGAGACACCTCATTTTATGAATAAGGAAATTGAGACCCAAAGCAGTTCATGGCCACATAGTTTGTCCCAGGAACCCCAGAAACTGTCCCTGCTTCAGAGTCTAGTTTATGCTTCTTCCTCTGTGCCAAGATACATATATTTGGATGATTTATGCGCTCACACTTTTCATTTAAATAGCAACTACAACACTTCTCAGAAATTGCCTAGTTGACCTTATAATTTGCATAGACCAGCTGAGATTCAAATATTCTGCATATAAATACTAACAAAGATGTAGCTAAAAGAGAAAAAAATGCAAAAAGGTAGTTGGTTTTACCCCTTTAAAAGATATCATTGTGAATATGGCTTAGTACCAAATTACCTGTCACTTAGCCATCATGTCTCATCAATTCCTCTTTGTAAACTGCGTGTTGGAAGGGAGCTATCCATACAGGGAAGGAGTATGGATTGCAGCTCTGATTTTATGTCTGATACTGAGTTTTTCACAGCAGTAATGTAGAAATTTTTGCTCTAAATCATAAGGAGGAAAAAGACCTGACAAATGTGAGTATCATTCTTTTGAAAGCTGTTAGTTTTAAAAATCATTTTCATAAGTGCCTTAAATATTAAAGGAAGGGTAGCTATGTATATTATATTAAAATTCAGTTTGTGATTAAATTCCAATTTTTTCAACCAGATAATTGATATTATGTTTTACTGCTATAGTAACATTTAACATTAAAGGAAAAAATTATTGAATTGTCTGTTGTTAATTGTTTTATGTCTACCATAGGCAGGTAATTAACATCTAGCATAATTGTACTTAGTAAAAATCTGTTACCTCAGAAAATTTATTATCTTGTCTGTATTTCTCTAGAATTTGATGTGAATTATGTACATGCATTTCTTTTCTTTAATCAGAAATTGTATGTCATCAATAAGATGTTCATAATAATATTTCTAATAATTTATAATTGCACTTAATTTTAACGCATTTTGAAAAAGCATGGACAAGGAACAATTCAGTCTATTCCTGGCAAATAGGACTTTAGCAAATGTCTTTGCTTTTTGGTGTTTCTTTGCTATGACCTAGTTCCATATTTTTGCTAATCTTTTTTAAAATATGCAGTTATTTCTTGGAAGTACAAGTGACAAGGCATATCAACACCGACTAAAGCCACCGTCATATTAAAAAGGCAAATATTATGTCAGGGTAGCATGTCAATTCTTACCTGTTTGTGCTGTTCTCCCCCTGTCAGGAATCAGAGAATCAGAGATGTAGAATTATTCTTCTCAGAGAACTTCGGGGATTTATTTCTCCTTACTTGAGCTATGTGCAGTGGAAACTGTAGGCTATAATGTAATTTAATATGTTTGAAAAATGCTTGAAGTTTCAGATGATTCATTATGCATATGTACAGTAAAAGGGATCTGGATTTCCTATCTATCACTTTAGAATTTGTTTTTAAAAGTGTGTAATGAGCTCTGTAGGAGATCTCACATGTAAACACGGAAGGAGTGTGTGAGTTCTCATCCATATGTGTGTCTACCCATGTATCTATATAAACTTAAACATACACATTTGTTATTGTTATTACTACATCAACCACTTTGCATATATTTCAGCTAAAAGATGTACAAATCCTTCCAGCTCAGGGATTCCTAAGGTCTGTGAACGCTCTGAAACTGACTGCAAAATGTTTGTGTATATGTATTTTTATGTAGAGGGTTTATAGCTTCCATCGGAGTCAATAACCCAAAAAGTTAAAAGCAACTGCTCTAGGTAGTAGTGACCTAAAAATATCAATTCTCAGATGTACTCATTAGAATAACTTTTACAGGAAAAAACTTTCTCACCTGAAGACAGATATTGATGTGTTTTTATGTATTTTAAATGCAATTATCTTGCCTTCTAATTTACAATTTATTGCATCCATTTTTTTAATAAGAATGGTATATGACTATAAATTTTGGCAGAAGGCAGCATGGCATTCTAAAAAGAGCTCAAGTTTTGGATCTGACAGGCCTGTATTGAGTCCTGGCTCTTCCACTTATTAACTGTGTGACCTTGGACAAGTGTACTTACTTCTCTAAATCTTCATTTCCATGAAATGAAGAGAATAATACTTACCTTATAAGGTTGTTGTGAGAAATAAATGTAACAAAGTACATAAAGTACCTGGAAAATACTAAATGTTCTATTAAATGGTGGTGGTGATGGTGGTAGTTTTTGTTACTTTGAAATTATAGGTAAGAAAAAAATCAAGTCATGTATATGGGACTTTCTTAAATGGTCTGCCATAATTAAATGGGAAAGGTTCAAAGACGGAGGCAAACTGGCTAAATTTGAAAGCTGGTAGGAGAATGTCTGTGATGTAGGATGTCAGATATTATTTTGACAGGAGTTTATTCAGATAATGAATGAGCTCTTTGAATCAGCAAATGAATGAAAATAACTCCTTTAATTGGCCTAGTAGCTTTATAGTGAGAAAATGAACATACATATTTTATCAACACTTGTTGACTGGAATGGCACTTTAAAAAAGCAGTCACTGTACTGCTAGTTCTAATAAGTGAAAATGCTAGACATTTTAAACCTATATTTGGTTTCTTTATCTGCACATGTAGTCTAATTTTTGCTATATTTCTTAGATCTCAGCGCTTGAATTTTGATGTATCATCTCCTAATGGAATTCTTCTCTTCAGAGAAGCTAGTAAAATGATTTGCACTTATGGTGAGTATCCTTTTCCATATTTGTCTCTGTAATATAACTTTGTCTCTTTGGAGGAAAGAAAAATGTTAGTTATTTTGTTCTTTTGAACCTTCATATCTGTATAAATTTGTGAAACGGATAATAGGAGTGCAAAAAGCCAGGTAGCTATCATATTGGCATCAGGAGAAGTAAGGATCATGCCTTTGACTACAAATCATGCCTAACCAACTTGATGAATTTCTTTTGGATAAAATTGCAGTGTCTGTAAGCAAACAGAATACACTAGATAGAATATTGAAAACTTAGAGCATATTCAAAATTGTTCAAAGTTATGTAGTTTGCTATCTTGGGTCAAGGACTACTTAAGCCAGTATGTCACTAGCACAGAATTTTGGAAAAATATCCTTGTGAGGAGCACTGCCATATTTTTACACAAATAACGTGTGCTAGCTCCATTTGTCTGCCAGCCGCACCCTCCCCCATAAGATATTTTTATAAGTACACTATGCTAATTTTTTTTTTTTTTTTTAAATAGCAGCGTGTAAAAACAGTTGGCATAGTGGCGCTTATGAAAGTACCTCATGGGAAGAGGGCACGGCTGGCAAGTAAATGTAGAAGGCATGTGTTATTTGTGTAAAAACACAGTAAATATTTTATTGTGGGGGCCTTTGGGCACTGAATCCCTAGAAACAGATTGTAGTAAGTAAAGATTGTCCAATTCAATTATAGTCTAAAATTTTTAGAATTTTATTAGCAGTTTGGGCCTTAGGACTACCATAATCCCTAACACTTTCCAATTCTGACTGTTTCATCAATGAAATCTTCAACTATCTGAGACCTTTATGTAGCCAGGGAATGGGGATAGGATGGATGAGAATCCTCTGTTATCAGATTTGGCACCCTGACTGACTGCTGACTGTGAGCTGCCTATGTACAGCGCACTCTGCCCAAAGAGAGGTTTCCCTGTGCTTTTTTTCTTTGTCGTCTTCTTTTTGGCCTTTCTAGTCTCACTTTCTCAAATCAGCAGCCAATTCTAAGTATATTTGAGTACCTAGAAACAGATTTTATAAGATTTTGTAAAACTTCTTTAAGTGTCTGTGTGCATGTGTGTGTATGTGAACAACCATAAAAGGTTTTTAAAAAGAATAAAAGTGTTTTAAGTTTTCTCTTCAGTTTGAAATACATTCTGAGACTCAGATCTGTATGTATTATAGTCCTATTTAAAATGCCTAGTTTTAATTACACATTTGGTTTGTGGAATTTGAGATTGTAAATGTAGAGACTACAGAAAGCACCTGTTTAAGATAGTCAACTTGCTTTTCATCTGTACCAGCAACTACATTACCACGTCTGCATCTGTTTGAAAATAGACACATTAGAATGATATAAAGTAGAAATATTCTTCTTCCTAAAGGTAGAAATGGACCCCTTATTAAATATTCTAGACACAGTCTGCCTAACTTCCAGTGTATATCTAATTCCTTTCACTATCTTATCATACTACAATGTATGTCTAGACCTTTTTCCAAAAACAATATGGTATCTTAGAAAAAGGACAGGTTTTAGAGATTAATAGATCTGAACTTGAGTCCTAGTACCAACTCTTATCAACTCAGTGACCTTCAGCTAAGACCCTACACCTCTTTGTGCCTGGTTTTCTCTTGTGTAAAATTGGGAATAATAAATACTTACTGACCTGCCTGCCTACTTAAAATTAGAGAGATTAATTGAACTACTGGGTAAAGGACCTCACACAGGGTCTGCCATGGAATAGGTACTCACAGAGTGTGCCTTTCCTTGATCCAGAGCCTTTTTCTTATATTCATCGAGCCAGCCTTCCTCAGATGGGGGTGCACTGACCAGTGTCATTTTTTTGTTCAGTGATGCCCACTGCTTGGACCACACTCTCCTACTTCCTTCTGACATAGCCAGTGTTGAGTTTCTATATCCTTACTTTTTAAAAGAAAACAATAATTCCCATCATGAAACAGTGCATGTAGAAGAATCTCTTAGTAAATGATAAAGCTTTAACTAGACAAATACTGTTAGATTACTGTTACTAATCAGAATGGTATCTTTCTTGCCCCTTTTTCTGAATCTAGTTTCTTTCACTAAGTGTATTTTTTTATTTGGTGTTCATTCACTATTGCAACGGGACTGTAAGAGCAGTGTCCTCTTCCTCTTCCATTATCACTGGATCTCTAGGACAGAATGTATGTCCAGCCAATGACACCAAAAGGAATCTCATTGAACCATGCCAAATCTGTGGGCTTCAAAAAGGAATCTCACTGAACCATGTTGAATGTATGGGCTTCAGAAGCTATCCAGTCTCCTATTAGGTTGTCCGACAGAGACAAAGCATTGCAGCAAAAGTTATGAAAGTAACTGTGTGGATTACGTTGGAGGAGGAAGAAGAGATACAAGGAGAATTGAAAAAAGGGAAGAGGAGAAGGGAGGTGGAGTGGGGGAAGAGAAAACACCTTTAAAGCATTCTCGGGAAGAAAAAACAAGGAATTTAAGGCTCTGCTCATAAATATGGGCAAATAATAATGGTAGCTTCCTTTTTTTTAGTCAGTTAATACGTGTCTGCTGCTGTACTAAACGATTTAACATACATTAACCCGTTGAATCCTCACAAGAGCCCTGCAAGGTTGGTATTATATTATCTGCCACTCACTAGTTCTATGACCTTGATTAAGTTGCTGAGCCTCTCTGTTGCTTAAGTTTTCTGCTAAACAGAGAAAATAATATACCTACCTCATAAGATCGTTGTGAAGATTTAATTAGGTAATGTATGTAAAGCCCTTAGACCAGTTAGCTACTATGAATACTGTTACGAATAAAATGAAACTCAGAGAGGTTAAGAGATTTGCCAGATATTACATAGTTAGCAAATAGCTGAGTGGGAGTTCCATTAGAAGTCTATCTGACTTCAGACAGTAGTCTTTCCATATTCCTTATTGCCTCTTGGAAGTTGCCACAGGAAGCTTGCATATTTATGATGAAGCACTGTTCTTTAAAATATGGTGACTTCTGTCCCAAAATTTAAGGGAGACCAAAGGTTCAGTGGAAAAATGCCCTTCAGCTGTGTCTACAGTGACATTAACACATGCACTTTACATAAAATAATGGGAAAATGACTTTCATCCTGTACTCATTCTCTTGCTGGCCCTCATCAGCCAAGCTGATTTTGTCTGTCTTAACTTCTGTAATGTTTTACTACCCATGCTTTTATCTCTGGAGATTCTGATATGCTCATTGGAGGGAGATTATGTGGTTGCCATCCAGGAGTCTGGAAGATGAGGTAAAGAGTGACTGGGAAGACGCAGAAGAGCCAGCATTATTTATTTCTTTGGTAAGCTAAGGTGAAGGAAGGGGAAGCCCATGGAGGAGAGAGGCCAGAACATTCTGTGATCTCTTCTGTCCCCATCCTCACTGGATTTCTGCTCTGCTCACCTCTCACAGACAGTGTCTGAGTGGTCATTAATTTGCGCGATGCAGAGAGGGAAGGACTCATATCCAGATGCACCTGATTTGTTAACGCATTTTGTGGAATACCTCCACCTCGCTGCTCTTTGAGAGTGGCAGAAAAATAATACTTTTGATATGCTGTTTTATTTATCTACATTCTGTCATGATATACTTTGATGTAAGTTTTTAATTTTGCTTCAGCTCTCAGCTGTTCTCGCCGTTACAGCTCAGGGTCAGCAATGAGGTTAGCCACAGTAGCACAAAACAATTTCCTGTTTGTACAGCCCAGGTAACATTTGGATGAGGATTAAATTTTACCACATTTTCTACTAGCCCAAGCCTATTATTTCTAATGAGTTTTAAATTGCTTCAAGAACATGTATTTCAAAAGTTAGTGCTATGATCCATTCAGCCTGAGCAACTTAATAAAAGAAATTTCTTTCTTAAATTTTTGGTTAAAATGTTGCATGCAGTGTAATAAATGTTATTGCTTTGGAAACCTACTTCTCAGTTTTAAGAACTGGATGTTTTTTATGCTCAATTTCCATTTGTCTAATCTTTTCTTCCTTTTGCCTCTGGGTACAGGTGTCTTTAGTGACATCTGTTGGTTGAGGAGCACACAGAAGGGCGAAATAGTGATTGTTTTCATAAAACTGACGAAAATGGAACTGCTTTTATTCCTTCCTTAAGTACTTGCCTTAAGAAAGCTCAGTGTGTGAAAATCTAAACCTTAAAAATGTATAGACCAAGCTGTAGTTATTCACTATACATAAGAATTTACATCAGGATTCTTTTAAGCAGTATATAGAATGCCCCAGGAGCATTTAAGCTATAACTCAATAATATGCATAAATTGGATTTGTAAGTGTTGTACAAGCCACTGTTACTTATTGTGACTTAGATAACAGGCAAGTGGTTTTCAAACTAGATGTTGCAGAGCTCTAAAGGTCTGTGAAAGTGCCACAGAAAGGCATTGGAGAAGGAGGGGACCCTGCTGCCACTTCACCCAGAACCACCCAGCTGTATAGTTTTACTAGATGTGCTTACAAAAGGGGTCAACTGGTTCAAAAAAATTTTTTTTAAAGAGCTTTAAAATTACTGACATATACTGTTAGAAGAAGCATTGTAAGAACACAGGATTATGATTGTATATTATGTTAAAGTAATTACAAGAAGATGGCTGAAGAATGCATTGTTCTTGAAAAAACTAGAGACCTAATAAAATGTCACCAAAAAATAACAGTTCTTCAAAACAGATTAACCAGAAGCCATGGATATGACCTTAGATCTTATCAGAAACTTGGTTGGGAACATATGATGATAAAGTAGTATAGTCATGCTTATAAAAGTTTTGTGAAGGCAGTGGCATGATCAACACCTGGAGGATCGTAAAACCAGGATTCGGTAGCTTACAAAGGCAAGGCCTTGAGAAGTACATTCCACACAGAATCCAAAGCGGTTAAGGGGTTTTGGCATAAGGAGACTGCACAAGGGTGTGGGGGGAATCGAAGTTCCATAGTGGTCATTTTGAGCTTAAGATGTTGGTTAGACATCCAAGTGAAGATGTTGGGTATACTGGTCTGGAGTTTGGAAGAGAGAGCGGGGCTAGAGAAACAAATCTTCGAGTCATTTACCCTTAGTATCTAACGCCATGAAACTAGATAAGATCACTAAAGTGGGGGGGATGGGGGTGAATGTAAATAGAGAAGAAGATACAGGTTTGAGCCCTGGGGTACTCCAGTGTTAGGAGATAGGGAGAAGAAGAGGAACCAGCGAAGAAAACTGAGACGAAGAGAACAAAGAAATTCTCATGCTCTCCTAGACCAGGAGAGTGTGGTGTCCTGGAAGACGAGGAAGAAGAGATGATCGAGTATGTCTAAAGATGCCAGTGAATCAAGTAAGATGAGGACTGAGAGTCAACCATTACACTCTACTGACCATTTAGCAACAAGGAGGTTATTAGTCACCTTGAAAAGAGCAATTTCAATGGAGAGCATTTAAAAAAGAATGAGAGGAGAAGAAATGAAGACAGTGAATATATGCAATTCTTTCAAGTAGTTTTGTTACAAGGGGAGCAATATCTAGCCGGGGAAGTAGGGTCAAAAGAAGGTTTTGTAATGGAAGAAATAATAGTAAGATCTAATAGAGAGGAGGGAAAAAAATGATTGCATGGGAAAGAAAAGGGATAATTGTTGGTGCTTTGTCCTTAAGCAGGTAAGAGGAGGTAGGATCTAGATGAACGTGTTAAGGAATTGGCCATTATAGAAGACAGTGTGTGTGAGTGCCAGTGCTAATATGCTAATAGATAGGTAGCTATAGTAGTGAAAGTCTCTTTTTAGACTATATTCCTAGAAGTGGATTAACAATTTTTTAAAGATTTTTAATAAATATTACCAAATTACCCTCTGGAACATTATGCTAATTTACATTCGTAACAATTTGCTTAATTTCCCACATCCTGATCAACACTACATTGTTTATATTCCTATCCAGTCCTCATAGCTTCAATTCTGTCCCAAACCAGGGACCTTGGGCTTGAATGGCTTGCAGAGAGACATTCCTGAAGTAAAGGAATGTCAGCAAGCAAGCAGTTCTCTTTCTATAACTGTTCCAAAGATGAATGAAGACATTTAGGTATGGAGCTGTCAGCTAAATATCAAATTCACTTTAAATTTTTAGAGATGAAAAGGTAAACCAATGTAGTGGATTGTTTTGTAAGTCAGGAAATAACATTGTTCATACTATTAGTTCCTCCTCGTACAAGATACTACTATAGTAAAACTTGCAAAAGCTGGAACCTGTGTGAGGCAGGAACCTGTCAGAGAAGGAAAACTCAAATAGTTTCCACAGATAGAGATAGAAAAGTGGTAAGACTGCACCCTGTTAAATGTGTAAAACTTGTGAGATCCAGAAAAACAAGGCAGTCCCATCAAGTTCCCGGCTTTCCCAGGTTTCACTGTATGGTACAACTTGTCCCTTGCACCTTTTTTCCAGGTGTTTTTTTGAGGGCACAGAGAGCTGGTGGGATGTGGAGTAAACAGTCAAACTATGACCCCCTGCAGCCAATTTTCTGTTGAAAGAACAGAGGGAAGGCAGCCAAAAGATACAGTATTGACCTTACTTTTTGAATCATGTAAGTAAAAGCAGTTACAAGGAAGTACCATTATTCAACACCACACACACTCAGCTTTTCCACCTCCTCTGTTCCAGGACATAGCTCCTCCAAATGTGAACTTACAGGCTATTAGAAACTGGAGAAAGAAATGAACCTCTAGTACTATATGTTGTCATAACTTGCTTTTATTGAGCACTGTGATAAGCACGTTTCATATTCTGTCTCCTTTATTCCACATAAGAACCTTGTGAGTTATAGGAACTGTTATAATCCTCATTTTATAGATGAGGAAACTGTGACTTACAGAGGTTAAGTCATCTTCTCAGACACCCAGGTAGTAAGGAAAGATCTAGAATTCCAATCCAGGTCAGTATGACTCAGAAGCCCACACTGTTAATCACTACCTTATGTACTATATGTTTATCCCCTATTAGAAATAGTGTCTTGTTTTGTAGCTCTCCAGCTAAGGCCTGTGAAGGAAGGCCACACTCTTTGGATGTAGAGGTCTCTTCTAAAGGGGAGGACATCCTGGAGTCAGTCACACAGGGAAGAGGTAGGGTCTCAGGGGAGAAAAGTTAAAAAAAAATAGTAAAATAAATAGACGTGGAAGTAGATTTCAGATGAATAGAAGAGAAGATTTTGTATCTTTCCTATGTATCTCTTTCTTTGAATCTAGACCTTGAAAGTTGTCTGAAAGGGTACTTCTGAGTGCTGTAAGGTTAAAAAAAGAAAAAAAGCCTCTATAAAAAGGACAAGAGTAGAGGTTAAGTAGGAGGAAGCTAAGCAGTTAATATAAGCTAATAGTGAGGAAGGTATTTCTAATAAGCAAAATTATCTAGGTCAAGAGTCCTCTGTGCTTATTTCCCAGTTATTTTCTCTTACTGTTTAATGACATTTCTTTTACTATTACAACATGTATAAGAGTACGAATGGCAAATCCATAGCACTCGGGCTGCCACTTCCCCATCATTGCCAGGTTAACCAATCAGTTCGCAGTATTCTTTTCCCCTGAGCCCCAACATAGCCTCAATATCTATCTTACCCAGGTCTAGAGGGTTAAGGATATAATAGCACCTCTTCCCTGCACCCCCAAATATGGCGGGTATTTTCAGTAGGAAACAATTAGAGATTTCCCTTTTGGTGCTAACAATTGAATGTGTGTGTGTGTTAAGTAACATATTATTTCCTTTTGTGCTGCTGCAGTAGAAGCAAAGTGTCAGCTTACTGGCTTCAGTGACTGCCAACTTGGCAATGCCATCAACTTCCAGCTGTCCATCAGTGTGATATAGATCTCCCTCTTAGAAAGGAAGTGCTGGAAAGGAAGGAGTTGGGACTTTACTGGGGTTGGGTGTAACAGAGAAAGGCAAGGAGGGTTGTCATAACTGTAAAGGAACATCAAAACCAAACTTCAGCCCTATCACTTTTGTTTACAGTAACATGAGTCTGACTGCTAGATGTTAAGGTTTTTGAGGGCAGGGCCTCCAATTTCAATAAAGATTATTGAATAATGCATACTGAATAAAAGTGAATTGGAGTAAATAAATGATGACTTGGCTATGCCTTCTTTTCCATAGTCTTTTATAGCCACCATGGATCTAATGATCAACAGTTTAGCTAAGGCACTTAAAAAATAAGGTATAGTTTCCTATTTCGAAAGTATTAAACATTCATATATCTGACAAGAATTTAATAACCAAAATATATGTAAAAGTTTGACAACTTAACAACAAAAAGACAACCCAATCATAAAGTGGGCAAAGGACTTACAGACATTTCATCAAAGAGGGCATTCAGCGAGGGCATTCAGCTGGCCACCAAACACATGAAAAGATGCTCAGCGCCACTAGCCATCAGAGAGATGCAGATCAAAACCACAATGAGATACCATTTCACTCCCACTAGGATGGCTAAGATTTAAAAAAAAAACTGAAAACAACAAATGTTGGCGAGGGTGTGGGGAAATTGGAACCCTTACCCATTGCTGGTGGGGATGCAAAATGATACAGCTGTTGTGAAAACAGTGTGGTGGTTCCTCAAAAAACTAAAAATAGAACTAGCATATGACCCAGCAATTCCACTCCTAGATATACACAAAAAACTTGAAAACGGACTTGTACACCAGTGTTCATTGCAGCACTATTCACAATAGCCAAGAGGTAGAAACAACCTAAATGTCCATCAACAGATGAATAAACAAAATAGAATAGTACTCAGCCAATAGGAGAAACGATGTCTTGATACGTCATGCTACAGTATGGATGGAGCTGGAAGACGTTATGCTGAGTGTAATAAGGCAATCACAAAAGTACAAATATGATATGACCTTACTTATATAAAGGAGCCCTGGTGGCGCAGTGGTTACAGCCGTCGACTGCTAACCAAAGGGTTGGAAGTTTGAAACTACCAGCAACTCTGTGGGAGAAAGATGTGGTAGTCTGCTTCCATTGAGATTTACAGCCTTGGAAACCCTATGTAGTTGCTATGAGTCGAAATTGACTCAATGGCGGTGGATTTGTTGTTTGGGTTGGGGGGGGTCACTTACATAGAAAGACAAAAGGCAGATGTATAGAGAACAAAGTTTATTAGTGGTTATCAGGGGCAGGAGGGAGGAAGAAAGGGGGGGGAGTTTAATGGTGATAAAAATATCTCATTAAGAGTAGGATTGCACAGCTGATTATTGTAATTGCTGTCAATAAGTTGTACACCTATAAAAAGTTGAACTGTTAAAAGTTGTATGATAGTTACATTTACAGCAATGACCAAAAAAATAAAAAGCTGCTTAGGCTGCTTATGTACAACCAGAGAACTCATGGGATTTGGTTTCTTGATTCGGCGGTTTAGGGTCATGATTACATAGGACATTCCAGTTAATTGATCTAAAATCATGTTCAGTGCTTCTTTTCTACCTCCTAGTATGTTGTGTAGTACATGGGATCTTAAAAGCTTGCAAGCAGCCAACCAAGGCACAACAATTGGTCTCTGTTCATCTGGAGCAACAGAGGAGGAAGAATAGTCAGGAATAGGAGGATATGGAACATGTAGCTAATTGCCTCCGTGAACAGCTGCCTCCTTTGCATGAGACCAGAAGAGCTGATTGGTGCCCAGCCACCATTACTAAACATTTTGATCAAAGTTTCCACAGAAGAATCCTGATCGAAAGGGAGGAAATGCAGAACAGAATTTCAAATTCTCATGGATTCTAGACTTTCTGGAGCAGTGGAAGGTAGATGAATCCCTGAAACTATTGCCCTGAGATCATCTTTAAACCTTAAACCAAAAATATTTCCCAAAGTCTTCTTAAAAACCAAACAATAGTTTAGCTGAACTAAAAAAAAAAAAAAAAAAAAGGTCTGCTTTGAGCATTGTGCTCTTTTAAGAACTATCTATATGAGATCAAATTGACAACAGCAACTCGAAGATTAGATATGAACCTTAGGGGGCAGTGAGTTTACGTTAATGGAGGAGGAACAACTCAGAAAAGGAGGATGAGAATGGTTGCACAACTTGAAGAATGTAATCAGTGTCACTAAATTGTACATGTAGAAACTGTTGAATTGGTGTGTTTTGTTGTGTATATTCTCAACAACAACAAAATGAATAAAATTTAAAAAATAAAATCGCAAAAAAGGTATTAAACATTCTACTGTTGCAGTGTCATAATGTTATAATAACTACTGTTTTAATTACTACAGATGTGTCTGACATAGCTCGAAAGGAAAGGCAAAACATGTCTGCCAAACTACAGCTTCAATATAGAGACCAAAGTTGTGATTCTAAATGATTAATCCTTCTTGATGATAGATTATCCAGTCCTTATAATCAGATGCTTTTCCCCATCACAGTTCTTGGTCTGTCAATTCCATCTTTTGCTGCAGAATATAGGACTTTTACTTCGCCCATAAGGACATCAGCACAAAAAGGCCCCAAAAGATGACCCAGTCTGCTCCCTCTGACCCTGGCCTCTCCAACAAACCAAAAATGTGTAACCATCACCCCCCTCCTAAAATAACCATCATACATAAGCAGTGCTCTTCTTTCCTGGGAAAGGGGGGTGGGGGAAATGTCTACCTTGGTTTAAATTGAATTTTCTGTAAAGGTAGAAACAGCAGTTGAAAACTGTCCTCTCCTGCAGTATCCTGCTTTCTTAGACCTCTCTTGCAGTACCATGCCTGTGCACTTGATCTTCCTAGAATACGCTCCTCCTTCTCCGAGTCAACCTGGAAAATTGTAGTTGATCCTTAGAAGTAATCTGTTCTGTGAAACCTTTCCCCACTCTCTCCTGCCCAAGAAGAGTTAGTCTCAACATCTTGACACAACCTCTCTGGTAGCATTTTCACATTCTATGGAATTATTTATTTACAAATCTGTTTCCCATACCAGACTGAGCTCCCTCAGAGCAGAGGTTTTATTTTAATCATTTGTTTATCCTAGCATCTCGCACATTAATAAAAAAAAAACCCTATACCATCAAGTCGATTCTGACTCATAGCAACCATATATGACAGAGTTACTGCCCCATAGGATTTCCAAGGAGCAGCTGGTAGATTTGAACCACTGACCTTTTGGTTAACAGCCGAGCTCTTAACCACTGTGCTACTATATTGTCATATTGAATTGAATCTTTATGAAACTACCATATCTCTCTAACGTAAGTTAGTATGAGGTCGTAAGAGAGGGTACAGAATTTTGTAGTGAATGAATTCTAGGACATGCTTCAGCCTTTCAGACAATGGTTTTGTCATTCAGATGTGTAAATTATAAGCAAATCCTCATGGGCTTCTAAGGATACATAGAAGAAAGCATGTATAGTATATGGAAATCTCTTCAGTAAGGCAGATCAAGGAGAGTAAGCCTTTACCCTGAGCTGATCCTGTGTTTCATGCTCTGCTAGGAGTGTTGGTCCCTTTTAACCTGTTAATGCACATGTGATTATTATAATCTATATATCAGTCAGGATTCAAACAAGGAAAAAGCACAATTGTATTTATGGAATAGGGAATTTATTTCAGGAATAAGACCTTGTGCAGTCATAGGTGAAGGTGAGGAAATAGGTCCAAAGTGGAGAGTTGGAGGTTTAGAAAAAAATCACTCATCAATCTCCTAAAGCACTGGCGTGGATGGGCCTGCCAGGTGGGATCTTGCAGGGAAATCTCGAAGCTAGGAACTTCCAGCTGCTGGAGTGTGATGTGCTGGGTGGAGGGTAGGAGGGGGTGCTGGTAGAAGTGTTGTAGAAGTCAATGGAAGGCTGTTGCCTCGGCACAGCTGCTGTTTCTGTGAGTTTGCTCTCAAGCGGTTAGTGACCTGGGGTCATTGGTCAGCAAGGCTGGTAGTTCTGGATACAAAGCAGGGAAGAAAAAGGACAGACTAGAACCCAGCAGAATTTGTGCATCTTATTTTCACCACCTCAACCACAGTGACCTCCAGAAAGTCATGACTGCTACTTCACTTCCACCTTCCAAATCTCACAGAAATTTCTCTTTTGGCCTATTCTAGCCCACAACCATAAAGGGGAATGGGTTCTGGGAAGCTTAATTCTTGTTTAGGCAAGTTGACACAGTATAAAACCACCACAGTATACCTCTAAATTCTGTAAATAGAATTTAGTTTCAACTTTAGAAGCAGTACACAGTTGAATAGAAAAAAGCAGGGCTAAGAAACATGTATGACTTTATATTTTTTAAAACAGCATTCTTGGTTCTTACCTAGTAGTACGCCTAGCTAGCACACATTTCAGAAACAAATTGTTTGTAAATGCTAACTACTATAGAAAAATTTAAGGAGTGTCATAGATTATTGAATTATGTCCCCCAAAAAACGTGCGTATCAGTTTGGCTGGACCATGATTCCCAGTATTCTGTGGTTGTCTTCTATTTTGTGATTATGATTTTGCATTAAAGAGGATTAGGGTGGGATTGTAACACCACCCTTGCCCACGTCACATCCCTGATCCATGTGAAGGGAGTTTCCCTGGGGTGTGACCTGCACCACCTTTTATCTCTCAAGAGATAAAAGGAAGCAAGCAGAGAGTTGGGGACCTCATACCACCAAGAAAGCAGTGTCGGGACCGCAGCGCGTCCTTTGGACCTGAGGTTCCTGCATTGAGATGCTCCCAGAACAAGGGAGCACCTTCCCCTGGAGCTGACGCCCTGAATTTGGACTTGTAGCCTACTAGACTGTGAGAGAATAAATTCTCTTTGTTGAAGCTATCCACTTGTAGTATTTCTCTTATAGCAGCACTAGATGACTAAGACAAGGTGATTATATGAAGGTTTTTTTTGTCTTTTGATGGTCAACGTAGAATTTAAGTACAGTTGTTTTTATAAACAATCATCTCTTGAGATCTTCTGAAAAGGGATCTAAGCAGGAAAAGGAAGTAATATTTTGTGCACTGTGCCGAGAACTTCTTACGTGTCTGTTTCATTTGATTCACATACCAAACCAGTGAGGTTCCTTAAAGTGAAGCAACTCCAGGTCAAGTTCATATAACAAGGTTGAAAATTCACCCTAGAATTTAGAGTAATTTACATCTCAGTCTAGGTTATCTTTTTTTCTTGACTTAGTTAATTATTTTCTTCTACTTTTTTTTTAAACTTTTTATTGAGGTATAGCATAGATACATAAAAGTATGTTAAGTGAACTGGTTTTAAGAGTACAACTCAATGAGTTTTTGCAGATCTGTGTATATATCCATGTGATCACTGTGCAGATAAAAAATGTAGAACTTTTCCAACACCCTTGAGTGTTTTTCTTTGGGCCCTTTGTACTTCCCCAGGTAAACTGCCTCATACATTTTTCGTTACAACAAATGGGGCAATTTTTGGAACAATAGTGAGGGAAAGTGAGTATTAGCAGTAAAGTGAAAATGTTAAATAGTCTTCCCCATAACTGCTTTGAATTACATCTGCTTATGTCACTTTCTCTTTCTGCTTTTACCCTAAAACAGGTAATCAGATCCTGTCCCTGGGGAGCCTCTCAAAAGATCAGATTTATCCAATGAAACTCAAGGGCATCTCCATCTGCTATTCAGCTCTCAAATCTGCCTTGTGTGGAAATTATGTCAGCTTTGGCGTCTTCAAGTTGTATGGGGACAACCATTTTGACAATGTACTCCAGGCCTTTGTCAAAATGCTGCTGTCAGTGTCCCACTGTGACTTGCTAGTAAGCACTCATACATCATGGAAGTCTTTGTGTGAAATATGCAGTAACACCACCACAGGTTTGGAATTGTTAGAATGAAGCCAAGGGAGTTAGAATAGCACCAGAATATTTTATGTTTTAAAACAGCATACTTGATTTAACATCCAGAATTTGGACAACTATAGTGACTGTATTTATATAATTAAATTTGCATTTTAGAAATCTGCAGCTACCACCTTCTGACAAATTGGTCATCCAGAGTGCTCCAGGTTCTGCATCTCGAGAAAATTTAATTAGCAGTTTCAACTAATTGCTTACGATTATACTCATAATTCAAAAAAGTCTTTAGTCTCTGGAGCAGAAAATGCAGGATTAGCTGCAGAATCTTCTCCTTCCTTCCATGCTACCCTTTCTACTCCCCCTACTGTTTGGCCTTTCCCTCCATTAGAATTCTGGTATGGTGGACGGAAAGCTGAGCAACCTGGTGTATGATCTCAGTTCTGCCGCTCACTAGGCATTTACCTTAAATAAATCACTCTAATTCTCCAGGCTTCAATTTCTTCACCTTTAAAATGAGGAGATTAAAGTAAGTGATCTCTAGGTCCCTTTTCTGCTCTGCTATCTAGTTTCTATGATTTACATCATTGGTTTTCAAACTTTGAGGCCCTTCGGAATCACCTGGGGTGCTTGTTGGAAATTGAAATTTCCAGGCCCTTCCACTGAGCTATGTCATTATCAGACTTTTTTTTATTTTTTTAACATCTCTACCTGATTACACGGAAGCCAATATGTGCCCAATGTGGTTGCAGTAATTACTCGGGTTACACGGCCAAATTCATGTGCAGGCTTAGTCCAAGCTTCCCCGCCTACTCCCACCCCAAGGTTACAAGTAAGATCTGGGGGCCATTTCAGTCAACCTGTGTGAGAAATGCTCCTTGCCCTTGTAATGGACTAGTGGTGCCCTCTTCCACCTTTCTAAACTAGTCTTAATAGAACCACATCTCAATCCAAGGTTGTTAAACCTTTTATAGTAGATTGGAATGCACATGAAAGGCTATGCCTGCATGACAGAAATTACAAAGTAGAAGCTTGAGTTAGACGAGCCATATGTTACAGCTGCCTCGTTTATGGAACTTTTCATACAGTTGAGATCCAGCAAGAAAACTGATGTGGTTCCAGAATTTTTCTCTCACCTGTTTTCTAATTGACAAGTAAAACTCTAGTTCAGCGAGTCATAAACTTTAGTGTGTGTAAGACTCTCTTAATGTATATGTTAAAAATGCACATTTCAGGGCCTCACTCCAGAGCTTTTCATTTAGTTAGTCTCAAATGGAGCTCAGGAAACTGCATTTTTGGCAAGCACCCCAAGTGATTCTTACGGAGGTGGTCTTAATCTCACTTCAAGAAATGCAGGTCTAGTTTCTTTCTCTTGTGAGTGTTGTACTTCTTTGATATTGGTTTGGGGTGCATTTGAAGTGTTCCAGCTATCTTGGGCATTTCTCTTTTGCCCATGGTGTATGGTGGATATTAAGCCATTTACCAAATTATGATTTAGTTAATGGGTTAGCATTGTGTGAATACAGTGGACTATAATGCCAAATCCTATTATAACAGCAGATTTCTTTGTGGTTTAAAAAAGATTGTCTAGTCCCTGTTAAGCACTGTTCAGTGTTACAGTATTCCAGTCCAGAAAAATAATTCACACAGTCTGCTAAATTTCACACTGCAGAGATTTACTTGCATTTAAGTGTAAGCTGTACAAGATGAAAATGAAATGCCATATATACTATAGCTTCAAATTAAGGTTTCTAGAGATCAAGAGATTCCTTTTACAACTCCTTTAAATGCTGAATTGGGAATCATTATGTCATTTGTTCTATATATTTATTGGCCTTGTGTTTAGGTAAGTTTATAATTTCCAATATTATAAATGGCAGTTTCCACTGGACTGTAGCATGTCTATGTTATTCTTCCCTGTAGCTTGACGTTTAGTATATCTCTGTGTTGTAGCAATATCGGAAACTGAGCCAGTCTTATTATCCACTTCTGGAATGTCTCACCCAGGACCACATGAGCTTCATCACCAACTTAGAGCCTCCTGTATTCCTGTACGTTCTCACAAGTATCTCCGAGGGACTCACTACTCTTGGTAAGGATCATGGAGAACATTGTTTTCAGAAGAAAAACTGGATTGTGCTCTCTGAATGTATGTGCTTTCAAAATTATCTTCCTACAAAGAGGAAGAAGATAATGTGAGCACAAACTGGAAGATTGTTTTATTAACTATTACTTTTATAGTATTTCTATACTAAGAAATATAGTATTTTTATACTATAAAAGTAATAGTAATTTTATAACTATTACAGTAGAAAAATGCCCTTTGGCATATTTTGATATACAGTTCATTATTTTTTAATCAACTTTATTTAGGTATAATTTATATACAATAAAATTCACCAGTTTTTAAGTGAACATTTCTGTGAGTCCTGATAAATGTATATATAGTCATGGAACTACCTCAATCAACATAGAGAACATTTCCATTGGCACAAAAAGCTCCCTTATGCCCACTTCTAGCCAGTCCTTCCCCCTCTCTCCTACCAAAGGTAATCACTGTCTACTTTCTCTCACTATAGTTCGGCCTTTCTCAGAACTTCATATAAATGAAATCATTTGTGTCTTTTGTGTCTGGCTTCTTTATTTAGCATGATGCCTTTGGGATACACCCACATTGTTTTGCGAATCAGTAGTTCCTTTTTATTGCTGAGTAGTATTCAGCAATATGTATGCATTACCGTATACTAGTTTGTTTGTTTTATCCATTCACCAACTGATGAACATTGTGGTTGTTTACAGTATTTGACTGTTTGAATAAAGCTACTAATAACATTCATGTACAAGTCTTTATGTGGACAAATGTTTTTATTTCTCTTGGGTTGTATGCTGTGTTTTTGTTTTTTCAACATTATAAACTAAAAACTAAATCAAACCCATTGCCATCGAGTTGATTCCAACTCATAGCGACCCTATAGGACAGAGTAGAACTGCCCAATAGGGTTTCCAAGGAGTAGCTGGTGGATTCAAACTGCTGACCTTTTGGTTAGGAGTCGATCTCTTAACCACTGCACCACCAGGGCTTCTTAATATTATAAGAACATGCCAAACTGCTTCCCAGAATGACTGTACCGTTTTGCTCCCACCAGCAGTATAGAGAGTTCCAGTTGCTCCGCATCCTCGATAACACTTGGTATTATCAGTCTTTTTTAATTTTAGCTATCCTAGTGTGGATGAAGTAGAATCTCATTGTGGTTTTAACTTGCATTTCATTAATGAATAATTATTAAGAAATAATGATATCCTAATGAATAATGATATTGAGCATATTTTCATGTGCTTATTTGTCATATATTTTCTTGGTAACGTATCTGATCAAATATTTTACTCATTTTTTAACTGGGTTGTTTATCTTATTAGGTTATAGGAGTTTATTATATATTCTCAATACAAATCCTTTATCAGTTATATGTTTTGCAAACATTTTCTCAGCCTGTGGCTTGTCTTTTCATTTTCTTAACAGTGTCTTTCAAAGAGCAAAAGTTTTTAATTTTGAGTAAGTCCAATTTTTTCTTTTTTCTTTTATGGTTCATATTTTTGGGATTCTAATCTAAGAAATCTTTCCCCATCCCAAGGCCATAAAGATTTCTCCTATGTTTTCTTCTAGAAATTTTATAGTTTTAGCTCTTATGTTTAAGACTATGATCCATTTCAATTTTATTTTTATATGTAGTATAAGGTAAAAGTTGAGATTCTTTTTTAAAAAAAAAAAATTATGGATATTCAATTGTTTCATCACTTTTTGTTGAAGAATATCCTACCCTATTGGATTACCTTGTCACCTTTTTAGAAAATCAATTGACCATTTATATGTTGGTCTGTTTCTGGACTCTTTTCTGTGTATCCTTATGCTAATACCATACTATCCTAATTTTATAGTAAGTGTGAAAAATCAGGTAGGGTAAACCCTCTAATACTTTTTCCTCTTTTAAAATTCTATTGGATAGTCTGAGTCGCTTGCCTTTTTATATAAATTTTAAAATCAGCTAATCAATTTCTATTTAAAAAAAAAAAAAAACTAGAAGTTTTGATTGGGACTGCATTGACTCAGTAGCCCGATTTGGGGAGAATTGATATATTAACAGTACTGAGTATTTCAGTTCCTGAAAGTAGTATGTCTCTCCATTTATTTAGGTCATATTTAACTTTTCTCTTCTTGTAGTTTTGAATGTATGCATTTTGTACATATTTTGTTAAATTTATAACTATTTTGTATTTTATGCTGTTGTAACTTGTATTAAATTTCAATTTCCCATTATTATTTACTATCTCATATGCAATACAATTGATTTTTTTTTTTGTACATTGACTTTGTATCCTGCAACTTTACTTAACTCACTTATTAGTAGCTTTTTGTAGATTTGTTAAGATTTTCTGCATAGATTTCTCTTCAAATAAGGACAATTTTCTGTTCTTCTAATATCTTTGTTTTAGTGTCAGTCTAATGCCCTCATAAAATAAGTTAGGAAATGTTCCCTCCCCCCCTATTTTCTCGAAAACTTTGTGTAGAATTGTTATTATTTCTTCCTTAAATGTCTGATAGAATTTTCTAGTGAAACCATCAGGCCTAGAGTTTTCTTTGTTGGAAGGTTTTTAGCTACAAATTAAATTTCTTTAATACGTATAGGGATATTAAGGTTATCTGTTTCATCTTGAGTGGTATTTGGTAGTTTGTGTCTTTAAAGGAATTTGTCCGTTTCATCTAAAGCTCATTTAACCTTATTGACATAAAGTTATTCATAATATCCTCTTGTTATCCAATTTGATTTCTGTAGGATCTACAATAATACCCCTCTTTCATCCCTGATCTAGGCAATTTGTGTGTCTTCTTTCTTTTTTTCCGTGATCATTCTGGCTAAAGGTTTATCAGTTTTATTACAAAGCACCAGCTTTTGGTTTCATTGATTTTTCTGTTATTTTTCTGCTTTTGATTTCATCGGTTTCAAGTAGGAGCTTTATTATTTCCTTCCTTCAGTTTATTTTGCTCTTCGTTTTCTAGTGTTTTTCAGGTGGAGGCTTTTTCTTGTTGTTGTTAGTTACCATCGAGTCAATTCCAACTCATGGTGACCTTAGATCATTGATTTTAAACCTTTCTTCTTTTTCTGATACATGCATTTAATGCTTTAGTCTAATCACTGCTATAGATAAATAGGTTATGAATTTTGATACTTTGTGTTTTTATTTTTATTCAATTCAAAAATAAATATTTTATCATTTCCCTGCTGGTTTCTTCTTTGTCTAATGAGTTATTTAGAAGCACGTTGTTTAATTTTCAAATATTTGAGGTATTCCAGATATCTTTTTATTATTGATTCTAGTTAAATTCCATTGTGGTTATAGAATATACTCTATGATTTTTATACCTTTTACATTTTAAGACTTTTTATTGTCCAAAAGAATGGTAAATGTTCCATGGGTGGTTGAAATGAATGTGTTATTCCATGCTTGTTGGTAAGAGGGTTGCATAAGGTCAGGTCTAGTTGATTGATAATGTTAAGATATCTTGTATTCTTATTGGTTGTTTGTTTGTTTGTTTGTTGCCTACTTGTAGTATCAGTTACCAAGAGAGGAATACTAAACTATCTAACTATAATTATAAGTATTTCTAGTTCTCCTTTCAGTTCTATCAGTTTTTGTATCATGTATTTTGAAGCTCTGTTATTTGGTGCATAAATATTTCAGATTGTTAGGTCTCCTTTATGAAGGTACCCCTTTATCATTATGAAATGACCCTTTTTATTTTTGATGGAATTTTTTCCTCATAAATCTACTTCATCTCATATTACTAACCTTTCACCTTTCTCTTGATTAGGGTTAGAATGTTCTTCCATTCATTCACTTTTAATCTTTCTATGTCTTTATATTTAAAGTTGGTTTCTTATAAACAGCATGTGTTAGTTTTCTATTGCTGCTGTAACAAATTGCCACAAAGTCGGTGGCTTAAAACAGCATAAATTTATTATCTTACAGCTCTGTAGTTCAGAAGTTGGACTTGGGTCTCAGTGGGCTAAGATCAAAGCATCAGCAGGAGTCCATTCCTTTCTGGAGGCTTTTGGGGCAAATCCGTATGGTTGTTTTTTCCAGCTTCTAGAGACCACATGCATTCCTTAATTTGTGGCCCCCTCCTCCATCTTTAAAGCTAGCAACATTGCATATCTCTGATCATTTTTCTATAGACACATCTTCCTCTGCCTCTGACCTCTTCTGTCTCTCTTTTCCATTTTTAAGGACCCTTGTGATTATGTTGTGCTCACTCCGATAATGCTGGATAATGCCTTTATTTTAGGTCAGCGGATTAGCAACCTTAATTCCATGTGCAACCTTAATTCCCCTTTGCCACATAACCTACCATATTCATAAATTCTCATGATTAGGATGTGGACATATTTGCCTAACTCACAGCATCTAGTTGGGTCATACTTTTATATCAAATCTGACAATCTCTGTCTTTTAGTGTTTCAACCATTTGTATTTAAAGTACCTATCAGTATATTTGGGTTTAAATCTACAATGTTGTTATTTATTTTCTCTTTATTCCGCTAGTCTTTGTTCCTTTTTTTAATTTTTCCTGCCTTCTTTTGGTATGAGTTAATTGACTATTTTTTTATGAGTCTATTTTTATTTTATATTTACTGTCAGTTTATTAGTCATGCCTCTTTATTTTTTAGTAGTTACTCTAGGGTTTACAATCTACATCTTCAAATAATGTTATTGCAGTTTACCTCTCTGCCTCTAGCTCAACTCCTTCTGGAACCCAGTTACACATGTATTATACTTCTTGCTCTTGTCGTACAGCTCACTGATGTACTGTTTGTTTTCTTCACTCTTTTTTCTTCTCTGTGCTTCATTTTGAGTAGTTTCGATAGCTGTATATTCAAGTTAACTGATCTTTTTTCCTACAATATATAATCTACTAATAATTCCATACAGTGTATTTTTTTTTTATTTCAGATACTTTATTTTTATTCTCTAGAAGTTCCATGTTGATCTATTTTTTTTAATATCTTCCATTTTCTCCTTATCAGGTTCTTGTTTTCCGTTAACCTTGAGCATATGTATAAGATTTATAACAGCTGTTTTAACGTTCTTGTCTACTGTTGTCATTTCAGGGTCTGTTTCTATTGCTTTATTTTTCTCTTTCTTATGGGTCATATGTTCTCGGTTTTTTCATGATTTGTTAGTTTTTACTGGATGCTAGACATTGTAAATTTTATATTGTACAGCACTGGATTTTGGTGTATTTTTCTGAAGATTGTGGATTTTTTTATTGTGTGCAGTTTAGTAATTCTGAATCAATTTGACCCATTAAGATAAACTGGCGGCCTTTATTTTGGAGTAATTTAGCTCTAGAAGCTGGAAAAGGCAAGGATATGGATTTGCCCTAAGAGTCCCTATGAGGACTCTCCAATGCTCCAGGTTTCTCTACAAACTAATCCCAGCTGTATATGACCTTCAGGAGTTATTTGGTCTAGTGCTTTTCAGTGGATCTTTCTCTAGCCTTGGGGAGTTTCTTTTCACACATGCCCAGGTAACTGTGCAGAAGAAAACTATAGGGGACTCCTTTGCAAATCTCCAGAATGCTGTCAATGTATACTCCCCCACTCACCAGTACTCCGTCCCATAAGTTCTAACTGTCTCAGCCTTCCCAAACTCCATTCGTTTCTCTTCAACTCAGTGAGACCACTTGGCTTTGTTTGGGTCCTCTCTCCTTGGCCTACAACCTGAAAACTTCCTCTAGGCAGTAAGCTTGAGAAGTTGTTAAGTGTTACCTCATTTATTTCCCTCTTCTCTGGTTTAATAGTTTTGCACTGCTTGTTGTCAAATAATTGAAAACCATTGTTTCATACATTTTGTCCAATTTTCTAGTCATTTACGACAGGAGAGCAATTCTTGTAGCAGTTAATCCTTAATGGACAGAAACGGAAGTCTTGTTGTCTTTATTATTACAGTTTGGCTTGACATTCTTTTATCTCACATCATAGTAATACTTGAGGAGTTTGAATTAGTTGCAGTCAGCTCTGTTGCTCAAAATGTGGTCTTAGTTGGGTCTGGAATCTGTATTCTTTTAACAAGGCTCTCAAGGGAATTTTGACAAAGTGTCATTACGGAGGGAATCATCAAGTTGGATTTAAGTCCCAGTGCTGCCACTTCTTAAGTGTGTGATTGTGGATACCTGTGCTGTCACAGGTGTTTTTTATATGTGAACTTCACTTATTTCACTCTCAGAACCACCCTGCGTACCAAAACTGGGCTGGGTGCTCTAATAAGACTGTGTGTCCTTACTTCCTACTTGATTGCAAGCTTCTGAAGAACAGGAATTAATGTCTTAATCACCACTTTATTCCCAGTGCCTAATATATAGTGAGTGCTCAGTAAATATTTATTGAAGGAATTAATTAGATAATATTATTTTCATTATACACATGAGTAAACTGTGGCTCAAGAGAAGTGAAACAACTTGCCCAAGGTCATACGTTCAATAAGTGCCTGATCTAAGAGTTGTTCTAACTCTGAAATCCATTCCTCTCTACTACACTACACTGCTTGGTATACATGATGAGGGTCGCAGTTTTGATGGCTAGGTGCTGGTAGAGATGATTTTCCTTGTATCCACTGGACAACTTTGGCAGATTAATTATGCCCTGTGTCTTTAAAAAGGAGGACTATTTAGAATGTTGAAAATAGCCACTTGGTTTCTCCTTTCCCATCGATGATATATTTGCCAAGAGGCATTTATAGGTATTGCTTGGGTTACAAGCAGGTTTCATTTTTACTGTAGCCTCAATGAAAAAAGTGGGAAGGAGGTACAGTATAGAAAAGATAAATCTCTGATAGAATTGTGACTAGCCTAATACGCTTAACATGATATAAAATGTTTTAATTAATCATCATTCATGAGCATTTTAGTTTCAGGTCAGCTTTAAGATGAGGGAAGAGAAAGGTGAATGACAAAAGGTATTATATTTTCTGGTTTTTAATCACCCATACTCTTATATGCAGAGGCCAAGCACAGGGCTTACAAAAAGCTACTCTCAATTATTAATGGCTGTCAATTCATTTATTCAACAATTTTCCGTTGTGCACATATTATGTACCAGGTACCATTCTAGACCTTGGCAGTACTGAAGGGAACAAGACAAATAAGGTCCCTGTTCATGTGAACCTTGTATTCTAGTGGAGAGAGATAAGCAGTAAATAAGCAAACAAACAGGAAAATATCAAGCAGCAATAAATGTTAAACAAGGATTAAAATAGGGTGGTGGATACAAAGTGTGGGAAAAAGTGATCAGTGAAGCCTCTGAAGATTAGCCATAGCCAGGGTAAGTAGTACATTCCAAGCAGAAGCAAGGATAGCACAAAAGGTTAAACAAGGAAAGGTGAGAACAAGCAGAAAGTTGGAACACCTAGAAACTGCCCGATTTTCTGCCATGAAGTTCATTGATGAAATGTATGTAAAGAATAGAAGAGGGTAAGTTGTTATTTTGAACACATTTAGAATTGAATGGAATATGTGGTATGAATATAATATGTCAGTAAAACATTCAGGAAATATTTAGAAATATAGAGACCTTGTACATTTGTTTCTCCTGCCAAAAAAAAATGCTAAAGGGAGAAAAGGGCTATGAATTAACTAAGGATACTGACAGTCTTGGTGTTTAAGGAATTGGAATATCCAGGAAAACATACGGGAATTGAAAAGGAAAAACCTACTATGGAAAATGAAGACAATTTGAAACACTTACTGATGAAGGTAAAAGACTACAGCCTTTAGTATGGATTACACCTGAATGTAAAGAAAACAAAAATCCTCACAACTGGGCCAATAAAAACATCATATAAATGGTGAAGAAACTGAAGTTGGCAAGGATTTCATCCTACTTGGATCAAAAATCAACACCCGTGGAAGCATCAGTCAAGAGATTAAAGGACATATTGCATTGGGCAAATTTGCTGCAAAAGACTTCGTTAAAATCTTAAAAAGCAAAGATGTTACTTTGATGACTAAGGTGCACATGACCCAAGCCATAGTCTTTTCAGAAGTCTCATAATGCGTGAGAAATCTGGACAGTGAAAAAAGAAGGCTGAAGAAGAATTGACACATTGAAATTGTGTTGGCAAAAGATACTGAATATCAGTTCCAGCAAAATGGCGCTCTAGGCAGAAGGACCACGCCGTCCCTCCACAGCAAAGATCCGAAAAACTAAGCCGAACAGAGAATACAACAATCCTGAAACACTAAAACATC
This sequence comes from Trichechus manatus latirostris, assembly GCF_000243295.1. NCBI lineage: Eukaryota > Metazoa > Chordata > Mammalia > Sirenia > Trichechidae > Trichechus > Trichechus manatus. Next base: position 8,639,601 of record NW_004443947.1, on the reverse strand, counting down.
AAATGAAGAGATAAAGA
>NW_004443947.1:8575417-8636501 GCF_000243295.1 Trichechus manatus latirostris | reverse complement strand
TAGAAGCAAGGATGGTGAGGCTTCATCTCACATACTTTGGACATGTCATCAGGAGGGACCAGTCGCTGGAAGAGGACATCATGCTTGGTAAAGCAAAGGGTCAGCTAAAAAGAGGGGGACCCTGAGTGAAACAAATGGACACAGTGGTTACAACTGTGGGCTCAAACATACCGATTGCAAGGATGCCGCAGAACTGGGTAGTGTTTCATTCTGTTAGTTAAGGTCACTATGAGTCGGCGCCAACTCAACAGCAACTAACCACAGCAACACTATGTGTCAGGCACTGTGGCACAATCTTTACGCCCTTTATTTCTCAGAACACCTTGCAAAGTAGGTAATATTAAGCACATATTACAGAAGTACAAATTTAAGTTCAGTGAAGTCAAATATCTCAAAAATACAGATTCAAACCTAAATCCACCTCTTTCCGAAACCACTGCACCACCCAGTCAATTCTGAAATGGCGTTTCAGACCATACCTTTCCAAAACTTTTATCCTCCCTTCTTCTATGATGAGAAGTTTTAAGCCAAAGCCAAATTTCAGCTCAGCCAAATTACTGTTCTTCCTGACTCGCAGTTAAGCAACTCTTTCCTGCCCAGTTTTTTCACAGCAGCTTTCAGTGATGGGGCTTAGTGAGCAGGAGGGCTATCAGTGATGCATGGGCTTTCTGTGGAGCCCGGTGGCAGGATGAAAGGAGCACTTGGTTATTTTCAGTGCCAAACAAGTTGCTAGAGAGGGCAAAGTACCTATTAGGCTTAAAAATTATTTCCAAAATTATCTAAATAATAGATGGAATCCTTTGTAAAGGATCTAAAACACTAAGAACTAGAACAAAATATGAAAATTCATGACTTCTGCCTATTCTTTTATATCAGGAAAATTTCATTATTTGAATCTAACATGATAGCTTGAGCTGCAAATAAAGAAAACCAATAATAATACATAGTCCTCAGTGCTATTCATTCTGTTTTTGACCAGATGCCCCCTAATCCTTGTGATTCCACACTTTTAAATCTACCCTGAAATAACATTTATCCTTTTCAAAGCCCCCAACCATAAATCAGCTATAATGGAAGCTCTTCTCCTTGGTTTTATTGCAAGGATATATGCTCCAACCTTCATGTCTAAAGTGTTTACCTGGCTTTTTCACAGCTGACTCAGTGGATTAGAACCTTTTAATGCAACCTGCATGGCATGTGGTCACCAAACCTATGTGAAGTCTTTATAATTTTTGTGTGATTGATAGCATATTGCTCTTCATGGTGAGAGGAATCTTATCTATTTCCTGCTTGCTTCCTTTTGTAGATGTTAAGTTACTTAATCTGTTTACCTTCATGATTGGGACTTCAAAGGTATAGATGTGAAGGAGAAAAGCAATTAGGCTCAAAAAGTCTGTGTCTGACTTCTGGGCCTATGTGGTTTCCCCTATACTCTGCTACCTCCAGGATTAGAAAACCAAAGCTCCCTTTTCTACAAAGTAACCCGGTTATCTTGCACCTTGAATACCATAACTTTAGGGAAAAAGAAGGCTCTTTTCTTAATAGCCTCCTAGCTCCACAGTTTTCTAAAACTATTGTCCGTGCTACCCTTTTAGACCTTCATTCAACCCCTTATGATAGTGCATAAGCTACCATTATTCTCTTTTAAATGCATCTATCTGTATTTCAAAACCTGTTCCCAAAACCTCCATCTCTCTATTTACCATGACATTTCTTTCTGAAGTGATATATGTGAGAGAGTTTCAAACTCTGGTCTTATATCAATGTTGGGTATTACTGCTAAACACAACTTTGCCTACCCATTCTTTAATTAATACAGCTAATATTTTACCTCTAATCTGTGACAGGCACCTATCTGCCTCAGAGACGAATAAAGTGAATAAGAAACTTTATTCCTTACCAAAAAAAAAAAAAAAAAACTACTGCCATCAACTTGATTCTGACTCATAGCGACCCTATAAGACAGAGTAGAACTGCCTCATAGGGTTTCCAAGGCTGTAATCTTTCTGGAAGCAGACTGCCACATCTTTTCTCCCACAGAGCAGCTGGTGGATGTGAACTGCCGACCTTTGGTTGTCAGCTGAGAGCTTTAACCACTGCGCCACCATTTATTCCTTAGGAAGTGTAATCTACTGTTTCCCAGACCTACTTTCCCAGTCTACTTCTTCCCCTCTTCTGTGTCTACCATATTCACCATTTTTGTTTCTCTTACTAATCATGAACTGCCAGGGATCATGTCCAAATGTTACCATTAGTTAGAAAAATCTGGGTAGTGTCATGCTGTGAATCAAAATCGTAGACCTTGGGTAAACTACTTAATCTCTGAGCTTCAGTTTTCTCATCTGAAAAATTTAAATGGCAATACTTAACTATACAAAATAATTAGAAGTAAATGAGATGATGATTTTAAGTGTACGAAGGAGATACTCAACACATGGTTGCTCTGTCATGTTACTTAATTGCTCAAAAAACCTACAAGTAACACCTGTATTACCTTCCAAGTTAAACGTAAATATGTCAGCCCACTATTGGATGCCCTCAGTAAAACCCCAACCTCCTGTGTATGACGTGTGCACTTTCACTGAAAACAAAAGTCCTACTCTGCAAACACCTCCTTTTTTCACCACTGAGGGCAGACCAATAGTAACCACTGTCTTTTGAGTGCCAGTCATGTTTAAGAGGGGACTTGATGCTTACATATAGTTTTGCTTAATATCTAATTTTAATGTAGTGGTTAAGAGTACAGATCCAGAGTCCGAATCCTTGTTTATTTTCAGACCACGGCTCCACAATCTTCTAGTCATGTGACACAGGACAAGTCACTTAATCTCTGTAAGCCTCAGTGTCCTCGTCTGTAAAATGGAGAAAATACTACTAACCATTACAGTGCAGGTGTGGGGATTAAATATAATCAGCAATGTAAAGCACTTAGTACAGTAACTAACGCTCAATAAATATCAGCTATTTTTGTTACTGATGTACTTTGTTTTCTTCTTGTATAACTGTGGAAGGTATTTTATAAATGGTGAGAAAGATTAAGTGGTTGTTGCAAAGTAACAACACAGCAAGTAATTGAAAGAGATGGAGTTTGGGACCAGAGCTTTCTGGCTTTAAAGTCCATGCTTTTCCCACAACAGTGTGTTGCCTCCTGCTAATCTCTGTCTGAAAAACATCCTTCCTTATACCTAACTGGAATGACCTTTCAGTTGGGCCTATCTAGGTACTACCTCCTTCACCAAACTTTCCTTGATCCCCATCCGAGTGTGACCTCTCCCTCAAAATCCTCATAGCAATGTATCACTCGTTTTTGCACAGCATTGTGCTAAAGTGGCTTGTATACTAAATCGTGAGCTCTTTGACACCAGGGTGGTGGTTGGGTCCCTGCCTCCCCTGATGCAGAGGACTTTGTACCAAGTAGATAATAAAGTCACTTGAATTGAATAGAGGGTTGTTGTGAAGACCTTTAAGTCACAGCGTGGAAAATTCTGTTCAGTACAATCCAGGAATGATTTACTTACTAACATGTCTCTGTGCCGGGCCCCATGGTAGACACTGGGTTTAAGGAAATAAACAAGGCAAAATCCCTGCCCTCAAGGAACTTACAATTTGGTAAAAGTGCTTTGAAACCAGAAACTGATTTTGCCTTAATTAATGGAGGCATAATAATTAATAGATGAAGCAAACACTTGAGCAGTGCAAATTAATTCTCATTTATTGTTTGTGCAGATACAGTTGTCTCCTCCAGCTGCTGTACCAGTTTAGACTACATCGTCACCTACCTCTTCAAGCACATAGCAAAAGAGGGCAAGAAGCCACTTCGATGCAGAGAGGCTACCCAGGCCGGTCAGAGACTATTACACTTGATGCAGCAAAATCCAGATGTCCTGCAGCAGGTAACTGGTGGTTGGTCACCTGGCTTAAGAAACGTAATTTCCCAGAAGCCAACCTGGTCCCTGAATATCTCTTAGAGCAACCAATTTTCCCAAGACTTTTTACCAGTTATTCTCAAGGAATGTTGTCCCTGAAAGTGGGGTGGTGTACTAGCCTCAGGTTTATCCCACCCTCAAGAAATCCCTCGGTGGTTCATCTCATCTCAGCGAAGCTCGAATTCAGAAAGAGGATAGCTCTTTCAGAGACCTCAGAGAAATATAGGGCCAAGCTGCAGCTAGAAACAGCTGACCTCTGACTTCTTTCCTAGAGCCTCTGATAATGTCATCACAAGTTTGCCTTGTGAGTACTTTGGTGTGTTGGGAAATTACCTTTTGCTGGGCTCCTAGTCTGTGCAAGGCACCTTACTAGCAACTGTCCGTTCATCGGCTCATAGTTGGTATTTTTCCCATTTTAAGAGGAGAAATAAAGGTTCAGATAGGTTAGTGTTCCTAAGAGCATTTAATAAGAAACAAAATCACAATTTTTTTCTTCATTTTCAAATATGTTTTCTAACTGGCTAAAATGGGCTAGATCCAAGTTTAACACTGGGAAGAAAAATAGTATTTCTACAAATCATAATAACAGCATGCATTAAAAAAATGAATATACACGTAGGAAATATTTAAAGATAATACCGGATTTCCATGAAGTACCATCACTATGATGTTTTTTAATTCCACTAAATTTGTAAGATGAGATTTTCACACTATTTTCAGTTGTTTTATTTTTGCCAAATCATATCTACAAATGTAAACACTTCAACGGTGTCTCACTACATGATCATTAGCCAACAAATAAGTCACCAGCAATCAGCAGGAAGATGTCACTCTGGGTAGAGAAATGATAAAAATAGTATGAGATAGCCATGTCATTTCTTGGTAATATTTAAATGATTTGCTTATAGTGATGTTTCAGTTACCCAGTTTTTCTGTGGAAGTGGAGACAATTAAGATGTTGTATAACTAGACAAAGGACTGTAGGTCCCTAACTATTTGGTATGACCCTGGAACTGTTATGACATGTTGGTAATACTGTAAAGGAAGAGGAAGGTAACTGACATTTATTGAGGCCTCACTATGTGCAAGGTGCAAGAACCATTAAGACTCATAAGACATAATCTATCGAAAAGCTTCCTTTCAGGTAACAGAGAGAAACAAGTAACTAAATAGTTATGTGATAATTTGATTAATATAGTGATGACACAGTGAGTGACACAGGAGGAAGGGGACTGTGAGAAGAGTCTTCTCATTTAGGTCCCACCAAAAAAAAAAACCATTTCCATTGAGTCAATTCTGGCTCATAGTGACCCTCTAGGACAGAGTAGAATTGCCCCACAGGGTTTCCAAGGAGCGGGTGGTGAGTTCAAACTGCTGATCTTTTGGTTAGCAGCCAAACGCTTAACCACTGTGCCACCAGAGCTGCTTAGGTCCCACAACAACCCTGAAATGTGAATATCATCATCCTTATTTTACAGATGAATAAATTGAGGTATGGAGAGATGAACTGGAAAGTGCTGGGGTTGGGATTTGAACCAGGGTCTGTCTGGCTCAAAAGCCTAAGCCCTTACTACTTGCGCTGTTGATTCTCAAGGAAATAGTTTCTGGGGCTAACATCTCAGATTCACCTGGAAGACCTCTTCAAAATACACGTGCTATCAAGATTTGGGTGCACCCTTCCTCTCCTCTCTCTTACGGTGCCCCCTGCAGTAGCCACTGGTAATGTTGGGAGTATGTCATAGCCCTCAAGTGTTTTGGCAGGGAGAACAACTGACATAAGGCATGTAGCCACTGGAGAAAATAAATACCCGTAGATTGGCCAGGTGTCAGACACAGCCCCCACCCACCATGGCAAGCAACAAGTCCACACCAAATCATGCCTGCAAGCCCTCTCAGCCATAATCACAGTATTGTCCATAAACTTTGGCAGAAACTTTTAAGTTGGTAGAAAATTTTAGCAGAAATCAATAGACCATGGTCCTAGACAAAATACCATCAGACTGTGCAGAGCAAGTAATGTGGTTGTACAGGAGATAATCAGGTTTGTCTTTACGCAGAATTACCATGCATTTGTTAGTTTAAGTAATTTCTGTGTGTTAATAATACTTGGTAATCCTTCACTTTATAGCATATGACTAAGTAGTGATATATCTTTATTAACAGTAGAATACATTCTATTTATTTGGAATGTAGGCTTTCAGATAGCATTTTAAATATTAATGACTGGTCTCTGGTAGTCAGCATAAATATGATTTACATTAGCACTAGGTTATATCATTTTGAGTGCCTCTGATGTCAACCATTGGGTATAGTAATATCTGACATCATCTCCTTAGGTCACTGACAATTTTGACCTCTATTCTTATGCACAGTTTCTATCGTCTCAAAAGCTCTTTTGAATTGATTTGAAATTTTGACTCTTCCCTTTATGAGGCAGTAAAATTGATAATTATTCAGATGGGAACTGAGCGCTGAGTGAAAAATCAATTCCACCCGCTCTCTGCTGCGTATAAAATTACTTCTGAGTTGGCTGGACTGAACGGATGGCCAGAATAAAAGCAGCAGGCAGGAGTAGTGGGAAGAATTAGCTGGACAGAGCTAATAGCCTGAAGGGATGGACTTGGAAAAGAGGGAGTGGGCCAGTTGGGGGTTATTATGAGCAGGGATGGGTCCCATTGATCATCTGTTTACATCAGCTTTCCAAGACCTTATAAATCAGCCCTGAAGAGCAGCAGAACCCAAGATTCATCCTCTTACCAGAGGGACTCTGTATTAGATTATTCTCATTTTCACACTCAGATGAAAAGTAAGCCATTGATTATTCATTGGTTGCCCATTAAAGGCTGTTTTTATAGATGATTTGCCTATCACAGAAGGTAATGAACAAGGTTGCTGCTTCATAACTCGAGGTTTCAATTTTCAAGGCATCTGTGTCGGTTAAGTAATGCCTAACCCTATTAAAAGGAATGGGTTACAAATTGCTTAACAGTGCTGAAAAACTAGACCCTAATGACTAATTGTGCTTGGAGTTTAGAGAGGGTTTGTCAGCTCTTTAAACTAAACTGATGCAATGATACTGCAATTATTTACTAGTTTGAGCTGTTTTTTTCCCCTAGCCTGAACCTATTTTTTGGAAGCCTAATTCCATGAAGAGAGTGTCCATTCCAAATTGCAGAAGTTATCTCCCCAAGTTTCCATAGTGAATCAACCGTGAACCTATGTAAAGAGTTTTTGTACATTCGTATAGGCCTGTGCATTTGTAGGCAGCAGCCTGGGAAAAGACATTTTAAGTGCCTCTCACCTGGAAATATGTTTATTATGACCTGCTATGCGGCTTTACTTCTTCAGTGTTTTTAAAAACATTCTCCACATAAGCCATTTTCCATATTTTGCAAACAAATCTGAGTTGGCAAGCCTTAAAATTTGGTCCATTTGAAGACCCATTGTAATTAACAATGTATGTCAAGTAAGAATCATTGTCTCAGCAGCATTGCTTAAAACCCAGTTATGTTAATCAAGGGCAAAAATTCCCCAAGTGTTTTCATGTCGTTATGAGGATAAGCTAAAAGTTTAAGAACAGACCAGCAGTAACAGTGATTAGGCACTGACCTGTTACAGTAATTTCAAACATAACATTTCCATGAAATTTTTTCAGTTTCATCATTGGTCATGGTGTTTGCATCTATAACCCTTAGATTAGCATTCATTTAGTTCTGTCACAGAGTGAAAGATTTGCCCAAATTGGCTAAATTAAGGAGCATGTTTTAGAGAACTGGAGGTGCATTTCAGAGATGTGACTAATTCTTTTTGAGATTATAAGGACGCTGATGCTGAATGCTGCTTTGATCAGAATTTCACCTGAAATGAATTGCTCTAGAAAGAGTAGCACCTTCCACAGAAGTAGAACAAGAATTATGTGTTTGTCAGCATTACTGATTAGATTATGCAGTGAACTTATTAATAAGATATTTTTAGCAATTATAGTCTCTAAAATCTAAATACATGGAATGGAGGAATTAGAGCATTTAGGTTTGAATTTATCTCACCCTTCAGCTATTTATCTGCTTAGCTCAAGCCAGGTATACTAAAAACCCAAATAATTATCATTCTTTCTTTTTTTTTTTTGGCTAACATGGCATTTAACTACAAATTGTGAAGAGCTGTCAGGAGCTATAAGAATCATACTTCAGAAGGGACATAAGCTGAAAGAACATTCACCCTTTTCCTCAATCAGTCAGTCAATCAATGAAAATTGCTTTTGTATAGTGCTCTTCATGACATGCATCCCAAAGTGAGTTACAGCAGAAGGGAAATCATCTGCTCTTTTTTCATTTCTGTGTTTAGATTGGAACAATATTGCTCAACATTTTGACATACTATACAAGACATCTTTCATACTTAAGATTCCATTCCATAATACTAAGTAGGAGAAAGTGCAGTCGCATATTTAACTGATAGTGAGACTTCGGCCTGTAGAACCGCAGCAAGACACTCACAGTGGAAAACACTTAAGCAGATGAAATATATTCACATCTCGTATCCTCTTTAAAAAGAATAAATAAATAGCCAAACTTGCTAATGCTAATAATAAAGACGTTTATAGTGATCGTTAAATAGAAACTATGCCCTCCATATAATGCATTAGCTCACTCTGGTTGATTTGCAACTTTATTATCAAAAATATGACAGTAGATTGATACCAAAAACACAAGCTGAAAGAACATTCACAACTGGATCAGAAGATGATGTGGATTTAAAGGGTAGAAGCCAGGGATATGTCATTAGGCACTTAAAGTGAAAAATTTTCATGACAAAATTTTTTTTTTCACATGCGGCTGCAACCTTGGTCTTCTTCACAGCAAACTATGCGTGTGCAATACATACATATATATACAGGCACCCTGGTGGCACAGTGGTTAAGAGCTCGGCTGCTAACCAATAGTTCAGCAGTTGGAATCCACCAGCTACTCCTTGGAAACCCTATGGGGCAGTTTCTACTCTGTCCTGTAGGGTCACTATGAGTCGAAACCAACTCGACGGCAGCAGGTTTGGTTTGTTTATATATATATATAAAATATATAGGAAAAGAAATAGTATTGGCAAAATTTAAGTGCTTACTATGTGCAAGCACTAGCTTAAGCTCTTTATTTGCATGTGCGTTATCTGATTTAATCATCAGTGTCTCTGTGAAGCTACAGTGTTATTGCCGCCATTTTACAGAAAAACTGAGGCACAGAAAGATTAAGTAACTTTCCCAAGGTCACATGGTCAGTAAGTGGAAAAACTAAAATTTTAGCCCACGTCTGTTTAACTCCAGAGTTCACGTGCTTAACCACAAAGCTTTCTGCTCCGTAGTTTGTTTGGTGGGTGCTAATCTGAAGAAATATGTATGTTTTGAGCACTCACAATGATATAAGTTGAGCTTTCAGTAAGTCCCACCGGGGCCATCCTTGGGATAGAATGATTTAGAACAGTCACCGTATACCCTAACTTTGTGCTGCAGACAGGACGAAACAGATGGGCAGTGACCCAAGGAGGCCGCGGGCAAGGAAGAGGGAGGTTGCTTTGCCAGCTGGTGCAGGAAAAGCCCTGTGGCTCTCACCATTGCTAAGGCAGAGCTTCCACTATCTTCTTCTACACCCATACTCATTTATCCGTTCTCTAGCCAGACAGTGAGGGTACACAATTTAGCAGGACATGCATTCTTAAGAAAGAGTCAAATAGTATAACTGTCTGGTGATATTCTTTTGTGCCTTTTCTTTAATGCCTTTGAGGTCGCTCTTGAAGTTTACTTTAACTTGATTTCTGTAGGTTAGAATCCATACAGCAATTGTGAAATGAAGGTCAGGAAGCAACATGTGCTTTGCATCAGTCCCCAATACCCAGCACATCTTTAGACTTTGTCCTGACTCTCACCACTGATTTATCCCTATAGAAAGCCATTGTTCACCTCTTTCTGGTTGTAAACAGCTTTTCTTTTCTAAAGGAAGCTCCTGTTAGTGAGTACTAGTAGCGCTATTGGTGGGCATTCTTAAGGACCTCTCACATTGGTTACCATGCATCTGACACCTGCTGTCCTTTAAGAATCCCTGTCCATCTCCTAATCATTATACAAAGAATCACAAACTAAGGGACCTATAGGGGCCTAGCAGATAACGTTAATGAATGAGGTAGACTAGAAAGAAACCTAAAAGTTGCGTATACATCCCTGTCTAAAGGGGGCAGCCTCTACTATCTGTTGCCATGTAAGAAGGTAAGACCCAGTGTTGCCAGACATATTGAAGCTCCTCTCCTCAAGATAAGTCAGAAATCCAAATTTTTAAATATTGCCACTGATTGAAAGTTCAAAATAAAAAAAAAATTTAAAAAACACTCTGTAAGCCAGCACTTTAGGTCTGGCTCCCAGTTTGCCACCTCTGTATTATATATCTTCCAGGAATTTCAGAATGAAGATCTGCCAGAGCATGATCCTTGTATTTCTCACGGTTATCCCATGTAGCACCACTACGGTGGTATTTTTATTTCTCTCTGATTTTTTGATAATTTTTGAAGCATACTTTTTTAGTTGGTTAAGAAGATATGGTTATTTTACTTTTACACACAATAACTTTATACTTCAGTCTCTACTGAAAGGGGGCACTTTCTCAAGTTTGAGTTGTATCTTTGCATACAAAGGGATGCATTGAACAGGCACTGAAACTCAATGCTTTCCAAACTTTTTTTTTCCCCAAAAATAACCAGGTTTGAGGTAAAAATCAAGTTCACTTTGGTTGTGTGTGTGTGTGTACACACATACATGCAATTTAATTACTAGGGATCAAATCAGAATATCTAAGAGGACCAGGGCTGTAAAAATTTATCTAGATAACAAACAGGTAATGAAAGTCCAAAAGGTATGTCATAAATTAAGAACAAAGATTTTTGACCACCATCCCCAAAGATCAGTTTATAAATTTAATGTTTATAAAAATTAGAAAAACACTAGTCTTTTTTATTAAAAAGGCATTTTATCCGTGGTATTATAAAATTATTTCTGTCCATCGGTCTTTAGAAGGATGATTCTAGTCCAAATCCTTTATTAGTTACCATCTGTTTTCCATTTTGATTTGGTTTTTAGCTATTATATAAATATTTGTTGCATGACTGTTTCAACTGTAACAAAAATAAGTATTTTAAAACAGAACCAATTAAAATAGAAATCTATTCTTGATTTGTAAACCAACAAATTAATGTTATCACCATATAATGTTTTCCCCCAAAGATCCCCTCCATCTTGATACTTGAGCCAGCACGTTGCAGAGCCTGTGATGGTCAATGACTGTCTGCAAAGCAAACCAAAAAAAAAAAAAAAAATTAATTTTCTAAAGGAAAATCTGTAAACAGTAGCTTTTGGTATGAGATCTAGCATGGTCATAGACTAGTACATAATAAACCAAATGATAATGCTAAGATAAGATTGTATCATGATAAAACTGTAAAATAGCCCTGCTAAAATTTCTGAACATGGGGGAAGAAAGAACAGTACCTCAAATATTGTTCCAAAGGGTTAAGAGGACAGTAAAGTGTTTTGTTCTTTTTCACTAGGGCATGTGTTTTTCTACCTCTAAGCACAGTTTAAGAATGTAATCCATTGATAGCATAACTTGCCTTATTAATTGAAAGGGATGGAAATCCACCAGATGTAGCCCAAACCAGCAGAGAGTTGGGTGACTAAGCAACAGCAAAGACACCATATTGAGTGAGCCAGAATCCAGTCTCCAAGTCATTTATTTTAACCAGTGACAATACATTTAAACTCCTGTGCCTCAGCATTGATTGATGGTTTAATATCATATATAATTTTTTTAATGAAGGAAAACCATTTAAATATGTTACCATTTGCACTGGTATTCTCCTATGTACATAACTGCATTTAATCATTATGGGGATTGTTTTTATACTTGTGTAATTTTTATCCAAGAAATAACTGTCAAAGCCATCTCATGCTGTTGCTGAAATGGTACAGTGTGCTTCATACTTGAATAGATTCATTCTTCCCTGCATATAATTAAGAGTGTTGGAGCCTTCACTGCCACCACATAGGAATCCCATGTTTACATTTCTGAGAGTGAAAAATTAGCCACAATGTGCTTTTTCAGGTTCCCGTTTTCTGGGGCTGTGATATTTAAGTACCTTAGTTTTGTACCAGTGTATGATTTGAAGAGTTTGATTTTAAGACTTTTAATATTAAAATACGTAATAAAATTTTATTATCTAATTACAGGAGGGTTTAGCCTCTTATTAAAGTTGCTAAATCAGGCTTAGATTAGCATCATAATGGCACAGTTTGACATGGAATACTCAAAAGTCAAGTTCGAGGAAAGGGAGGGTTGGGAGTTTTTTTGTTGTTGTTTTGGGGGATTTTCTCCTACTCCCGACCCCTTGCACAAAATAACAAGGATGAAATGCATGTATGAAAACAAACAAGGGGCAATTTGGGACGCTGGAGAAGGAGTGGAGGTGTCAGTCTAGAATAGTACCCTTAGGCAAGGCAGCTGGTTTATGTAGCCTTTTGTTTATCTGCTACTGGTTTATGTAGCCTTTAGGCCGGCACCAGGAACAATCACTCCTACAGGGTCAGCTGCTGGTCAGAAGCAAAGTAAGAAAAGATTTTGCCTTCAAACGCGGCAGCCATAATTTCTGTACAGCTGGCACCTGCTACTGGTGCACAGCGTGAAGGTGAAAGGTCAAAGAGGCAGTTGTTCAAAACTCAAGAATGGCTTGAAGGGACTTGTAGATTAATCTGCTTTATTAACTTCTGTATATTAGATAACTATTGCTGTGAATGACAGTACATCTTTTTGAATAAGTCGCATCTCTTTCTCTTTTAAATTAGCTTTTGAGTAATGAATATTAAATAGAAAGCATTTCAGGGGTAATTAAATGAAAACAGAATGATGTCATTTTACAATTGTATTTGTATGTTTATAGAATAGGGGAATTATAATGTTTTCCAAGGAGCTGGGGAGAAGGAAAAAAAGAGCTAGCTCTTCGTGAAGAAAGATTTGGTATAAATAAGTCACGTGTCCATTAGCCTTTGTCTTTAAACTAAAAATACGATGTAGTTTCCAACTTAGCACAAAGTCATTGGGTGCCGTGGCTTGATTTGGCATTCCCAGGGGCTCCAAGTGTTTTCCTTATGAATTAAAGTGACTGCAATCTGTCATCATTCTTTTATCTACAGTTTAGCACAGTCAGTTTTGCTATTAGTCTGCGACAAATGTTATAGGAATAGCAAAGGGGTTGTAAAGAATGAGCAACGGCCCCATACCTTTTCCTTCACATAAAGCAGATAGAGAATATTTCATAGGGAAAACGAGCACAGAACTTTACACAGGTTTAGCCCAGTAATAATTAGACATGCTTTATAACAGTCTCACCAAGTATGGCAAATGGCAACTAAGATGGTTTTTAGCTTCTTCATTAATAGTGGTTTGCATTATTGGTTACCCTTGTCAATTAAGATTTTTAAAAATCCACTAAATTTATCCTTTAAAGCCTCTGCAATGAAAATTTCTAACCCGTAGATTAAATACTGAAGCCAACTCTGGGAAGATGCTTAACAATCAAAAAGGACAGTTTTGTCTGCCAACTCCCAGTAGATTTGGTTTTGGTTTTTATTGTTTGTTTTTTTAAGGACTCTCAGAAAAAAGAAAGCGCTGCAGATGGCATCTGCATTTTTATGCTAGAACAGCAAAGGTAGCATTTATCCATATTTCACAAATAGAAGTTTTGGGGATTTTATTAGCACTCTTAAGTTTTGACACAAGTACAGTCTTCCTACTCTGATCAGTGCTTCTATGACATATGAAGATGACCCTGAGGTCGTCTTCCTACATCACGCCCAAGCCAGCCCAGGACTTCCCAGAGGTATCACAGAAAGGCTGGCTACCCTGACCAGAAAGGATTGGGTTAGGAGCAACCCTACCACTCCAAAGTGTGTCTTACCTCCTGCTTGAGGATCTAGACTTTTCCTCCTGGAATCCTATAGGACTGCTAGGACCTAAGAGGTCACTGTGGAAGGGGAACCTCAAACTCAAACAGAATTATGATGAATGATTATGATGAAAAAGAAGTAGAAACAATTATGTGCTAGACTCTGCTAAGTGCTTTACATATATGTGTATTATTCTATTTAAGTGTCATTACTCTATGAGGTAGGTGTTTTTATCTTCATTTTATAATCAAAGTACTGTAATGTAAGAAGTTAGGTAACTCACCGAATATCATACAGCTAATAAGAACCTGTGTCCTTAACCAGTACTACTTTAAGTGACTTAGAAACCGGATTGAGGAGGGGAACAGAGAGGTGTGTAGGGGGAGACACACAACACTCATTCATTCATTCATTCATTCATAAAACATTGATTAAGCCTAGGACCTCCTTTGAGAACTGATTTGACAAGGACAAGCTGGCTCAGAGTCTTTCTTCCATTATTTAGACACTTAAAAAGATTCTTATTAGCCTCTAGTCCTCACCTGAATTGAAGGCTTGAAAGCTCAAGAGCCATGGGAAGGCATTATCTGCCCTGTGCTCAGAGAAGCAGGCCGTCTGCAGGAAGATAAAAAAGAAGCAGATGTACTGAGAGCATCTCAGATGGGAGGCCAGGCAGCCCCAGAGAGAGACTTTGAGAAGGTGCAGTCTTCTTGCCTCTGGTGCCCAGCCCTGAAGAGGCCTGATTGCACTTCTACTCTAGGGGCCTCAGATTACCCCTTTTAGACCTACGTTTTGTCTGAGGGGTTGCTGACCTCACAGCCAGAAGATTCTTGACTCAGGGAAATTGCAAGGACAAAATGAACCAGTAAGTATAGATGTGGTTAACACATAGAAGGTAGTAAGTTGATATGTAAAATTAGCCTTTACTTTAAATAACGACGTCCAGGTGCCAGTTACTTTCCTATATCCTTGAGCAGACATACCTATAAATGTGAAAAGTATTCTTTCCAGGAAATCCCAAGCCCAAGACTTCATTTCACAAGATTATTCAATTTTTAGAGCCATGACTTTAGCCAGCTTACTTAGGTTTTCCATTGTCCCATCCATATGTTTGGAGCCCTGATGGCACAGTGGTTAAGAGCTGAGGTGAGCTATGGCTGCTAACCAAGAGGTCAGCAGTTCAAATCCACCAGCCACTCCTTGGAAACCCTATGGGGCAGTTCTGCTCTGTCCTGTAAGGGTTGCTTTGAGTCAGAAGCGACTTGACAGCAACAGGTTTGATTTTTGGTAACCATGTGTTTTACCTTTCTTGGTGTTCTTTCTGTGATAAGCATTCTCAAGATCACAAATCCTCACCGGCCTGGGTGGGGCCTTGTGCGGCATGGGTTTGATACTTGGCCCCAAACTGAGTTCTTCTCGCTTATCTCTCTTGCACATACCAGGCTTCTTGCAATGGCAAGAATGAAAATAAACTTCACAACTCTTCCCACTTACACGGTATCTTCTTCTCTAATGGCTCTCCTAATTCTCACAACAACTCAAATGGGTAGATAGGGCCAATATGGATATTTTTCACTCAGATGTGTAGGTACATCAACATCTTTAATCCCGCAGTAACCGTATGGGAGAGGTATGCAGAGATTCAGAGACGTGAAATAACTTGCCCAGAGTCACACAGCCAGTAAATAGTGATGCCTAAATTATAAGTGCTCAGCTGCTAACCGAAAGGTCAGCGGTTTCAATCCACCAGCTGCTCCGAAGGAGAAGGATGTAGCAGTCTCCTTCCATAAAGATTACAGCCTTGGAAACCGTATGGGGCAGGTCTCCTCTGTACGGTTGCTGTAAATTGGAATTGACTCAATGGCAACAGGTTTTTGTTTTAGTTTTTTAAGATTATAACCATGACTTTGTCTATATACCTCACAGTTTTCGCTATACCAAGGCTTCCCAGAGCCTTAACCTACCCTTCCTTCCTGGCATTTCTTCTTATCTCTTCATTCTTGTCCAAGGGGGAGACAGCAGGATAAATGAGAACCCTATCTTACAGAAAATAAAACCAAGACAGAAATTCTTCTACCTTCATTTCTCTGAATGACATTGTGAATGATATGAGAAGGTCTTTGAGTTTCTTGAAAGAAAGGCACAGTATAAATGAGAGTTGGCTTAATGATCACACAATTTATTCATTTTACAGTTTTTACTGGTTTTCCACATACTTGAAGAGTAAACTATTTGAAATTCTCCCAAAGTGTATTAGAGCTGGAGATGGGAATCTTAGTTTCATATTCATTTCTGTCTTAGTTCTCAGAAAGTTTAACCAGAAGCAGTCATTGATATGGCTGTGAGCTTATATAGTACCTTAAGGAAGAGTTCTTGTTTGAATGCACTACTTTAAAAACAAGGTAGAATCCTGGTACCTTTCATGAGTAAGTGCTGCCTTGTAGATTTTGCAGCTCAGAAGAACTCTTGCTTCTTAATTCTTGAACTTTGTCATTCTTGTAGTCCCTGGGTGGTGCAAACAGTTAACATGTTTCACTGCTAACTGAAAGGTTGGAGGTTCAAGTCCACCGAGAGCCACCTCAGAAGACGGGCCTGGCAGTCTGCTTCCCAAAAATCAGCCACTGACAACCCTATGGAGCACAGTTCTCCTCTGCCATACATGGGGTCACCCTGAGTCGGAAATGGCTTGACAGCAACTGGTTACTGATATCTTTCTTGGGAGAATATAGACTGAGTGCTTTCAGACTCCTGAAATTCCATCCTTCTTTCAGAGTTGTTTGATTCAAAATTCTCTGTATTTATTGAGAACTTACCACTTTACAACATTCAGAGAAGACAGTGGAAAAAACATGAATTTTGCAGCCAGTATACCTGGCGTTGAATACCAGTCATGCTACTTCTTAACTGTGTGACTCTGGAGTAGTTATTTCACCTTTCTGAAGATAATAACACCTCAACCAGAGGAATCCTGTAGCTTACTTGAACTGGCCCCAGGACCAGGCACCTGAACCACTCCCTTCTGTGGTCTCATACCCAGACTGCCCAAGACTTGAGCTAAGACTCACTGTCTTAGATTCTCTCCCATCCTGTACTCCCTCAGCCTACCCCATAACCTGGAACACTGGTACCATGGAAAATATTCAAGAGCATACTTAGTTGAGGTCATGTGAACAAATGAGGACATCAAGTGAAGTGCCAAGAAGGACAGCAGTGGAAAGTGCAAGGCCTAGAGAGAAATCTCTTAGGCCCCAAGGAGCCCTACCAGAAAGAAAGCCCTAAGCAAGAGCTCTGTGTTAATGCACATACTTAATTTGGCATCTCATTTAAGATGGGACAAAGAAATTCCACTCAAGGAACTAAAAGCGTCAATTAGAGATAAGTGCATTTAGGAATGATTTCTCTGTGACCTTAAAGATTGGAAGAAAACAACTTGATGGGTGGGCAATAAGTGATTAATAAATACTTAGGCTCCCTGAGCTCCTTAAGGCCACAGGAGCCACATATAATTTAGTTCTCTATAAACAGTGCCTACACATAGTAGGAGCTCAATAATGTTGCATGTGTGCAGCTAGCAGGTGAGAGAGACCTCATAGATAACAAGAGGAATTCCTAGCCACCCCCCTCCCTCAGGCCTGGCCTGTTTTGGAGATTACACTTTAAGGGCAGAAGTTCTACCCTAGGCAAATTCTGTATAGTCTTATCCCAGAGGGAGTAAGCCCTCCCTCCCACACCCCATCTTTTTCCTGAGCCCCCTGCATTACAGAGGGGCTAGAAACAAATTGACAGAAACCTGGAGGAAAGTAACTCAAGTGATTTAGGATAATGGAAGGGCTAGTTTATAGGGCCAGATTAAAGAAGCTAAATATGTATAGCTTGCCTAAGTGACAACTACATAGGGCATTTGATAAGTCTATAAGTACTTGGAAGATGTAAATGCCAAGGAAGAAAGGGAATTACTTAGCATGGCACAATGGAGTATTGGCATAATGGGATAATATTAAGAAAGGGAAAATGAAGGTTGAACATCAATAAAAAGCTTCCTGACAAAGAGAACCATCCCTGACAGGGGACACTATTAAGTTATGTGCCGTGGTCCAAGGGAAGTAATGGCAGTGCCATTTCTTAGGGTACTGGCAATGGAGCCAGCAAGGCAGGAGCCAAGAAATATCCTGACTGAAGCACAGGAGCCGAGCAGGTAACCTTTGGGGTCTGTGGCCTCCCAATCCTAGAAAAGAAAAAAAGCTGCTGCTCCTTGGGAGAGGTTAGATCGCCCAGACCTCTGACCCTGTGGAGAACGGCTATACCAACAGTCTTTTCTTCCACATCACTACCAGAAAGATTCAGTCAACTTTAATGGCACCCCATGTCCTCCAGGATAAAGTCCACATTCTGTAGCATACATGACTAGGCCCTTCACAAGATCTGACCCCTGCCTACCCAGTCAGCCTCATCCAGCCTCACCACCACTCCCCACACACAGAACTGCTCATCATTTCCCTTAAATACTTCTCCAAATCTTTGTACCTGCTTGCCCTTCTTCCCACCTGATTACCTATCAAACTTTGCTTCTTCTCTACTACAGAACCAAATGTCACCTTCCCTATGAAGCCTTCTTTGCCCATCCCCCACACCTGGGCAGAGTTAGTCGGTCTCCTCTGGTCTCAAGCCTCCTGTGCAGGCTTCTGTTTGTGGCACCTCCCAGACTGCATTGTCATTATTTATATACTGTGTATCTTTTCCCCTACTAGACTGAGCTCTTTGAGGGCCAGGACTGTGCCTTGTTTGTCTCTATATCCTCAGGTTCTGACACAGAGCCAGGCCCAAAGCAGAAAGTAAAAGTCTGAATAAATCAAAAAATAACTTCTATTCCCAGCACTTTTAGTAACTGTCATTTCTTAGGCTCACTATATAGTTATTAGGGGAGAAGAGTTTCCAAATCTCAGTAACATCTTTGAAAAATCTCCCCCAGCCTCTCGGCCAGCACTTTCTATGCCATTTAGACAACTGTAAATAAAAACCCTCAAGTCTGAAAGGCAGCATGCTGTCCTCTGTGGTTTAAATGTAAACTCTAATCTTTAATGGAAAATGCTTCTGAAGGACCCTGTGAATTTTCCACAAAAATGCCGCTTTTTCCCCCCACATGAAAACATTTTGAACTTGATAAGTAAAATAATCCTCCACTGGTCTTACGGAGATTTTTAGGTCCATCTAACTAAATCCCTTCAGGAAACCAGGAAGCATATAGTTGACAGATAAGAGGCAGTGAAACTTCGAACCTCCTACTGTAGGGATAATATATTTATTATGAAATACAGTATTCATTGCACTCTGCTTTGATGACTGCATGAGATGCCCTCGTGCCATTATGCCTGATGTTGTTCTTTTGTGAAATATGATGTGCGTTGGGAAATGTTGCGACTGTTCAATAAAGTAGCATACCGCTTCCCCGCTCCCTTCCTTGATCTTGAACGGCCTCAGAGTTTACTTTATCACTGAATACTTAATGTAAACATGTGCTTATAGTCGTATCTGCCATGCAGATATAGTTACACTGGTTCATTGCTGCTTATTCCCAAAGTTAGTGGTTTGTATTGCTGGACTGCTAAACAGCAGTACACTACACATAGAATTGCTGGGCAGCCTGGTGTCCAACCCTTTTTGCCATTGGCAGCCTTGAATTTGAGACCATGTTCCTAAAGCTCTGAGTTTATCTGCAGCTTCAGTATCAGGTTATATTTCTTGGAAAGCTTTCATTGACTGGAAAGAAAAAGGGGAGTGTTGTAGTCAAGGATTCTAACCATTTCACTCCATCTCTGCTACCACAGCCTTGATTGAGGCCCTCATCATTTCTCCACTGAACTTTCGCGATAGTATCTAAACTCCTTACTTCACCTCCAGTACCTACCCATCATTGCCATTCTCCAGAACCCCCATCAGTTATTGTTCTAAATCACAGAACTCATCATGTCACTTTCTTCTTTAAAATCCTTTGAAGGCTACCCTTTATTTACTGGCCCAAACTCATTTCTGCATTTAAACAAAACAGAAAAGAACCCATTGCCTTGAGTTGATTCCAACTAATAGTGACCCTATAGAACACAGTAGAAGTGCCCCATGGTGTTTCCAAGGCCGTAATCTTTACACCTCACATAAAGAAAAATCCTTACAACTGGACCAATAAGCAACATCATGATAAACGGAGAAAAGACTGAAATTGTCAAGGATTTCATTTTACTTGGATCCACAATCAACACCCATGGAAGCAGCAGTCAAGAAATCAAACCACATATTGCATTGGGCAAATGTGCTTTAAAAGACCTTGTTAAATAAAGTGTTGACAAGCAAAGATGTCACTTTGAGGACTAAGGTGTGCCTAACCCAAGCCATGGTATTTTCAGTTACCTCATATGCATGTGAAAGCTTGACAATGAATAAGGAAAACCAAAGAAGAATTGATGCATTTGAATTATGGTGTTGGCAAAGAATATTGACTATACCATGGACTGCCAGAAGAAAGAACAAATCTGTCTTGGAAGAAGTACAGCCAGAATGCTGCTTAGAAGCTAAGATGGCAAAGACCTTGTCTCATGTACTTTGGACATGTTAATCAGGAGGGACCAGTCCCTGGAGAAGGACAACATGCTTGGTAAAGTAGAGGGTCAGCAAAAGAGAGAAGGACCTTCCAAGAGCTGGGTTGACACAGCGGCTGCAACAGTGGGCTCAAACATAGCAGCAATTGTGAGGATGGTGCAGGACGGGACAGGGTTTTGTTCTGTTGTACATAGGGTCGCTATGAGTCCAAACCAACCTGATGGCACCTAACAACACAACAACAGTCTTTACAGAAACAGACTGCCACATCTTTCTGCCGTGGAGCAGCTGGTCGGTTCAAACCGCTGACCTCTTGGTTAGCGGTCGAGTGCTTAACCACTGAGCCGCCAGGGCCCCGCTTTTCTGCATTTAGCATGGCATTAAAGGCCTTTAATAGCCTGGATCCAGCCCAGTCTCTGCTCTTCACCTCAGCTCTACTCCCTTCTGTTCAAAGGTCTCAGGAGCCTCCTGTACAGAAGCTATTCATTCCTTAAACATGCCAAGCCCTGTCTCCTGTGCCTTTTCTCACTCTGTTTCTTCTTCCTACTTCACCCTTAAACCCCGGAGTTCTTATTCAATGCCGTTCTTCTACCTACTGAGAGAATGAGAGGCCACTCTGCCTTTTCCTAACATTCCTACCCAGAGGAAATTTAGATGGTGTTTTTGACAAGTGATGCTTAATTTTTACATCCAATTGAAAAGCGTTCTGTTTGATGTTGGAGAGAGAAGAGTGAGAGTTTCCCAAATAGTGCTGAGTGGCAAACCCTGCAGCCTTTCAATGCCCCAGGTTTTCTGGTTTTATTTTAATGCAGCAAGCTGCTTTATGAGATCTGCAGCCACTTGAAATATGATTTACTACTCGTAAAAAGTTTCAAATGGATAATGAAGATTCAAGAATGAGACTTACAGTGTAGTGTAGTCAGTTTTGTTTCGGTTGCTCTCCAGTACATCTCTGCCATTGAGATGAATTATTTATTATAATTTATTTCAGCCATGGAAAATAAAACTGTTTTCCTTGTGATATGTGCTCTAACATTCCGAATAGACTCATTACGTGCAGTACTCTCAATTAATTAATCCTGAAGTTTCATTCTAACTTTATCTCCTTTCTTATAAGCTAGGAGTACTGACAGGTAATTCTTCTCCCAATAAACTATGATTAAAATGAATGTTTTGAGAACTAAGGGTAATGTTGGTAATGGAGAAGATTGAAACAACAGCAAAACTAGGTTGTGTTTTTCCTTCGATTTTGCAATGGATGGAAGAGTTTTTAAATATTCTAGGAAATTTATCACTTGGAGAAAAAGCATCCCTTAACTTTGTGTAAGGAGGGGGTGACAGAGGAGGGTGCTGTTAGTTTAGGGGTGTAAACATGCAGTGCTAGTATATGACCAGAGCCAGCTGAGTTTACCAGTCCTGCAGTACCTTCTCTGGTAAGAAGCCTTTTTTTTTTTAAGAGCAAGCACAACTAGCATTGTGCAAAGGCCAAGTAGACAGAACTCCCAAATGATTTTCCAGGGGAGACTGGGTCACCCATAATTGATTGCAATCTTGTTTCTTTAAAAAGAGGCTCACCTCATCTTGTATTTTGTTTGATTTTTTTTTTTTTTTTTCATTTAAAGTACTAAATGCTTCTGTTATAAGGCTGCAAAGATACTATAAGTACTTAGGAATGTGCTCAATACATACAGATGTTAAAAGATTTAATGTAACTTCAGTGGTGGTGCTTAGTTAACGTAGGCAGTCAAATATAACTAAATTTATGCTTATTTGTCCATTATGCTCATTTTTCATAACATTCTGCTAATATCGCATTGGTAGACAGCAGACGAAGAGAACAATTGATTCCTTTTCCCTAAAGATGACTAGTATCTAATTTGAGCAGGATCACATTTCAATATCTGCTGTGCACATGGCCTCAAGAACAGTAATGACAGCAGCTCTCTCACTTCCGTGAGCACTGGGAATCTGAAAGCCTTTCCTCCCTCAGCAGCATTCATATTCTCCCAGATCCTGGATCCAGCTAGGGCTTGGGGCTCTGGAGAAATTGCTGAGATGAGTATGAAGATTTCTCTGCATTTTCAAATCCTACTGCATTTGTTTTGTTTTTTGTTTTGTTTTTATTTATGTTATTAGGACCAACCGTCCCCCTCCTCTCTTACTGGCCATCTAAAAAGCCAATTGCGTGTGCCAAAGAATTCCTGAGACTTCACAAGAAGTTCTCCCATGTATTGTTGGTTGTGCCTCAAAACATCACCAACTCATTGCATCAAAATCAAGGACACTCTAACTGGGCCTGAGAGACCGATAATTTTGTATTCCACTCCTCTTCCCGTAAGGCCCCCACTAACAGATTAAGGCACCCCATTCTACAGTACATACCCTCTCAAGCACAGGCCTGACCATCCTTTCTTCATCTCCTTATCCCCATCTAGGTCTAGGCACAGGAATGCTTCGTCTTTGGTCTTTCACTTTCTCTTTGGTCTGTCCTTTTTTGTTCTTTGTTCGTCTTAAACCAAAGCCTCCCTCTCTGGCCCTCGTTTGAACTACCTTTTGAACAAGACAGATTGCTCTTGTCACATTCCCATTTTCCATTTCTCTAACTAACAAACAATTAACTTAACTAAACTAACTATAACTAAAATGTCATTCAACCCTGAGCAAGGTTCTGAGTAGAGAGAGTCAGGAGCTGATTAGGTTCCCTAACAATATTAAGGATTTGTCCCTGTAGGGCCAGAGCTCATATCATCACTTCAGGTTCAGTTTTG
This sequence comes from Trichechus manatus latirostris, assembly GCF_000243295.1. NCBI lineage: Eukaryota > Metazoa > Chordata > Mammalia > Sirenia > Trichechidae > Trichechus > Trichechus manatus. The sequence continues at coordinate 8,613,240 of NW_004443947.1, read as the reverse complement.
TCTTTATGATACAGATAAGGGAGCAGGAGAGAGGAGCTTGAATTTTTTTACCTGCTCATTAGAACTTTGTGGAATAATTTTAATTATATTATTCAGTATGCTCGAGGAGCCTGGCAATCCAGTATTATTCAGCATGCCCAAGGAATATTAACAATGAAAAGTGTTCATTTTATAAGGAGTGTTATAACTCAGAGGAAATTAGCTTAACTTACTAATGTTTTCTAGGATGTTAATTTAAATTACTGTGTACATGGTACTCCTGGTGGGAGGGAAGCCATTATTCTTAGGAAAGGATCCAGTGGACCATTTTCCAGAGACAACCTATTAATCACGTCTACTGTTGTTCGTCTCAAAAGTCTGAAAAATCTTAACCAAATTTATAAAAACTTCAGGTGGGAGGCAGGAAGGTCTGCTGAGAAGTCTTCAGAACCCCCACCCTAGATTCTAATTCCAGAAATTTCAGCTGCCTGACTCATTAGCAGGGGCAGAGTCGCTAAACCAAGGAGCTGCACTGAGGCTACATGTCTGTGCAGTTCGTTGACATTGGGAGGATGAGCCATGCCCAGAAATGATCCTTTCCTCTCACCCATAAACCCTCCAGAAATCTATGGCAGGAGCAGGTCACACTGCCTCTGTCACCACTGCTGGTGGTCTTGTCCCTCAGACAGCGAGGATGGCCAGCAGCAGGCTGGCATGATGGCGCAGGCACATCCTATGGAGGCAGGCAGACCTGTGCACACATCCTGGTTCAGCTACACATCCTGGATGCTGCAACACCTTGAGCACATTACTTCCTCTCTCAGGACCTCAGATCCTACATCTATAAATTGGGATGATACCTTCTTCCCAGGGCTAGCTGAGGACTGGAGACACTGCATAAAAGTGCCTCGCAGAATGCTGAGCACACGGAGGCTCTACCTAAGTGATGGTTGCTAGTATTGTTGGGAAGTGAGAAAACTCACCTGGCAGAGCTTCCTCTTAGGTGGAAGTACTTGTCATTACAAAATATGGTGCCTGTGATGGTTAAGGTTTTGTGTCAGCTTGGCTAGGCCATGATTCTCAGTGGTTTGGCAGTTACATAATGATGTAATTTGGCAGTTAAGATGTCGTTTGACAGTTACATAATAATGTATTTTGACAGTTATGTAATGATGTAGTCATCCTCCATGATGTGGTCTAATGTGATCAGCCAATCATTTGTAAGGGGAATTTCCTTGAGGATGTGGCCTGCATCCAATATACATATGGACGTTCTGGCAAAGCTCGCTCATGTGCTCTGGATCCTGCATTTGGCTAGTCATCATCTGACCTCTGGTTTTTGGGACTTGAGCCAGCAGCCTGCCATCTTACCTGCTGATCTCAGATTCATCAGCCTCCACAGCCCCTGAGCCAGCGACCTGCCAATCTTGGGTTCATCAGCCCCTGCATCTGTGTGAGTCAGGAAAAGCCTCCAGTCTGATGCTTGACCCACAGACTTGGGACTTGCCAGCCTCTACAACCACATGAGCCATCTCCATGAGGTAAATCTCTCGCTCTCTCTCTCTCCGTGTGTGTGTGTGTGTGTGTGTGTGTGTGTGTAAACAAAAATCCTCACAACTGGACCAATAAGCAACATCATGATAAACAGAAAATATTGAAGTTGTCAAGTATTTAATTTTACTTGGATCCACAGTCAACACCCATGGAAGCAGCAGTCAGAAAATTAAATGACACGTTGTATTGGGCAGGTCTGCAAAAGATCTCTTTAAAGTATTAAAAAGCAAAAATGTCACCTTGAAGACTAAGGTGCACCTGACCCAAGCCATGGTGTTTTCAGTCGCCTCATATGCAGATGAAAGCTGGACAATGAATAAGGAAGATAGAAGAAGAATCAATGCCTTTGAATTATGGTGTGGATGAAGAATATTGAATATACCATGGACCACCAAAAGAACAAACAAATCTGTCTTGGAGGTACAGCCACAGTGCTCCTTAGCAGCACATACTTTGGATATGTTATCAGGAGGGATCAGTCCCTGGAGAAATACATTATGCTTGGTAAGGCAGAGGGTCAGTGAAAAAGAGAAAGACCCCCAATGAGATGGATTGACACAGTGGCTGCAACAATGGTCTCAAGCATAACAACGATTGTGAGGATGTCGCAGGACCAGGCAGTGTTTCGTTCTGTTGTACATAGGGTTGCTCGACAGCACCTAACAACAACAACAACAACAACATATACACACACAGTTCACTGGTTTTGCTTCTCTAGAGAACCCAGCCTAAGACATTTGGTACCAGAAATGGAGTCCAGAACAAGAGAAGACTCTGCAACAGATTCAGGCTGCCATGCAAGCTACCACTTGGGCCACATGATCTGGCTGATCTAATGGTGCTTGAAGTGGCAGTGGCAGATAGAGATGCTGTTTACAGTCTTTGGCAGACCCCCTTGGTAAATCATAGCACAAACCATTAGGATTTTGGAGCAAAGCCCTGCCATCCTCTGCAGATAACTACTCTCCTTTTGAGAAACAGCTTTTGGCTTGTTTTTGGGCCTTAGTAGAGACTGAACACTTAACCGTAGGCCACCAAGTCACCATGTGGCCTGAGCTGCCCATCATGAACTGGGTCTTGTCTGACCCATAGAACCATAAAGTCAGATGTGTACAGCAGCACTCCATCATTAAATATAAGTGGTATATACAAGATCAGGCCCAAGCAGGACCTGAAGCCACAAGTTGCTTGAGGAAGTGTCCCAGATGCCCATGATCTCCACTCCTATCACATCACCTGCCCTCTCCCAGTCTATGGCCTCACAGGGAGTTCCTTATGATCAGTTGATTAAGAGAAAACTCATGCCCGGTTTACAGATGGTTCTGCGCAATATGCAGGCACCACTCAAAAGTGGACAGTGACAGCACTACAGCCCCTTTCTGGGCCCTCCGTGAAAGACAGTGGTGAAGGGAAATCCTCCCAATGGGCAGAACTTCGAGCAGTGCACTGATTGTTACCTTTGCTTGGAAGGTTAGATGGTCAGATGTGCGATTGTAGGACTGTGGACAATGGCTTGGCTGGATGGTCAGGGACTTGGAAGAAACATGATCAGAAAATCAGTGACAAAGAGGTATTGGAAAGAGATGTGTGGATAGACCTCTCTGACTGGGCCAAAGAAGTGAAGATATTCGTATCTAATGTGAATGTTCACCACAGGGTGACCTTGGTAGAGGAGGATTTTAACAGTCAGATCGATAGGAAGATGCATTCTGTGGAAACCAGTCATCCTGTTTCCTCAGCCACTCCCATCATTGCCCAGTGGGTTCTTGAACAAAGTGGCCATGGTGGCAACGATTGAGGTTATGCCTGGGCTCAGCAACATGGACTTCCAGTCACCAAGGTTGAATTGGCTACAACCACTGCTGAGTGCTCAATCTGCCAGCAGCAGAGACCAACACTGAGTCCCCAGTATGGCACTGTTCCTCAAGGCGATCAGCCAGCAGCCTGATGGCAGGTTGATTACATTGGACCACTTCCATCAGGGAAAGAGCAGCATTTCATTCTTACGGGGATAGACACTTACTCTAGATACGGATTTGCCTTCCCTGCCCTCAGTGCTTCTGCCAAAACTACCAGCCGTGGATTCACAGAATGCCTTATCCACATCGTGGTATCCCACACAGCATTGCCTTGTAGCAGGGGACTCACTTCATAGCAAATGAAGTGCGGCAGTGGGCCTGTGTTCATGGAATTCACTAGTCTTCCCATGTTCCCCATCATCCTGAAGCAGCTGGCTTGATAGAACGATGGAATGGCCTCCTCAAGACACAATTACAGCACCAGCTAAGTGGCAATACCTTGCATGTTTGGAGCGGTGTTCTCCAGGAGGCTGTATATGGTCTAAACCAGTATCTAGAATATGGTACTGTTTCTCTCATAGCCAGGATTCATGGTTCCAGGAATCAAGGGGTGGAAATGAGAGTGGCCCACTCAATATTACCCCTGGTGACTTACTTGCAAAATTTTTGCTTCCCGTCACCTCGACCCTATGCTCTGCAGGTCTAGAGGTCTTAGTTCCAAAGGGAGAAATGCTCTCACCTGGAGATACAACACAGATTCCACTGAACTGAAAGTTAAGAATGCCACTCGGCCACTTTGGGCTCTTCATGCCTCTGAATCAACAGGCAAAGAAGGGAGTTACTATCTTGGCTGGCATGATTGATCCTGACTACCAAGGGGAGATCGGATTGGTGTTGCAAAATGGAGGCAGAGAAGATTATGTCTGGAAGATTATCCCTTAGGGCATCTCTCAGTAGTACCATGCCCTTTGATTAAAGTCAGTGAAAAACTACAGCAACCCAATTCTGAAATGACTAATAATGGCCCAGACCCTTCAGAATGAAGGTTTGGATCACCCACCAGGCAAAGAACCACAACCAGCTGAGGTGCTAGCTGAGGGTAAAGGGAATATGGAAGGGTGGTGGAAGAAGGTAGTTCTAAATACCAGTTGCGACCATGTGACCAATTGCAGAAACGTGGACTGTAATTGTTACGAATATTTCTTTCTTGTATCTGTGCATCAGATATTTTTGTTCTCTTCACTTATAAGATGTAAAGGGGGACCATGCATTTTCAGTTGTATGCATGTTAGTTTTATCACGTTAGGTGCAAGTAAGACTTTGTAATTGTCTTTCTTTAGAGATTGTATGTGGTTTAAGGAGATGTGTGCAGGTGCCAAGTTGACTAAGGGTAGACTGTGATAGTTAAGGACTTGGCTGGGCCATGATTCTCAGTGGGTTGGCAATTATGTAATGATATAGTTTGGCAGTTATGTAATGATGTAATTTAGCACTTACATAATGATGTAGTCATCCTCCATGATGTGCCTGAGCCTTTGTTCTCTGTAACTTGAAAGCCCTACAAGGATTCTCCCTGGGAGGTGCTGACTAGAGGGATCACAGTGGTTTAGAGGAGTTCTCAGGCTGTGCACACAAGAGCAAGATCCTCGTAAATGAACAGTGCACACACAGATTTAGATATTTACCCATTTTAGGTTTTAGCTATAGATTGAGGTCAGAACGTCTCTGTTTTCTGTACACTCCCCTTTAGCTCTTGCTGCTTTACTCACCTTTTTCATTTATTCATTTATATATTCATTTTCTTCATCCTGTAGCTATCTCCTAAGCCTCAGATGTGTGCCAGATCTATGCTAGCCACTGGGGATACAGAGAAGAGTCCCACATGTTCCAGCACCCCAGGAGTTTGCAAACTAGTCTCCCCACCACCTCAGTTGCAGTCAGCACCCTGTACTCACTCAAGCCTATTCTGTACATTCTCTTCACTTCTGCTCCCACTTAGCCTCCACTCGCATCTCTCCAGCCATCTTGCTGTACCCAGCATCTGAATTTTCTTAGAGTGTATACTCACCTTCTAGTGGTAGAGTATACAACACAGACCAGATCTTTCCTTATTCTACCTCAGCAGGAGATCAAACAGGAAGCATTTGAAGTGAGAGCATTTAATTACCACCTTGCTATTGGGAAGGTGTGAACTGGCGTATTTGGGTAGGAAAGTCCACTTTGCTTTGTGCTTTGTATCATCCACTTGAGGAATGATTCTCTCCATCCCACAGTAGGGTAAAAGAATGGGAGAGGCATTAGGGAGTGACCATAGATGTAGTTAACATAACTTTGGTTGTTGTTGTTGTTGTTTGCTTCATTTTTTCAGGTCAGATATTTGTAGAGTAGCTTCATGTTCCTGCAAGTTTTCAGAACATCAGAAACACTTTGATTCAAAATCCATACTAATACCTGTGCCAGACCAAATAAGGATACTTTTTGGACTATTTCCTGTTTTAGGTTATTTTTCTGACTGCAGCTCTCAATGAAGTTAGATAATTGTGAGGAGACTATAATCTCATTTATCTGAAGCTAATCAGGACATGAAATGGGATATTTCCTTGAGCCATGAAATTCCACTGGGTCAGGCCAGGTAGGGCAACCACCATTGGAATACTCTCCCCCAGATGTCTTACAGACTTTGAATTTAAGAGAATGGATGAGTGTGTTATTTGTTGAGTGCCTACTATGTGACAAGCACAGTACAGAATGCTTGATACACATGCACTCACTCAGTCCTCAAGGCAACCCTTCAAAGTAGCTGTTATAATGCCCCATTTTATAGGGAAGGAAATAACGGCTCAGAGAAGTGAAATGGCTCATCCAGGGCCCCAGGTTAAGTAAGTGGCAGGGCCAGATTCGAACTCAGTTCTGACTCTCTCCAAAGCCTGTCTCCACCACACCATGCTGGTATCCCTTCATAGAGAGAAATTTCCTACAAACTCATGCCAAACCAGTCTGTGGGAAGGGGAAGGAAAACGAGGACGCATCTGAGGCAGCATGGATGTGGCTTTCCTGAAAGGACCAAGCCATGCAACTCCTCTTCCCAAATGGTCCCGTTGCCACTTTGGCAGAAAAGCTGCTTAGGATAATGCAGTTGGATACTGTGTTTAGGACATAGGCCCTAGAAAATGTAGCCTGGGTTGAGCAAATTTGAAATGGCCATTCCAGCCATCCCTGTGGCAGTACTGAGGGTGAGCAGAAGTTGGGGGAGTGGAGTCCCAGCTCTCACAACCGTTCCTTATACTAAATATGATGGTGCTTTGTGACTTGGCAAGGGTTGTGGTGGGCAGGGCATAGTTGCAAAGGGCTCTTTCCTTCGTTCTTCACTTACTCCCATCTTTAACCACAGAGAGCCTCCCACTAGCGATCCTACATTAGCTGGAACAGGATTCGGTACTTGAGCATTTCACCCAGTATTCCTCCATATGGAAGTCCTTCTTCTTTGGAATTTGCCTCATTGGTTGGATTGTTTCTCCCATACCCTACTCTAGACAGGCCCACAGATTCCTCGAAAAAAGGATTCTGGAAATGGGCTGCCACGTCAGTACCATTTGAACAGGTTTGCTCACTCACTTCCATTTTTCCCGAAGAGTAAAAAGAAAAAGAAAAAAATCATTCTTTCTAGCCAACTTTATTTTTAGGGAAGTATTTTATTCAAACATCGCCTTACTTATTACAGACATAAATACATGCATTCAGACAAATAAATCCACAGGAGAACCATATAAAGTAATTGGCACATCACTTCAGGATGCTTTGTCAGTTACTGGAGGAGTTTGGTGCCTCTAACTTTAATCTTTTCCATTAAAATATCCATTCTGTCTTCAGATTGTGAAGCCCACAATATTTTAGACTGTCTCCATGGATCTGTTAGTTTCGCTTGTCAGTTTAATTTGTGGCTCTATGACTTTGGGTGGCTTGTTAGATTGTACAGGGAAACGTGTGATCTGCAGATGATGTTAAACATGGCAGGCTTAGGACCTCCCCTCTCCCCAGAGAGACTGGACAGACAAGAAATATGGAACTGGCAGATTTCATGGGCAGTCAGCCTAACTGCTATTTTGATGATGGTGTATGGAATGGCAGGTGTTTAGAGCTATAAAGAAGCTCATTACTGTTGTTGTTATTATATACCTTAAATGTTTATAGTGCTTCTTACTCTTTGCCACACTTCTTATATACACCATCTCATTTGATTCTCATAGCTTCCTTGTGCTGGGTTATTATTTCTCTCTATAGCTAAGGAAACTGAGACACAGGAGAGGTACAGTTTGCCTGAGATCACAGGATAAATCTGACTGCAGAAATGCCAGCGGAAAAAAACAAATGTGTTCTAAAGTGAGCCCGGTCGCCAAAGTCCAGTCAGGAGGGTGGTGTGCGATGGTCTTTGTTCTGTGTAAGGCAGGGTGCAGAAGACACAATTGCCATTTCCCTGCCCCTTTTTGAGGAAAGAGCTCAGTAGCTGGGGGAACAGGAGAGCTAGCGGAGAGGTAAAGAGGTCCGAAGCGGAAACTTTCTCATCAGCTCCACATTTTACATGTCCCCAGGGGGATCTTCCTTAAGTGAAGATCTGAGCACGTCTCTGCTTTGCAGCAAACCCGTCTAATGGCTCCCACTACCATCAGAATGAAAGCCAGATTTCTCAGCATGGTCTTCCAGGCTGTCACTGAGGTCTCCTTCCAGCCCACCTCTCTTCTCTTCTGCCACACTGAGTTCCTTACCATTGCAGAACCCACAGTGGTAACTCCCACAGCCTCCTTTCTTGCTGCTTTCTCTGCACAGAGCACATTTATGATGAACTCCTTAAATGTTACCTTCTCTGTGGAATCTTCCCTGGCCTCTTATTGAGGACCCTCCCCCACGGTGCAGCCCAAGCACTTTGCCCAGCCCTGTTTCCTACTGTCTCTCCACCAAGAAGCATCAACCTCCTCAAAGGCGGCAGAGCTGTGGTAGATGCCTGTGTTCTCTGTGGTAGATGCCTGTGTCTCTTACCTCCCCCTAGCTGTCTTGCAGACTTTGAAGTTAAGAAAATGGATGAGCATCTGCATGTAGGAGTGAGTGAGTGAATTAGTGAATGATGAATGAATGAGAAGCCTTTAGCAGTCTGAGCCAACAGGAAACGTGGCCTTCCAAGGTCACATGGAATGTGACCCATTCCTCTCTCTCTCTCTCTGAAGAGAGAGGCTTCGGAGAGTTGTGGCCTCTCCATAACTGTGACCCTTTCTGGTGAAATGAGAAGCAGAAAGGCAGGTGAGTTGGGGCTCTGCCTGGTGACCCAGCAAAGAAAGCACATCAGGGCTGAGAGGCAAGGATTTATCCTCTTGGCCCTCTGGCCTCTGACTTCTACCCCCTCCCCCAAGGTTCTCACCAAAGCTTTTGGGTGGGGAAAACCATTCCTTGGGGAGCCAGGGGTCTTTGCCAAGGGTCCCTGCAGGCTGCATCATAGGCTGTTTGTCAAAGCTGTTTGTCCAGGAAGGGTCTTCCTGGCCATTAGCAAGATGTAGGAGTGGTAGTTGAGGTCATAAAAGGCCTGGGATTAGGGAGAAATCTGAGCCAAGGCCTCAGTGTTTTCATGTGGCTGTGTCTTCTAGATGATGTCTGTCCTCATGAACACCATCGTCTTTGAAGACTGTCGGAACCAGTGGTCAGTGTCCAGGCCTCTCCTGGTGCTCATCCTGCTCAACGAGAAGGTGAGTGTGATGGCAGGAGGGTCCATGGGAGGTGGCCATCAGGAGGAGGGAGAAAATGGTAGAGAGGATGTGTGCCAGGCCGAGGTATGACAATGAAGGAGAGAGGGGCCGAGCCAACTGAGCTTGGGCTGAGACCTTGAGAACTTCCAAGGCAAGAGTATATTTCCCAAGAAGGCCCTTCCTCAAAGGCCACAGATCTTCAGTTAAGAGAGGCTTCAAGACCAGCTCTTCTGGGTGGGTGGTTTGCTCAGTTGCTGACTCCCCTCCCCTTGTTCCAGGGGAATTCCAAGCAACAACCCTCCTGGCCTCTTCCTCTGACCTCCTTTTATAACTGGGCTTCCCACTGTCCTTAGTGGCAGCAGCAGCCCCTCAGGGATTCATCCACAGAGCCAGCACCCTTTGTCTGGGGAGTACCATCTCCAGCTTCTTAAGTGTACTCGCCACCCGGGGCTGTCTCCCAAGCCTCTCCAGCTTCCTCTTGAACCCACCCCGTCTCCCCAGCAGTCAGTAGGAACAGTGCATTACTGCTGTGGAGAATGAATTGTCTGTACAATAAGATAGTACTGGGGAGAAAGACAGTGAGATTAGAGGCAGCCGCATACATTAAAATTCAAACTGAAATCCCAGCCTTGGAAGGAAACTAATAGAAGAAGAAAATATATCAAAAAGAGAAGAGCTGTCTCATCATTCACCTGTACTGAAGTATCCAATTTTAGCCACATTCAATAGCACTGTCATTCATCTTCCCTCGGTGTTATTGTGATTTAAATCCAAGCTCTATAAAAGAGAGCAGTTCTTTTAAAATGATTGAGAGGGAATAAGGGCAAATTCAGTGTTTAGAAAAAGCTTATGACATCACAATATTATACTTTACTGATGGAGGCAATATTTCATGGTTTAGGATGAAAAACTAATAATTTTCTATTTGGTGTGAGTCAGTGCATCATTATAAAAGGGAAAAATAAGTCATTTTGTGCATTCCCGATCTTGTTCAGGAAGACAATTGTGGTTTAAGTGTAATGCCTCTGATATATAGTAGTTAAGTATTAGTCTGACTACATATTAATTATGTGTGTTTTTGATGTGAGCTGTTTTAGTATATGATAGAAATTAAATATGCTGCTTGGGCTTGGAAGAATAAACACATGACTTGCAAAATGTCTTTGTGCTGAAATTAGGCTGTTTCCAATGATTAGGAGCTATGTTTAGCGTAAGAGCTTGTGTTTGTATAGAAGCTCACAGACCCAGCAGAGACGAAGTGGCTGTGCAGTTATTTGTGACCAAGTGTGACATATTTTTCTTAGTGCCAGAAAACGTTCCCAGAAAGCTTAGTCCCCCAGCTCAGCAGAGCAGACCCATCCTGACCCACAGGACAGCGACTTGGGACACAGCCTCGAGTTGTTTGAGGAGGATTCACTGAAGCCATGGAAGAGGACGAGGCCTTGTGGGAGGGACCCTCAGCCCGGAATTCAGTTGCCCAAACCCCTCCCTGGGCGTTTTTAGTTAACTTCCTCTTTTGGCCCTTCTGTGATGAGTGGAGAGGAGTCAGGAAGAGCTTTAAGCGTTAGATCCCCACAGAGGCAAGGACTCTGTCAGCATAGGCAGTGACTGTAGAACAATTACAGCAAGAGATGTTTATGGGAAGGAGTATCACAGTTTACACCTAGGAATGTCTCTATTGCTTTGGTTTCCTCTAAGGGCTTAAAGGTCAGAGTGGACCTGGATAAAAACTCCTCTGGGAATGAATGAGTCCGGAGTAGGTCAGACCTGGTCCTACGCCCACCCCCAGCCTCACCCTGAGCTCTCTCCAAGAGCAGAATTGGGGTCAGAGCTCTGATGCTTATTCTGCCTCCCAACAGTATTTCAGTGAATTGCAGGCGAGTCTGATAAACAGCCAACCTCTCCCCAAGCGGGAGGTCCTTGCCCAGTGCTTCAGGAGTCTGATGGAAGGAGTGGAGCAGAACCTGTCTGTCAAGAACAGAGACAGGTGAGCACTGCCCAAGAGGCCCAGCATCTCTGGGAGAGGTGGACATTCCAAGTTGGGGAAATAACTGGATTGTGCTTAACAGCACTCACACATTGGCGTGGCTTTTCTACTACCCATTGCAATCCTGGACTCAGTTTAGTTGCATTTGGTAAATATTACTGGGTATTTGCTTTGTTCTGAGTGTCATGCTAGGCACTGTGCAGGGAAGCAGAGGTTAGTAAGATACAGCGTTTGTCCTTGAGCAGTTGATAATCCAACAGGAGAGGTATGAAAAATAACTACTTGAAAAGGTCAAAAGAAGAAAAGCTCAGATACGCTGCAGAGAACAAGGAAGTGTTTCCTGACATTTGAACAAGCACAGGCTTTGAGGTCAGACAGAGTTCAACTTAAATTTCATCCCTGCCCCTTATAGGCTGTGTGGCAGTGAGTAAGGCAGTTAACTTCTCTGATCCTCAGTTTCATTACCAGCAAAATGGAGATGATAATACTTCGCTATGATGCTTAAATCATAGAATAGTAAAGCATGGAACCTGGGACATATGACCCACAATAAATATTAGTTCCTCCCTCTGCTGTCCTTTAAAAGTGGCTGGCATTGTTGTTACCAGTAAGATATAAATGAGAGGAACCTGAACATATCAGCTATGCCTGAATTCATTCATTCATTTCTTCATTCATTCAGTTCACAAAACTTTATTGAGAATTTACTGTGTTCCAGGCATGGGGGATACCAGTGGTGAACTAAGTGCTTTAGGCTCCTGCCCCATGGAGCTTACACTCAAGTGGAGGAGACAGACAATAATGAATAATGGAAAAAGAAAACATGTCCAGGAAGAAAACCATCTGCATCATTCTTTTATAAAAGTGGTAGTATTCAAATGCTGCCCCATTTGAAATGCACCTCACAAGTTATCCCCAAAGCCATAGTGTATCATGGAGTCACTGGCCTGAGCTTTGATCATACAAGCCAAGTTGGAAAAGTCCTGCAGACATGTGCCCTTGACTACTTGTTTCACACCAAGGTCCTCTATCAGGCAGAGAAGGGCAAACCTAGGTGCCTCACCTGAGGCTTGGCAATTTGAGCACCCCTTCCTGAGCCACTCTGTGAAATGGGTGCCGAGCAGCCCTCCTAGGTGAAGAGTGAGCATGGCCTGAATATTCTCCACATGCCAGGCACTGTGGTGAGCATTTACAGGCATTGTCTCAGTTGAGTCAGTGAGTTTTCACTTCCTACAGTCCTTTGTGGTAGCTACTCATGGTAGGCATCAAGAGATTAAGTAATTCATCCAAGATCACCCAGCTAATAAATGGTGGAGCCAAGATTTGAACCCAGCTATTCTAGTCCCAGTGCCCCCTCCTTCTGAATCACTAAATTCACTTTTCTCTTCTGTAAAATGGGGATACCAATAATACTTTTGGGAAGGGCTGTGATAATTAAATTAAGTGCATTCTACATAAAACATAGGAGCCCTGGTGGTCCAAGAGGTCAGCGGGTCAAATGCACCAGCTGCTCCTTGGAAACCGTCTGGGGCAGTTCTACTCTGTCTGATAGGGTCGCTACAAGTCGGAATTGACTGGACGGCAGTGGGTTTGGGTTTGGGGTTTTTTGTTTTTTTTGTGTGTGTCTTGTAAAACATACAATCAATTCGGTACGTGACACATAAGCTTTGGTTCTTTTCTTTATGTTACTTACTATCTTTTTGTAATTTAAATAAAATTAAATAGTGGAACCACCCCTTGAAATGGTCAGAGTAGATATGGCGGTAACCCTTGTTTGCCAGGAGGGGAGGCAGAAGGGGAAGTGGGTGCTGGCAGCTGAGCAGTGATGACAGTAGAAGTGGAGAGGAAGGAGCTCAGCCAGGATCCAGAGCCCTTCTCCAAGAGGAGCCCTCTCCAAGGTCCTGAACTCCACAGTGGCTCCTGCCTCCCCAGGGTCAGAGTGGCTCAGCCTTGCCACATTTTCTTCTTTCCACAGATTCACCCAGAACCTGTCCGTCTTCAGAAGAGATGTCGCAGAGGCCCTGCGCTGTGACGGCAGCACTGAACCACCAGGCAGCCTGGACATGATGAGCTGACCCAGCTTCTCTGAGCATGTGCCACACAGCCTTTCTTGAGACTAGCGTAGGTCAGGGTCCCAGGACAGTGATGTTGGCTAGCCCAGGGTAATCTGTTTTTCAAAACGAACAACAGCGGCAACAAAAAGCCCTACCTTTTTATAAGTCTGGCCTAATTATAAGAATTTATGATAGTGCAAACAATGTAAATTCAGTCTTTGCTCTGAAAAAGGAAAAGACATCTTTTCCATCTTTCTAGCAGGTATCATTATCTTTGTTCTTGTATTGCTCTGAAAAGGTGTATAAATGATATTTAACCAAAGAACATAATAAACCAGGTTTGCATCTAAGTGTGTACTGGTTAATGGTTCTGCAATCAAGGCTGTGAGTTTGTTGGCAATGCAGCCTTCAGCATGGACCCTGGATTGAGACAAATGCCATCTGAACCTGTTAAACTAGTAGTTTATTATGAGTCTGGAAGCAGCAGCATTAGGGACCCTGTGCTGTGGACATTGAGAACGAGCCTGGGAGCTCTGCAAAGCATCCCACAGGACCACACACAGGCCTCGCTGCCTCAGCACCATCTGATAAAGTTGAGAGACAGTAACACAATTAAATGACTTACAAACAACGTTTGCTTTTCCCTGGCATAAATCTGAAGTGGTTCAGTCTAGAAGAATTAAGCCATGCAATCACTGCCTGCAGAGAGATTTCTTCAGAAGAAGTCACGTAGCCCTAGTAGGAGGTTTAGGGTGGTTCCAGCACCCACGCCTTCTGCCCCCATCTAATTTTAAGAGAAGCTGAAGTTACCTAATTAAAATACAATATTTGAAGCAGCTTTGCCTTCTTGGACCATCCAAAATAGTTCCTGGGCACTGAAGTTCAGAGTCATGGTGATGGGAGTGTTCAGAGGGTGAGGAACAACTGGTTTCCACCCCTCCACAACAACTCTGATGACTGTTGGGATTGTGGCAGGGGATACGATTCAGTGACTTAACCCAAATCCAACGCACAGAGCAGGCCTTTACACTTTATGATCTCCTGTAATGAGGCTATTAATTTGAGATTGCCACTGTCAAATTGTTTTGTATCTCCCTGCTTTGTCTTAATGGCCCAGGCTTGTAATAAATACCGTGCCCTTTATTTCTGATAAGACATGAAAGACTGGCCTTACTGTTGAGCAAGAAGTAAATCCACAGGTTCCTGTTATAATCTTGTTTCTCAGATTAGTGTTTCCGGAAACCTCTCTTGATACTTGAGTTTTGCAACAGGCTTGTGATATAAAAGCAGAGTCATCCAAGTTTATTTCAAAATGTTTGTCTTCCATGTGTGAACCCAGAGAATCAGGGAAAAGTGTATTATGAGGTGGAATTACTTCTGGTATCTAATGAATAAGCAAGGCTGTGGCCCTACTCACACTGTGTTTCATTAGAAAGGGGAAATGTAATTTTCTTTGAGAAGGCAAATTCTGAAGTCTAAAAAACACCAACTGTTCAGACAGGTTTGATTGAGAACTCCTATTTCTCAGGGGCTTATTTTTGTACTCATCCCACAAAAATGCTTTATAGAAGGCCTACCCCATTCTGGCACTGTTTTCTTTACAAAAGCCTAGGACCAAAAGCACCATATTGTTTTGTATTCAAGTGCTCAAAAGAAAATGACAATGTGCACTCACGTTTCTTTGCCGCACTACCAAAGGTCTCCTGGTGGTTCCCACCAGGCAGGGCAGGCCCTGTCAGCCTTGGCCTTGGAGGGCGGCTCTAGGAGGAGGACTTGCCAGGCCTACCCCACTGCTGATTCCAGGCAGGCCTGCCCCTGGGGTTGGATCAGGAAGCACACTGTGCGCAGCATGCACAGCTCGGACAGCCTCCACACAGTTACAGGCATCTACCATGCCCTCTATGTACATTATCTCCCCTATACCTCACACCAGCCCTAGGAAGGTAGACAGCATCATTCCCATTTTTCAGATGAGGAAACTAAGGCTTAAAGGTGGTATATAGTTTACAACAGGTCACAGCCTGGATTTGAACCCAGATCTGTCTCACCTCAAAGGAATTCCTCATCTCTGCCAAGCAAGACCTGTATTTCAGAATGTTGAGTTGACGCCAGTTAATCATTTCCATTTGTTTCTCAGAACTTCTTGTATTAGTTATCTATTGCTGCATAACAAATTACCCCAAACTTCGTGGCCTGAAACAACATTTAGTATCTCACGGTTTCTGTCAGTCAGAAATCTGTAGCTGGGTCCTCTGCTTCAGGGTCTCTTCACAGGCTGCCGTCAAGGTTGTGGGCTGCAGCCATCTTAAGGCTCTGCTTTCAAGCTCACCCGTGGTTACTGTTAGGAGTCAGTTTCTCACAGGCTGTTGGACTGAGAACCCCAGCTCCCCTCCCACTTCCTTACACACAGGCCTCTTCACAGGGCAGCTCACAACATGGCAGCTGGCTTCATGGTTTCATCAGAACGAGCTAAAGAGAAGAGGCAGAGAGAGTGCAGCAGTCGGAAGTCAGCTTTTCATAGCCTAATCTTGGAAGCGGCATCCCTCACCTTTGCTGTGTGCTATTAGAAGTAAATCACTAGGTCCACCCCATACATGGGGAGGTATTACACCAGGAGGCAGGGATCATTGGGAGCCATTTTCAAAGCTGTCTTTCACTACTTGTATCTGGCCTTGGCTGGAGAAGTTCGTTGTGGCTACAAGTTCTCCCTCGGAATTTGGAATGGAATCCTAACTTTCCTTTAAGGGCTAACTTCTATTCTGAGCCCTTCCAGAGGAAAGGAAAGGGAGTGGGGAGGCTGGGACATTTAAGGACCACATGGTATTATGTACTCTTCCCACATGGATGGGAACTTATCTGGGGCTGTGGGCCACCCCGCCAAACCTGTGTTGGTGATGGACAGTAGGAACTGTTGGGGGAAAAGCTGGAACCCCATGTGGGAGTCCTCTCTAGGGATATCCTAAACAAGCATTCAAGGACACACCCAAATCCATGGAAGCCACAAAAGGAATTAGTGGGATTATAAGGTATAATCATATCACAGGTGTAATTAACTCACTCAGATTCAGCAACAGGAACAAATAAATGGTGCTAGCAATTCCACAGAGCCTACCACTTAGCCAGCAGTGCCCCAGAGTGAGTATGAGATAGGACTGTGGTCCACTGAAGACTCACCCTTCTGATGGATTGTAGTGTGCAAACATGTATTCTTCACACAAGTCAATGGCTTCAGCTGATGCTCAAGCAAGAAACAATTTGAAGGTATTTAGACTTGGATCAATTTTTACCTTCAAAACCTGACTTCAGAACCTAACCTTGAGAAAGCTATATCCTGACTATGTTCAATGCTTCTGTTTTTCTATGCTTTCTAATCAGGCTTCACTAGGACAGCAAGACGAGGGAAGTTAGGGTCCCTGCCCTGTGTGTGATGATCAGAGCAGTACAGAAAAGCCCTCTTGGCCCCCTGGTCTCCCTTCCACAGGTCTAGCCAAACTAGAAGTGCCTTTGGATTATGGTTTTGGAGGTTCCTTACCAAAGGCAAAACCAGCCTGGGAGGGCCCGGCTTGTAACAATTAGCTGAGATCAGGGAGCAAATTAGCTAACTGCCAGCAGAGAGCTGAGCATGATGACAAACAGGGTAGGTTCGGTGAGAGAAATTGGAGAAAGTAAAAGATCTGGGATATGGGAGCCTTACCTAGATGTGGGCTGGTCCAGCAGTTTTGGGGAAGTAGCATTTGAGACAACTCAGTTCCTTGCAGTGAGGAGGAGAAGGGGTGCCTGAAAGAGAAGAGAGGGCAGAGTGAGAAGGGAGAAATGAACGGTTTCAAAACAAACATTAAATAATTAGAACCACTATCATTCATTGAGCACCTGCTAAGCATTGTAAATTGCTGTCTCATTTAATGATTCCCAATAAGAATGTGAAAGAAGTATTACTAGTATCCCCATTTTAGAGATGAGAAAACTGACCCAAGGCCACATAGCTATAAAACGGACACCAGAATTCAAAATCAGGTCTGCCTGAAGCCAAAACTTATATTTTTCCCCACTATATTCCTTAAAAGAGCCCTAGTGGCACAGTGGTTAAATGCTCTGCTGCTAAGCGAAAGATGAGCGGTTTGAACCCACCAACCACTCCTTGGGAGAAAAATATTGCAGTCTGTTTCCATAAAGATTGAAAACCCTATGAGGCAGCCCTACTCTGTCCCACAGGGTCACTATGAGTCAGAATCCACTTCATGGCAATGGGTAACGGGTTTTATAATCCCTTAAACAGGTACTTCACACACCTGGGCCTATAGAACAGTTGAGGGGTGTGGATGTGGAGCCCTTGGGACTCCTAGATGGGGCTAGGCACTCGCAGAGAAAGGCCCGCCCAATGTGTGAGCCCCTAAAGTGTTGTGTCTGTGGGCTCTGCCACTTATTCATCCTCCTCCCTGAACTTTATAAAATCATTCTGGAGACTTTTTAATGTTTTATTGAGGTGCAAGTTTACGATGACAGCAAACCTTTCAAACTACAGCAAGAGTAACCTGCCTCCTTGGCATATTAAAAAATAATGTTAGTGTCGGTTTTTACGTCCCATAGTTGGGATTGCTGATAAGAGCGCTTCCTTGACAAGATTCTTCTTGAGGTTTACAGAAAGCGTAATAAAATATGTAAGTTACATTTCCACAAACAAAAGCTATAACATAAGTTATTTATAAGCGTGAGATACAAACAGTATCACGATAAATAATCCATAAAAGGTACTTGCAGCATCCATCTTAATGTCATTTGCCCAACAAAAATGTTGAAACGAAGTCAAATTTAGTAGAGGTATCTGTCAGGAAGAGAGGAAAGTTGTAGAACACAAAAGGGGAAAAATGGTTGATGGGTGGGGGAGGGAAGCATCAAAGGCGTGAGATGGGGTTTAAAGTGACTGAGAGGGCCATGGCCACATCGCCTGTCCTCGGTCCCCAGAGCCTACACGTTGACCAGTCCCTGCCAACCCCACACGTACCACCATCTGCATGTCTCTTGCACACAATCTCTGCACACGCCACTGCTCACACGCCCCTCTGCATTCTCCATGCCTCTTCCCCTCCACCTTGCTGTCTTAAACCTCTGTTCTAACCCCTAGCCCTATGACCAGCCTCTCCGCCTTTTGGGCCTGCCTCAAGCCCAGGGCCTGGGCCTGACCCACACAAGGATCCTGGAAATCATGCATTCATTCATCTACCAAAGATAAAGCATTAAACAAGACTGACAAAGTCCCTGCCCTCATAGAGCCAGAGAGCAGGATAAACAAATAAGATGGGTTCAGAGGGCGACAAGCACAGTGAAGGAGATAAATATGGATAGAGAATGGGCAGAGAGGTGATCGCTGACCAGAGTCTTAAAAGATGCAGAGGCACCAGCCATGGGAAGAGCTGAGGAAGGTGAATGCAGAACTGAGCCTGCTCCAAGTCCTGGACCCAGTTCTCACCCCTTTTTCCTTATCCCCTCATCCAACCTTGCTGTGTGCTATTCAGTGTGACACCACCAACTCTAGGTGGTGGTTCTCCAGTGAGCCCAGCCCTGGGCTCAGTCTTGGACATTGAACTGGACACCACTAACACCGCTCTGCCCTGGAGGCACTCCCAGGCCAGGAGGGAAGGCAGATGTTCGCTCCTATGGCCAACCCTCCCCTCTGGGCGCCTTCACTGCTGCTTTCCCCTCCCTACTCGGTCAACTAGCGGGACCCTTGACTGCCTGCTCCCAGAGTGCAAATGGGGTGTGAGGTAAAGGGAAAGCAAGGAGTTTGTAGTGAAGATAATCCTAGGTTCAAATCCCAGCTACACCCCTCCCCACTGCATGCCTTTGGGCAAGGGATTTCACTTCCCTAAGCCAACTGTCCAAGCCTCCTGGCCTGTGGTGGATTTGGACAAGAAGACAAATATGGAATGGTTGGAGCAGCATCCAGTGCCTGGTGGTCTTTTCCTTCCTTCCTCCGGCTGGCAGAGTCCTGGGCCTTTCTGACCTCCTCAGGAAGGTCCTTCCCCAAGCCCCCCACCCCCAATTAAGACCTCAAACTGCATTACTCCCATGATCAGATGGGGAAACTGAGGCCCAAAATTGGGGCATGGTCCAGAAAATTTGAGTAGGTGCTTAGTAAATATTTGTTGAATGAACGGGTGAATAAATTTGGGCAGGTGTCGAGAGCCTACCCTCATGAGCACTGGAAGGGCCCCTAAACCAAAAAAAAAAAAAAAAACACCTAAATCCTTGCCGTCACATTGATTGCAACTCATAGCAACCCTATAGGACAGATTAGAACTGCCCCATAAGGTTTCCAAGGGCGGCTGGTGGATTCAAACTGCCAACCTTTTGGTTAGCAGCCAAGTTCTTAACCACTACGCTACCAGGGCCCCTAGGAACTGGGGTGTGAACCAATAATGGTGGGTGGGCAGGTCAGCAACCTGTGACACTGTGTGTGCCAAATTATGTGCATATGACTTTTTCTATAGTCCATCATATTTCCACCAGTCTTTCAAGGAGGGCTACTGACCTAAATATGTTTAAGAGCCCTGATTCAATGTCTACTCCATTTTATAGACAGGGAAATTGAGTCCCAATTCACACAGGAAGCCCTTCTGTATCTGGGCTTATGGACAATTGGAAATTCCAGCATTCTGCCTCTCATCCTGAAGGTCCCACTCTCTCCCTCTCCTATATGATTCCCACCACGGCATCCACCAGCTCTGCCCCGTTCTCCCAGCTTTTCCATAGGGAAGGATGTGCTGCATCCTGGAATTCTTTCTGGTCCCAGCAGTCCTGGTCCCCCAGGTCTCAGTTCTTAGAACTACCCCCTATGTGTGTGTGTGTGTGTGTATGCGCCTGTGTGTCTGCGCATGTGTGTCTCATTGTTCAATTAATCAAAGGTGAGAATGGGCAGCAGAAAATTACAGTTTCAGGAACACCAAATACATATCAAAATATATTTGGCCAAAAACAGTGCTCAGAGGAAAATGCATGGCCTTAAATACATGTATTTAGAAAATAAGGAAGATTGACCAAGATGAACTAAAGTTTTCATCTTAACAAAGCAGAATAAATTAATAAAAATAAAATTTTAAAATTCATTAAATAGATGACATAAAAAAAGAATGAAATCAAAGGCTCTTCTTTGACCAATGAAACCGACAAACCTTTGGCATGTATGAGCAAGAGAAGGCACAAATGAGTAACACTGAGAATAAAAATTAGGGGACATTATCACAGATTCAGATGAGAGGTTTAAATGAGAGAATCTTCCCGCAAAGTTATAACGAGACATTTAAAAATTTAGCTGAAATGGACAATATTCTAGGTTTCCAAACTTGAGCATGCATCCACATCCCCTGGAGGGCCTGTTAAACACAGATTGCTGGGACTCACCCCAGAGGTTCAGATTCAGTAGGTCTGGGCTGGGGTCCAAGAATTTGCTTTTCTAACCAATTCTCAGGTGATGCTGCTGCTGGTGGTTCAGAAAACACACTTCGAGAACCACTGTCCTAGGGATTACTAACAGGCCACCAGCCCCAATTGACTCCACTTCCTTCCTGCCTTCTGTTTGAACTGGGGATGCCTTCATGATCAATGGAAGCTCCTACGCCACCCGAGGGGCTGAGGATCTCAAGAAGCTGGGAGCCAAAGTGCTGTGCTTACTGCTTTTACCCAGATGAGCTCACTAGATGAGGAAACTGAGACAGAAAGATGATGAGTAATTCCCTGAGTCCAAGGCTGGTAAGCTGAAGTGGGAATCCAGTTCTTAAGCACTGCAGGGAGCCACCTGTCATGCCTTGAGAACTCTGCTGCCCACACCACCTGCACCTTCTCCCTGATTCTGTGCCCCCTACCTCTGTGAAGTGGGCCTTGTTACCCTCATTTAGCAGGAGTCCAGTACTCTGGAAGCCAGAAGCAAAGTGAAGCTGATGAGGAGCCAACTCCTGCCCCTGAGTGGGGGCTGTGAGTCACTTGAATTCTTGGAGCCACGGTTCCCTCATCTGTTAAAAACTGGAGTCACTACCAGCCCTCTCCTAACAGGGTTGTTTTGAGGACTAAATAATGCTCACCCCAGTGCCAGGCACACACCAAATTCTCAAACAACATTAGCTTGTTGTTAAAGTTGTTATTACATAATCATCAGAGTTTCTTCCAGGCACTTCCACAGACATCATCTCATTTACTTCTTACAGTCACCCTGGGGGTAGCTATTACCTTTTCTGTTTTACAAATAAGGAAAATGGGGCTCCAGGAGGAGCAGCAAAAGACCCAACAATTCCCAGATGGCCAGAGGCAGAGCCTGAATTAGAAGCAGGAGGCACTCTGAGCTAGAGCAATCAAGTCTATGCTGGCTGGGGGTCCTTGTCCCCGGGGAGGAAGTGAGGGAGCAGCGTGAGGGAGTGCTAGCCCAAACCCCAGGCACCCTGTGCTCCTCATCCTCTCTGCCCATGGCCTCATTCTCCCCACTTGACCCAGAGGTTCCTCAAGGGCCAGCGACTAGCCCAAGGTCACACAGCGGACAAGTGGCCTAAGTCTGGACCCATGCCTTATGTTGCAAATCCTGTGGTCCAGTCCCTCAGTTGTGGGGGCAGAAAGGAAGAATCCCGACCCTGTTGCCTCCTGCCCTTACCCGTCCTCCACGGAGACAAATGCACCTTTCTCTTCAAGATAATGAGCCTCGAAAATAAAATAAAACTGCAAACAAAATAAACAAGAATCATGACAATAAAGCATCAATCATCATGCTGGGGGGAAGGGGAAGCCACTGCCGCCAGAGCCTACTATGTGCCAGGCCCTAAGCTCTGCCTCTCTCAGTATCGCGCTCACAGTTCACCACAGTCCCGCAACACTCGAGTTAATTCCCATTTTATAAGTAAGAAAACCAAAGCCTGAAGATAGTCACTCGCTCAAGGTCGCTCAGCTAGGTAGTGGCCGGCCCAAATGCGAACACGCTTTTGGCCAACCGCGCCTCCCAGCTCTCACCAGTATCCGCCCGACAGGGAGCTCGAAGAAGAGGCCCCGCCTGGGTGCAGCAGTCAGAGTTTGCACCTGACGGTTTTGGAATTAGTAGGGAGAAAACGATGCTGTACATCTCCGCCAAAGGACACAGCTGGAAGTGCGAGTGGCCGCGCCACGTACTCTGGGCCGGGCCTGCCCACGGTACCCCTAGGCCCGCGTGGACATTCCCCGGGGGCGCGAGCAGAGCAGGAAGTGGCCCCAGCTCCCAGGCTGGACTGGACTCGGGAGGGGCTCGCTTAGCCCCTTAATTACCCAGAGAAATCCGGCTACTGGAGTTCTAAATATCTAAATATGAGCCGCCCCCGCCCTTGCCCCTCGGGAACCGAGGACCCCAACCTTTGCTGCGCCATGGAGGGTCCCCACGCGCGCCACAGCCCCGTCCATCCCGTAACGAATTTCGAGGGGCCGGATCCCCGCTCCCATCTGGACCATCCCGGGTTCCTAGCCCGGCCGGGCCTGGCACGCGTGGGCACCTGCGAGTGGCGCCTCGGTCCTCCAGGGAGCGTCTCCAAAGTGGCCGCAACTGCGCGGCCGAAGCCGGCGAAGGGACAGATTCTCTCCACGCGGGTCTGTATCCTCGGGAGCGCTGGGCACGAGACGACGGTTCCCGCACCCCGCGCGCAAAGTACGCGGGGCTTGCGCCCTGGGGTGCGCCCGTTCGTTGTTCCCGGGGCGGTGAAGTGTCCAAGATGCTTCCGCGGGTTCCTGAGGCTCGTTCGTGGGTGGCAACTCCATCGTAATTGAAAGCATTCATTTGGTTTGGTTTTTGCTCAGAAGGAAAAATTTGACAGAAAACGAAAAAACGCTCGGCAAACACCAATCTCACACGGCGAGCGCCCTACCCGCCCCGAGCGGCCGCAGCGCCGGGGCCGAGGTGGAGAGGAGCGGGGAGCGTCTGCTAATTGCAGCTTCGTTAGATTTCGGGTTTGCTAGGCTGCGGTTTGGGCGCTAATATCCACCGCCCATTATCCCGGCTAATAAATTTGACCTATTGTTCGTTTGTTAAAATGATGTCACCTTGGAACAGTCCCTAAGCTCCTATTTCCATGAATTAGGCCTTTATTGAAAGCCGGGAACCAATGGGAGGAGAGAGGCTTGTTGATCGCAGCCAATGGCTGCGGCGGGAGAGGAATTAGCAGCGGAAACTCTAGGTTCGGTTCAAGAAAGATGACACAGAGCCTGTCGGGCCCGCGCACTCTTGGCAAAGTTTCAGTGCGACGAGAGGCTCCGGGCGCTCCATGGCCGCGCCGTAACGGGGACCCAGCTGCCTCCCCGCCCAGCCCGGCCCAGCCCTTCCGCCCGCCCAGGATGGAGGCGCCCGCCAGCGCGCAGACCCCGCACCCGCACGAGCCCATCAGCTTCGGCATCGACCAGATCCTCAACAGCCCGGACCAGGACAGCGCGCCCGCCCCGCGGGGCCCAGACGGCGCCAGCTACCTGGGAGGGCCCCCCGGGAGCCGGCCGGGCGCCACATACCCATCTCTGCCCGCCTCCTTTGCCGGCCTCGGCGCGCCCTTCGAGGACGCGGGATCTTACAGTGTCAACCTGAGCCTGGCGCCCGCCGGTGTGATCCGGGTGCCGGCGCACAGGCCGCTGCCCGGGGCCATGCCGCCGCCTCTGCCGAGCGCGCTGCCCGCCATGCCCTCGGTGCCCACGGTCTCCAGCTTGGGCGGCCTCAATTTCCCCTGGATGGAGAGCAGCCGCCGCTTCGTGAAAGACCGCTTCACAGGTGAGCAGGGCGGGCAAACAAGCGCCGGGCCTTGGCCTTTCCCGAGCCAGAGGCGCCGCACCCTCTGCGATCCACCCCAGGAAACGATTCCGGATGCCCTAGCGCGGCAGAAGCCTCAGAGCCCAGTGCCCGGGACAGCCGTAAGGGGAGGGAAACCCGGGAACTGCGGGAAATAAGGCTGTGCCCGGGGGAAAAGGGGGCGTCTCCCGACCGGCTTGGTGCCGCTGGGGACGCTCGGGACCGACGAAACGGCGGAGGGCTATGCGCCCCACGGGGCGGCACGGGGTCCGCACTGGGCCTAATCGGCAGTGGGGCTGGGCTTCATGGGGCCTCGTGTGTCTCCGCAGCAGCGGCGGCGCTCACGCCCTTCACGGTGACCCGGCGCATCGGCCACCCCTACCAGAACCGGACGCCGCCCAAGCGCAAGAAGCCGCGCACGTCCTTTTCTCGGGTGCAGATCTGCGAGCTGGAAAAGCGCTTCCACCGCCAAAAGTACCTGGCCTCGGCCGAGAGGGCGGCGCTCGCCAAGTCCCTCAAAATGACAGACGCGCAGGTCAAGACTTGGTTCCAAAACCGGAGGACCAAGTGGCGGTGAGAGGCCCGGCCCACCCTGCACCTGCCCGGCTCTGCGCGGCAGCCTCGCGCTCTCCCCACCCTAATGCTACCCTCTACCCTCTTTCCCCCGAGACTGCGACTTCCCACTCCTTCCTGGGTCTTATCTCCTCCTTTCTCTCCTTCCCGCCGGCCTGTTTCTCTCCTCATATCTCCCGCGCCCCAGCTTCTCTTCCATTCTCATCCCAGTGTCGTTCTCGTGAGTATCTCCAACAGAGCTCCTTGTTCTGTTCGGTCTACTGAGCTCGGCTTCTTCTCACCACCACCCCCTCCCCCTATACACGCCCCCCGGGGGCCTTTAGCATTCTCCTTCTCCCTCCCGCTTTCCAGCTCGCCTTCTTGTATTTCCGACAATCCGCGTGGATTCCGGGTCCCCCTCTATCTCCCTATTTCGACTCCAGCCCCGTTTTGATCCGATCCCTGGCTTGATGCAACCCGTGAACTGCGAAGAGATCGCATCCTGGAAGACGGCCGTGAGGCAGGGCATGAGACTACTAGCTGAGGCTGACCTGCCCGGGGGCGCCGTCCGGGAGGTGCAGAGCCCAGTCCGCCCACCTGCCGACCCCAGTGACCTGGTGCCGGAGGGTCGAGTCAATTACGCATACACTCTTGTTACGATGCAAAAGAAACAATCTTTGTTGGTGGCGAAACCACAATACCCAGACGTGCAGGTGGGCGGCGGTTGCCCCCGGCCCCTTCGACCCCCCGGCACAACAAAACCAAACTAGCCCAACCTCTCCCCGGACGTGCAGGCCTCCGGCGCACCGCGCGGGACGGGAGGCAGACGAGTTCTGCGCCTCCAGGCTCTCGGGCAGCCTTGGCTCCCCGGAGGCTGGGTCCCCCACCCCAGCATCCCCGGGGTGCCGGGTGTATGACGGTGCTGTCCCTCTCCCTCCCCTGGTGCAGGCGGCAGACGGCGGAGGAGCGGGAGGCGGAGCGGCAGCAGGCGAGCCGGCTCATGCTGCAGCTGCAACACGACGCCTTCCAAAAGAGCCTCAACGACTCCATCCAGCCCGACCCGCTCTGTCTGCACAACTCGTCACTCTTCGCTCTGCAGAATCTGCAGCCCTGGGAGGAAGATAGTTCCAAGGTCCCCGCCGTCACCTCGCTGGTGTGAACCACCAGCTCACAAAGTCGCCACAGACCACCGCCCCTCCCGGCGAGGTGCCCCGGGCCCCCAGCCGGGCTGGGGGAGAACTGGGGCCGAAAGGGGAAGGAGCCGCCAAACTCGAGCGGGCCCGGGGCGCGGCCGCAATCCCGCTGGCTGCGGAGCGGGGGCTGGGCCCGGGCTCCGCGCGGCTGCACAATCCGAGCCCCCGCCCTGTGCCCCGTCCCGCCCCAGGCCCCGGCCTGACAAAGAAAGCGCCTTACGTTTCTCCGCCCCCCGCCCGCACCCCCCGGGCTGGGCGCCTGTATTATACTTTGTACTTTTGCCCAAACGTGTAAATAATAAAAGTTTTGCCTTTTTTCTTTAGAAACCGGCCACCTGCTTCCCCTGCGGGGCCGTGGAGGAGGGGCGGCCTACTCGGGGGTTGGGGGGAGTGCCAGGGGCCGGGAGTACCCTGCGTTTAGGCTGGGTTCTCTCTTCTCCTTTTCCGTTCCTTTTATTTAAGTCGTTTTATTTAATAAAAAAAAAAAAAAGTTAGCTTTATAGCTATTTCACTTAATGCTGCTTTTATTTCGTTTTCGTTCGGATGGTGTTCGGCGATCCCCGGCCCTGTCCCCCACCCCTAGGCGGTAGAGGCCGAGCGGCGGTGCGCGGGGGCGCATACTCTTCTCCAGGCTTCGTCTCTATTCGCCTCAGCTCGAATGCCAGTCCGAGGTCCCGCGGAGGACCCGCGGTGCAGGTCAGTGCGTGCGGCCGCCCGCAGCCTGTGTGCCCGCGGGATGGGGAGTGGCAGTGGGAACGGGGATCTAGGCCCGGAGGCTGGAGCGCAGAGCCTGGGCGGGCGACCGGGGAACGGAAGGCCAGGCCTGGATCGGTATCCAGGCGGGTCACCAGGTCAAAGCCACCTGAGGAGTAGGAGGGGCGTCGGCCTCGAACTCCTTGGAACGCAAGCTGGAACCTGCAACACTCGCTACCAGCAGCTTTCCCCTCTTTTTCCGGCGAGGCCTCAGAGAAGCCCCGGGCTCAATTCATTGACCAAATCTGGGATTTGATTGCACTGTGGGCGGGCTATGCGTATAGAGCCCGGTGCACCGCCCGGGTCTCCAAATGCTCTGTGTCTGGGCAGCAAGTGCAGCACACGACCCCAGGACCTTCTTGGGTTTGAGTGGGACCCTAAATGGAGCGTGACGTCACGTGACGTTACTGCAGTCTCCACGGTGCCTCTGTACAAGAGGGAGGCGGGGCACCCGCAACGCCCAGGACCCCGAGCCCGGGTGTAGAAGTGTCACAACCCGATCCACTCAGTTTTACTACTGCTCAAGAGCTGCTGGAAGTTTTCGGAATCGCAGGGTCGGGAGGGGGTGGCCCCTTCCAACAGGAAGAACAGACACGAAGCGTCCCGTGAACATTTGACCTCGCTTCTTGATGTTTCCTTTTGTGTTCTCGCTTTCCGTACCTTTAAACCTTTCTTGTTTTCTAGCTTCTCCATCTCTTTCTCTACAGTTTTCTCTATTTTTCCTTCTGTTTGTTACTCGTAGTCTCTGTACTGAATAATCTATTTCCTTTATAATTTTATGTTTCTCTACATAGTTCGTTCTCTGTGGCTTTTAGTTTCTGACTGTTTCTTTGTCATATTCTCTCTTCTTTCCTCTCCCCGTTTCTGACTCTGTCTCTTCTCTCGCTAGGTTTTTCTGTCTCTCTCCTCTCTCCTCCTTTTCTCTTTCCTTTCTCATCTCTCAGAATCAGTCTCTCTCTCCCTCCCTCCCTCCTCCCTTCTCCTACTTCCTTTCCTTCCTCTTCCCTACTCCAGGACGGGGCTCCCAGTAGCTCCCTAAGGCTAAATCCTTGGGGGTTGGTCCCAGAAGCCCGGAGCACCCCACCCCCCATCCCACTGCCTCCACCGGGCCACCCGCCACTCTGCCGGCTCCGCGCTTCAGCGCCTTCGATGTACGCGGGCAGCGGACCGACTGCACTTGGCGGGGCTGAGGGAAGGGGCGGCTATCTGAGAAATAACATGGCGCTCCCAGCGCTTCTTCCCTCACGCCCACCGCGAAGCCCCACGAAGCGGAATCTGCGTCGCTGGGAACATACAGACACTCTGGGGAGGGACTGGGGTGGCTAAGAGCTTCAAGTGTCTTCCGTGGGTATTTTCCTAAAAAGCCCGAAGAACGAGATGGGAAAGGTTGGCCCTTAGGCTGGGGGCTTCAGCACCTAAGACAGAAAGGGACCTTCTGTCCTTGCCTTTGCTGGATGAGTAGCCCCTTCCTCACTGGAGTAGCCTCGCTTTCCAATGCTTCCTCTATTTTAGTCTATTTCCCCATAATAAGGCTTAGTTTTTTATTTTTCTAAATTCTTGATGTTGTGTTGCCAGGGTTATCCTCGCTTTTTGGGTCTCTTTGAGGACACACACACACTGTGTCTTTTTTCTTTCCCTCTGGCGCCTCGCGTTGCGCAAAGGCTCTGTAGCTGAGAAGCCCACCGTGGTCAGCGTTCGGACAGTCCCGAGGATGGGGGGTGCTGATCTCGCTGCGGCCCTCAGGGGCGCCTGGCTTTCCCTCCCCGGGTGCCCTCGCGGCGTGCACTGTCTCCGAGCGCTTTTCCCCGTCCGAGCCTCGCCTAGCCAGAGACGAGCTAGAAGAAATCTCTGTTTAAGGAAAGGAGCCGAACCCGGCCGGGTCGGGGCCCTCTCTCGTCCGCGCCCACCGGGAGCAGTGGGGGAGCCCCCAGCGGGTGGGAGCGTCCGCCTAGCAGCAGAAAGGCGTTTAGCGCTTAACCTCCTACTTCCCGACGTGCAAAGCCCCGAGGTCGAGGTCGTTGTTTCCACTGTGGCTGCGCGGTACCAGAGCCCGAGGACGCCCTGTAAAGGGGCACAGCCCCCACCACGAGGGCTGCGTGGTAATCGGAAGCAGAGTCGGTGCGCGCTTCTGTCTCAGGCAGGCAGGCACCGCTGAGGCTGAGCTTTATTGTGTGCCATCAATTCTGACTCATAGCGACCCTATAGAACAGAGTACAACTGCCCCATAGGGTTTCCTAGGCTGCAATCTTTACAGGAGCAGACTGCCAGGTCTTTTCTCCCGCGGAGCTGCTGGTGGGTGCAACAACAGCCGACCTTCCGCGTAGCAGCCGAGCTTAGCCATTGCGCCACCAGGGCTCCTTGAGGCTGAGGTCAGTGGAGAGAATATGGAGCACGTAGGAAGTCCCGCCTGTGCGCCTCCTTCACCACCCTCTCCCGGCATTGGGCTCCACATTGGCCTGCGGAAGCAGCCGAGACTCCGGAGGCAGGCGAGTGTGGACGCCCAGCCGGCCGCAGAGAGGGCTGAGGGCAAGAAGCAGCGGCCTCCCTGCGAGGGCTGGAGACGTCCCCTCGCCGCCTTTTCCCGTGGCCTTGCCTAGCCTCGGTTCGCAGCATCTCTAAAGCCGCGCCCATTTTACAGATGCTGGACAATGAGGCGGGAGGAAGCGTCGCTGGCAGGGCAGACTGTTCCACAAGCTGTCCTGGGCCCTGGTTTCGTAGCTGCACCTGGGCCCGAGCCACAAGCGGGAAGGCCTGGGCCGGAGGCAAGGCGAGCTAGGCTAGCGCCGGGCCTGGGAGTTAGGCGGCGTTCAGTTCTCACAGTCGTTGGAGACTGGGGTTGGGGAGTGCAAGGGGGAGCTGGCCCGAGCTGGGCTCTCGGGAGACTGCGGTGAAAACTCAGAGGCCGGCCGTTCGCTTCCCGCAATTGAGGAATAATTCATATTCAGTAACTCTCTGCACAGTGCGCCAGAGGCCTGGAGCTTGGGCACAGTGCGTGATTTACAACTCACAACATCACTGCAAGGTTTACACGCTCCTCCCCACTTTGCAGGTGAAAAAACTAAGGCTCAAAGAAGTTCTGTCCCTAGTTCTGGATCTGCCGCGCAGTGGCGGCAGATCCGTCTGCTGAGTGGGTATCCGGTGCTGTCACCCCTGAACCACGCGTTCTCTCTAACGCTTGGAAGGAAACGGGACTTAGTTTAGTGAGGGATGGGGAAGCGGCCTCGGTGCCCCCTACAGCCACCCTGATACTAGGCCCGAGGGTCTCATTGGGGGCAGAAAGGGTCTGCGCGCTTGGGCTCCGGCTCCGGCGGCGGACTCCGCCTCCAAAGCCCAAAGATTGCTCAGTGCCTCTGGTTTCCCCGGCCTTGCGCGCCGAACCCCGTTTGCCACCACAGGAGGATCAAGGTGACTTTGCCGCGGCCGCCCAGCCGTCCCGAGCTCAACAGTGAGACCCAGAGGCTCTGCTGCGCCCCTGGGTCTGGAGCGGCGTCGGCAGCTCGTCTATGGGTGGTGCGCCGTTGGGGCCTGAGGCGTTGCCACTGGACCCGAGGCCTAAGGACGCGGCTTTGCCCAGGCACGGCCGGCAGCCAGCTGCGCTGTTTCGGCGACGGCGGCCGGGCTGCAGCAGGCGGTGCCTGCTCTGTGCTGCCGCGGCCTGGCCAGGCGCTCCAGGTTAGGGTACGCGGAGCAAGGCCTCCAACTTCCCGCCGAGACCGCCCGGCCCAGGGCCGGACCTAGGGTTGCGACCGCGCTAAAGGCTCCTGGGAACCTTCGCCAAATCCCCGCCTCGGCCCTAGAGCACCTAAAACCCGTGTGGACTAAGGCCAGACAGCGGCCGGCGTGGTGCCGGCGCCTGCATTGTGAAGCAGGGCAGGTTTATCAAGACGTGTGGTGGTTTTCCTTGTCAGAAATCCGCAGGCTTGCCTTGCGTCCCCCACGTTTCCAAGCGTTCGCTCTGCACGAGAGTCTTCTCGGCGTCCGGCCCAGACCCAGGCGCGCACTTTCGTGGTTGAGACACTTGAAATATTCTCGGGAATTGTCTTAATGATCGGTGCTTTCACTCAGGCGACCCATCTGCTGGCGGCGCAGAGTTCTCCTTGTGGCCGTGCAGCCCTGAGCGAGTTGTTTCTCCCCTCGGTTCCCTGGTTTCCTCATCTGTAAAATCAGGGCTATATAGTCTTTAAGGACTCTTCCAGAGAGAAGGGGAAAAAACATGTCTTATGATACATCTGGCTACCAATTTATTATGGGAATAAAAGCATTTAAAATATATTTAGGGATAAGAAATCTAATTAAAAGTCTACTAATACCGTTGGCGTTAATCAGAGGTGTTGCTAGTTTGGAGGAAGCAGCAGGAAGGGGCCGTGTCCTCCACTGCGGTCAGTTCTTCCGGGGTCACTCTGTACTGGTCTTGATGGTGAAGAAGGTGAGAAATCGGAAACTGATCGTGGCTCGATCTGGTTAGATCTGAACTGGTCAGTCTCCTGGTGTGACCCTGAGGTCAGAGGCCTTATCTTTAGTTGAAATGATTTGACAAAGTTGTTCTAGTAAGTATCAGACTGGCTGCCAATTAATAATTTAATTATTAAACTCCTTTGGCATGCTCCCAATTGGTGTAGAAAGAAGGTGGAGTGGGGAGAGAAAAAAACAAAACAAAACACATTTGAGCAGAATACTTGAACTGGGGTTCCCACACCTTCTGCCATTCCATTAAATCCCAGAACAGTCCTGTGCTCCCAATTCTACAAACGAGGAAAGTGAAGGAGCAGAGAGGGCAGACGACCGGCCCAGGTTCACCCTGCGCTTTAACTGGGCTCAGGATTCAAAACGCCCAGGTCCACCCGCGCGCTGCTCTGGAGCCCGAGCCTGGCTGCGTCCCCACCAGATCACACGTCGCAGCTTGGAAAAGCTTCCCCGGTCTCGGGGTCATTAAAGAGATTTGTGCTGACTCAGACTCTCCGGATTTTCAAGAAGCCAGATCCGCAAGTGGAGCAAGAGAGTCTTAGACTGGCTTTAAAAGCCTCCAGACCTCGCGCAGCTCACGCCGCTGGCGCTCTACCTGGAATGCATCGGCATTGCTCTCAAGCCCTATTGATCGCTGGATTTACCCCGGACGTGTTGAAATTCTGCAGGGCCTGGAACCTGGGACAGCAGCGCACCCTTTGCCTCCTTCGTCCCCCATCCAGGAAGAATCCACTCCTTCCTCCAGCCGGCAGCCTGGCCAGCAAGAGGGATGCAGAGCGCGCTAGGAAGACACCCGGCCCTTCCGCCCCTCCCACCCCTCAAGGTCTACCCCCGAGGGTACCGGTGGACCAGGGCCTCCAAGACCCTGGGGCTGGGGAAGGTGGTGCTGGACTCGTGGGGCGCCAGTGAATACCCAGTATGCTAAACAGCCGTGCATTTGCATCTGCTCTTTGGGCGGCCACAGCTGGGGCACTTTTGTTCCTAGGACAGAGGGAGACTAAGGAGGAGGGGGCGGGGAGATCAGAGAGGAAACCCAACCCCAGGAAGAAGCAGAGAGAGGGCGCTAGGCCAGGGTCTACTTTACTAACCTGCCTACAGTTTCACTTTGGTTTGTTGGAGGCGGCGGGTGGGGCCGTCTAGCAGGGATGGGGCCCTACGCCCAGGCCCCAGCTCCTGGAATCCCCTCAGAGCTGGGACCCCCTTGTACCTTGCCTCGTGGATCCCAGAGATCTAGCTCTGGTTGCCCACCGGCTACCATTTATTGTGGGCACCTACACAATCTCACATAATCTCACAATGCATCTGAGATAGGTACTATTGTAATTTCCATTTTACAGATGAGGAAACTGAGTCTTTGGGGAATGGTTCACGGTATCCTCAATGCCACTGGCCACTGGTTAGAAAGCGTTTGTCCCAGCTTCAAGGAAAGAGTTCAGCTGCTGTTGTTATCCACAGGGCCCCTCAAGCCTTCTTGTTATTAAAAACGTCTTCCCTAACTGCCTAGAGGAATTCAGACCCGTTTGAATATTATCATTCCCAAATAACATCAGGCATAAACCAGAGTCCTGGGCTGTGTTTTAGACATTAATGTTGTTGCTGCTGCTATCATTACCATCCTCTGTTGTTCCTTTTTTGAGCTTCCTGAAGATGGGTGGAAAGTATCGGTCCTTGTGCTTTATCTAAGGGATTCAGAGGGCTTCTACTCCCTCCCCATCCCCATCCCAGCCCAGGCTCTAGTGTCCCTCTGTGTGTGGTGGTGGGCCACAGTTCAGCCCTTGGCTGCTGCCGCAATCTGAGGGCTTCCAGCTCTAGGACAGGACCAGAAACCAAATCCGTTGCCATGGAGTCGATTCCGACTCCTGGCTACCCCATGTGTTACAGAGTAGAACTGTGGCTCCATATGGTTTTCTTGGCTATAATCTTTATGGAAGCAGATCACCAGGCCTTGCTTCACGGCGTCACTGATTGGGTTCCAACCTCCAACCTTTAGATTAGTAGTCGAGCATAAACTGTTTGTGCTACCCAGGAACATTTTCTAGGGCAGGAAGATGGCACTTACGTGGTTTACCTCCTGTGCCAAAGTGCCCACAACACGTATGGAGCCTTAGCAGGCCTGGGTTCAAATCCCAGCTTTACCACTCATCAGCTGTGTTGTCTTGGACTAGTCACTTCACATTTCTGAACCTTGGTGCTATCACCTGCAAGATCTCTCTGTAAGGATAGATTGCCCTTGTGGGGTTGTGTGAAGATTAAATGACATAATCCACGAAGAACTTCACCAGAGCCTGATGCACTGTCAGTACTAGGTTATATTTACTATTATCACTAGTGGGAGGTTACTAGGTGCCAGACAATTTACAAGTATTTTAAATTTCCACAAGATAAGTATTGTTCTTATTCTTCCCGTAGAGGGAAGGAAACAAACCCAGAGAAGATGAGTAGCTTGCTCACCGTCAGGCATTAAATGATAATGTTGGAATTGGAACCCAGTTATGTCTGAGTTTAGAACCCGGACTCACCTCCGTCTAGGCAATGTCTCCCCCACAGATAATCTTCTAGAAATGATTGTTGATTGATGCTGAAAATCCAGATGATTGTAAGTATTAGTAACCCAATGCTGGACTGCCTTCTGGGATTTTAGTTTGCATTGGTTGCTAATGTTTGGCACAGTACAGGTGGTCAGCCCATGTTTATTAAATAATAATAGTAAGTAGCATTTGTAGAGCACCAATTGTGGGCCAGGCAGTGGACTAAGCATTTTACACAACTCATCACATTTAACCCTCAAAACAAATGTAGAAAGTACATACTAATATCTCATTTTGTGCATGTGAAATTTGAGGCTTAGGGAAGTTAAATGACTTTGCAACGTTCCCCAGAGTGTGGACTGGAATACAGATGTTCTAACCCCGGAGAAGGAAGAAGCCTAATATGTGTGGAGCGCCCACTATGTGATGAGTGAGCACTGTCCTCAGGACTATCGTGTGTAGTTTCTCAATCCTCATAGTAATCTTAGAGAACAGTTTTGAAATCCTGTTTACAGATGAGAACACTGAGGCTCAGCAACTTTAACGTTTATTGGCCTGAGATCACATGGCTGTCTGAACGTCCTCCATCAACTAGTCCAGGATGCACAAATCTGTTTTGAGAGTTGGCCTTGAAGTCTTCAACCAAAGTAGGGGTGTTCTTCAAACATGGGGCAGACACAGTTATAGGGGGGTGTAGTTCCACACAAAATGCAGCTTCTCCCGGGGGGGAGGATAGGCAACCCTCAGTTCCTTGGCTATCTCTGAGGAAGGGAGTGTCACTGATATTTAGTGACCAGACAGTGACAATGTGTCTGGAGGCAAGAGGAAGGCAAAAGAGAAGTCATTGTTGAGGGGGCCAGAGGGCCAGAACGTCTGCTCCCTGCTTTGGAGGAGATGGCCAAGAAGCCTCACCTGGGAGCTGCTTTGCCAATTTATAAGCAGAGGAGGGGAGGGCACCTGTGTGACTCAATGGACTCCAGGATAAAAAGATAAGTAAGGTGGATTGTTTTGCTTGTCACCAAATTCATTAGGTGAAAAGCAAAGACTTTGAGCCTAGAGCCACTGAACCCTGAAAGGCAGGGTCTGGGCTCACATCTTGAATGCGTTTCTTCCACGTCTGCCACGTTTCACCAAGTTTATTCTCCTGAGGTCCCATAATGCTTAGCAGGGTGCTGAGCGCTTAGTAGGTGGTTCATGGAGTCCTGGCCGCCGTCTGACCCACAGCTGAGCTGCTCGGCTGCCAGCAGTCCACCCCATCTGGCTGTGTTTGGTAAGCAGAGGTCAGGGTCCCTGTGGGAAGGTTGCCAGGGTACCATGAAGGGAAAGTTGAACCTGCACTTTATATTGTTTTAAAATGATTTGTCAATGGCGACAATTTACAAAATATATTCCTATTGCGGCATCTCCCAATCGCGGCGATTTATGGCCTCATCTCCCTGATCAGAAGGCACACACGCATGCTCCCGCAAATGGGAAAATGTATGAACAATTTGTTGTTGTTGTTTTTTTATCAAGTTTCCCCAAATATGTAAACTCTGAGAGCGCCTTATTCTTTTTAAATGATCGTTCATTTGTCTCCAGACTCTATCTTTTGGCACAATTTATTATTCTCTATTTCAAAAAACTTAAATGCATTTTGCATATTAGCACGTAACTCTTGTTCCTGTCTCCTCAGTTGTGGAAAGGGTTGGATTGCTTTTATAAAGAAAAAAAATGGCTAATAAAATTGGCCTCAGCACCATTGCTCTGCAATTCTTATGAACAGTAAAGTGGTACTTACCGTCATTGATGTTAAAAGCTATTTCTAAATTATGGTGCCATTTA
This sequence comes from Trichechus manatus latirostris, assembly GCF_000243295.1. Taxonomy (NCBI): domain Eukaryota; kingdom Metazoa; phylum Chordata; class Mammalia; order Sirenia; family Trichechidae; genus Trichechus; species Trichechus manatus. The sequence goes on along the minus strand of NW_004443947.1, from coordinate 8,578,050 downwards.
TTATCTCTAGTGTCCAAAGTAAGTTTAAATGATGCTTATAATTCATGTTTTACCAAATTTCCTTTCCCCCCCGAGGATACCTCTGATTAACTTATGCACATTAAAGCGCTTTTTAAATTCTTCTTTTATTGCCATTATGCTCTGAAAATCTCAGCAATTCTCAAAAATGGGTAATAAACTTGAGATAAAATGCTGCAGCTTTAGATCAAAGCTGACATATCACTGTGGTGATTTCTACAGAGCTAAAGTGATAATGCTTCATATTTACGGAATATATACTAGGTTATTACTACAGTATTACCATTTTGTTCTAAGATGAAATGAGTAATTTACCAATTTATTAAACAGTTACATTTAAGTATAGCTTAGGACATTACCACCCCAATCTGTTTACTTAGCTTGAAGAGTTACCATTAAGATACCCTGTTTATTTAGGTAAAATTTGTAATCATCATGCCTTCCATTAACCAACTTATTTTTCTGCAAGGCTAATTGTCTGGAAATGAGTTTCTTCTTATTTACTGTGCTACATTCTGCTTAGCTGGCTAAAAATGTCACCCCAGCAAGAAGTGCTAGGGAAATTAATAATACATACAGAGAACAGTTTTAATTAGTATAATACCAAATGTTAATAAAAGATTTATGACACCGTTAGAAAGTTCTAACAGAAGAGATCTTAACAGCCCTGGGCTCCATTTGTCAGGAGAGAACAGTGCGGTGGTGACCTTTTGTGGGAGGCCAGATCTGGGTGATGCTCAGGAGCTGCCGGGGCCACATGGGCTGAAGGTGGGAAATGCTCCCTTTAAAGGAAGTTTACTTGAAACTGTGGATCAGGTCCGATCTGCAACAGGGCTGAGCAGCAGTCTGATTTGGTTGTGCATGGGGCTGCCATGAGTCTCAGTCCCGTTTGATGGCAGCTAACACCACCACCACTACCACCTGGAACTGAATAGAGAGAGGAGAGTTTTAGGAGCATGATCTAGATGCTATTTCTAACTTGAAGGACAGCAAGTTTTCTGCAAAGTAGGAGAGCAACATGGGCCAGCCTAAGGCCCTCCCTAGCCGATTTCCTTTATTGGCCTTTAGTCCTAGTTGGAAACAGGACTTAGAGAAGCTAGGCTGCTTTTAAATCAAACAACAACAACAAAAACACATCCCTTGCCTTTGAGTTGATTCCAAGTCATGGTGACCCCCATGTGTTACAGAGTAGAACTGCTCCATAGGGTTTTCTTGGCTGTAATGTTTACAGAAGGAGATCACTAGGCCTTTCTTCTGTGATGCCACCAGATGGGTTTGAACCACCAACCTTTAGATTAGCAGCCGAGAACGAACCGTTTGCACCACCCAGGGACCTTCAGAAAAAGGAGAGACTGATATTTACTAAGTGTCTATTATGTGTCATTTGCTTATACACAGTGTCTATTTTAATCTTCACTGTGGCTGTCTAAGGGAGAGAGCGTTATCCTCATATGTGGGGAAGGAAGTGAAGCCCTTGCCTGAGGTTGCACAGCTGGTGAATGGATCAGGATTTGAACCCAGGTCTGTGCTGCTTTTACAGGCTCAAAGAGCCATCTTTGTGTCTTTCTTGTCACTACAGAGGTTTCCTGGCTACTTTGAAGCCCTTTTGGTGAGGTCCTAGGGAAATAAGAGGTAAGCCTTCAAGAAGGCCCCTCCTGGGAACTGCTGAAGTACCATCAGCCCAAGGAGGCGCTGACTCTAGCTGGCTCTGAGTACCACCTTCACAACCTAGACCATCCACGTAAACCAGACCTGTACTCTGAAACTTCAGAGTACACTCACTTGCCAGGCATTACCGGTGTGAAAAGTGAAGCCAGTTACTATGGTGTCATATCCAATTCATGATGACCCCATGTGTGTCAGAGCAGAACTGTGCTTCATAGGGGTTTCAATGGCTGATTTTTTGGAAGTAGATTGCCAGGCCTTTCTTTTGAGGCACCTCTGGGTCTCAAACCTTCAACCTTTGGATTAGCTGCTGAGAACTTTAACTGTTTGTACATCCCAGAGACTCTGAGAGGAGTGAGCCCCTCCATTATTCTTCTGTATGATTTCTCTATACGATGTCAGCCAAATGGGCACCCAGATGGGGGAAGGGAAAGGAGGGGCATCTAGAAAAACCATTGGATGTTTCCATTTTCATCTGGATGCTTGGTGCATTCCTATCCTTTATTGTACTGCTTAGAGTCCCTGGGTGATGCAAATAGTTAATCGTTTGGCCACTAAACACACGGTCGGCGGTTTGAGTCCACCCAGAAGTGCCTCAAAAGAGAGGCCTGGTGATCTGCTCCCAAAAGGTCACAGCCATTGAAAACCCTATGGAGCACAGCTCTACTCTGACACACATGGGGTCACCATGAGTTGGAACCAAGCTGACAGGAACTGATTAGGTTTTTGCTTATTGTACTTCATTTTTTTATTGTACTTCAGGTGAAGACTTACAGAACAAATAGTTTCTAATGAAACAGTAGTACACATGTTGTTTTATGACATTGGTTAACAATCCCACAACATATCAACCTTCTAACTTCTCAACCTTTTTTTTTGGTGAAAATACACATAGCCAAAGATACACCATTTCAAAAATTTCTACATGCACAGTTCAGTGACATTGACTA
>NW_004443947.1:8534985-8567445 GCF_000243295.1 Trichechus manatus latirostris | reverse complement strand
TGGTGCTTCTGCCTAGAGCGCCATTTTTCCCTGCTTATTGTACTTCTTAACCCAAAGTAGCAGTGTGGTTTCTTTATGTGTCCATGAACTCACAAGGGCAGGGGCCATTTCTTACCTTCTTTGGATCCTCAGTGCATGGCACATAGTAGGTGCTTTAAAAAGAGATTTAAGGGATGACAGAAAGAAGAAAGTAAAAAGAAGGGTGAATACAGCCTCAGTCTACAATATTCAGGAGAAATATCACATTATCAAAATAAAATGTGATATTTATACTGCAGGAAATCACCCCCACCCTAAGCCCACACAACACTGGCTGAAGTCTAAGGGGTTATTATTGTTGCCATTTTTTCCAGCCCCATGGGCCAGGTCTTAGGAACAGCGGGAATCCTTTGTACTGTGAGCTGATTCTTTCTCTAGTACACATAATAAAAACTGACCAAACCAGTTACTTTCCTAACATTCTGTCCAATTTGAGAAACTCCATATCATGAGGCACTTGAAGGCTGATGTGTCTTTTATCCTACCCTTGCTTAAAAGAGAAAAAAAGACTGACGAAACTTCTTGAATGGAAGTTTTCCAAAATATGTGGTGAAATGGCCTGAGCCACTTCCAGAACATAATGCCGGCGACCGGGGCTGGTTTGGAAGCAGCCTGTGAAGCTCACCCGAGCTACCTGCTTCTCATCATGATTGCTGTCTCTGAAAAGGAATTTTAGTCCAACCACAGATGAATGGATAAAGAGACAATGGAATATTATTCAGTAATAAAAAAGAACAAAGCCCTGATACACACTACAACATGGATGAACCTTGAAAACATTATGTTGAGTGAAAGAAACCAGACACACAAAGTCACATATCGTTCCATTCCATTTATATGAAATATCCAGAAGAGGTAAATCCATAGATTGGTGGTTACCAGGGGGGTGGAAGCAAGGGGGAATGGGGAGTGATTACTTAATGGGTACAAGGTTTTTTTCTGGGGGTATGAAAAATTTTTGGAAGTAGATAGAAGTGATGATTGTTGCATAATATTGTGAACACACTAGATGCCACTGAATTCTTCACTTTAAAATGGTTAATTGTATGGTATGAGATTTTTGCCTCAATTTGTTTTTAGACAACTTTATTTATTGAGGTAAAATTCACATACCATACAATTAACCATTTTAAAGCCATACAGTTCCGTGGCATTTAGTCCCTTCATAATGTTGTGCAACCATGACCTCTCTCTAGTTCCAAGACATTTTTACCATCACCTCAGTTTTTTAAAAAAATGAATTTTTGAAATACTAGCATAAGTGCCCAAAGCTACATGTGTTCATTGCAGCAGGGTCTATAAGAGGGAAAAATTGGAACTAACTGTATGTCCATCATTTAGAGATTGATCAAAGAAAATAAAATCATTTCTACATGGGATGAGATGCAGCCATCAAAAAGAATGGGAAGAACTGCTAGGTACTGACGTGGAAAGACGTCCATGATGCACTATTAAGTGAAAACAACTTAGTTGCAAAATAGTATGCATGTTATATTCCATTAAGAAGCCATAGGCATGCCTCCTATAGGCATAGGAAAAAGTCTGAAAGGACAGACACCAAACTAGTGATTTCTTTAGGTTACCGATGAGGAAGGGACACTGCAGAGGGAGGGGGCTTTCACTTTTCACTGGATATACTTTGTAGTCTGAAAAAATTAAACATTTTTTAAAAATAAAGGAGTAAGTCTTGAATGGTCAAAAGTGATAATCATGTTTAAGATGCAGAAGGGTTGTGAGGACAAAATAAAATAACCCATAGTCCTGCAATTTTTTCAGTGGGTTTTTTGTTTTTAAATACGTAAGATACTGAGATTGTTTTTTAAAGTAGCACTAAAAAAAAACTCAATAAAAGATCAAAAGATAACACTTTAGACTAAGCAGGGCCTTACTCAGCTGCCTGCCTTATCTTTGTGTTTCATCCAATGCCCAGGCCCATTGCTCGAAAGTAATAGAAACTCAGTGAGTTCTCAACCCTTAAAAAATTTTAACGATTTTTGAACTTACTGCATTTTCCTACAGTGTTCAAAATCCAGACTAGAGACATTGAACATAACACATTTATGAGACAAAATGGCTCTGCTATGCTTGCAAAGTGCAATGGGAGGATTTAGCTAAGCAACTCTAGATGACTAGCTCCCAGGGAAACCTTTTTATCTCAATGATTGGGATGCTTCAGGAATGATCTGGATAATTCTCTCAATTGTTCACTTTGTTTTGACTAGCTCTGTAGACTGATTTGAATTCTGAAGGGATATCAGTTACTTCAACTAAATATTTTTTCAAATTCATAATGCTGAGTTGCGATATTTTTTGTTTCTTTTTCAATGGCTTTTCCCAAACACAGCCAACATTTTAATTTCTGCTGTTTCACTCCTTTTGATAAGGTAACAGCCTAAAGATCTAGAAGAATGGAAATCAAAGTCAGGAGCAGGCTTGTGTTTGTGTTTCTTCTTGTGAGCACATGTGTGTACATGTGTATATGTGTGTGTGTGTAAATGTGTGTGCGAGAGCATGTGTGTGTTTGTATGTATTGTGGTGGACACCGTGTCAGATTTTCAGGGCATAAAGACAGCTAATTTTTCTCTCTTATTTTCAGTGTATTATTTTCTGTGGGTTCTAAATAATTGATAAGGAGGCCCCTTTCCATAATTAAAATGGATGTCCCTACATGTCAACACTGATCGCTTTTCCATAATGAGTGAATTTAGATACACGCTAAGTATGGGTTCTGTTTACTCACTCTAGATGGGCTGCAGTGCAGAGTGTGCTGGGTGGGGGCTGAGGTGGTGAAAGACACAAAGCAGATCTCAATGGAAATGACAAGAGAGTGGAGAGGATGGAAGCCTGGGAGTTACCTGGAGAAAAGACCCCAACTGGCCCCAACATCCACTTTGGGTGAATAGGTGAGACAGGCACAAAAAGACAATGAAGGGGCAGGAGGTTTGCGAACTTGGTGCTGTTTGGAATTTGTTGAGGTTTTTTTGTCCTTTCTTCCAACTCCTAATGCCTTCCCAGTCTTTCATCTTAATGGTATCTCCCTTTTGCCTTCTTCCTTTATCAAAACCTGCTATCAAAACCTTCCCCTGCAAGGGGGGCCAGTTGGAATCCTTATAAGTGTAGTTAACTTCTTACAAATATCAAAAGTCAGTTTATTCACTTTTGGATTCAATGAACACTAATCACCAACCATATGCTGGGCTCTGTGGCTGGTGCAGGAGCCATTACAATAAAAGTGGTCCCTGCCCTGGAGGAACTCAGGCGAAGAGATTGCTTCCAGTCTCACCTCCAGTCCCTCTCCACCCCCATGGCCACCAGGGGGACCGCTCTAAAATTCAACATCCCCCTGCCCCCAGCATAAAACCCTTCAGTGAGGCACCATCAACCACTGGAAGACCTGTTGATGTTTACCAACAGGGCGGTGGGTGGGGACTGAGCACAGAGGAAACCCCAGAGAGAGAGCGCTCACCCCAGCAGCCAGGGTGCAGGTGGGGCTGGGGTCGAGGGCAAGAGGAGTAGACGCTTCCCAGGGGAGGAGAAGCCCTACGAGGATGGGTGGAACAGCGTGTGAAAGAGATGAGAAGGTGGGAGAGACAGGGGGACAAGGCCCACTACGGGGGCTTGAATTCGTGTGGAGAAGCTGGGAGGTTGTCCAGTGGGCGATGGTGCCTCACTCAAGGGTTTTATGCAAGGGGTGGGGGTGGGGGTGGGAGGTGTTGAATTTTAGAGGGGTACCCCTGGTGGCCATGGGAGGGGGGTGGAAAGGGACTGGAGGTGAGACCGGAAGCAAGACTAAAGGGTTCTGTTGTAAAGAGGGGTTCCCAGAAAGGTGAGGATGGACAGCGCAGGTCTCCAGAATGTCCTCCAAAGTGAGGCAGCTCTGCTGAGTAAGTGGGAAGATGTGGCAGCCTGGGTGAGAGAGAAGAAGCCGACTGAAGGACAATTTGCAGCCCAGACCTCCCTGAACACTCACTCAAAGTTGCCCTGCCAGAGAGACAGGGGCCAGGGAGTCAGATTGGCAGGTTCAAATCTCAGCCCCCTCCCCTCACCAGGTAGCTCTGTGACCTTGGGCAATTTACCTAACCTCTCTGAAAGTGGCCTCCTCTCCCGTAATTCAGGCATGATGATACTGCTTGGCAAGGTAATTGTGGGGATTTAATAAAATCTACCCAGCACTTAAGGAGCCCTGGTGACACAATGGTTAAGCACTTGGCTGCTAACTGAGAGGTTGGCAGTTCGAGTCCACCCAGTAGGTAGCTCAAAAGAAAGGCCTGAAGATCTACTTCCAAAAAATCAGCCACTGAAAACCCTACGGAGTTCACCCTATGGACACACATGGGGCCTCCATGAGTAGGGGTTGACTCAAAGGCAACTTTTCTTTCTTTTTTTTAAATCTAGCACATGCTAGTTGCTCAATAAACAGTGGGGATGGTGGACACGGGACATTCAACAAGCGCACTTGGAGAGCAGCACCCCCACAAATGCACACATCTGGGGAGCCCTACATGTTGTTGCTTTTGAAGGGGCTGTGTGGAGTGAATCATGGAGGTCCTCCTGAACGAGGAGACCTCTGAACAAGAGAAAAGAGAGCCGCAGACCAGCCTGGGTGCATTTATGAACAGACTATTGTCGAGGAAAAAAAAAAAAGGCGGGTAGCATGTCAGTCCTGGCAGAAACACCCGAGACCACAGATGCGTCTGCCGCCTGCTGTTCTGTCTCTCTAGCTCTGGCCTCCTTCTTTCCATCTTGGCGTGGATTCCACCAGCTGCCTCCAGAGAGGCGACAGGTGACTCAGAGTGGTGGACATCAGGGAAGGCACCAGTGGATAACTTCAGAAAAGGCTGTTTGTTCTCAGATATTACAAAGTCCTTGGCCCCTAAGAACAAACAGGGCCATCGCTGATGCAAACTTTTAAAAGTTTTTTTTTTTTAAAGGAATCTTGTTGATATGTTAAAGACACATACCTATTTATTTGGTTTATTTAAAATGTGTACAATGCGCAAAGGTTTCTAGGAAGCTGTTTCTAATTTTAAAAAATCACCATTTAAAACTCAATCCAGCATCTGACACTCCCTTTAAGGAAAAAGCCAAAGAATTTCTTGCCCCCACCAAAAAATAGGCCTTTGGGGAATTGCTGGAACTGGCCACACACTGACATGTGTCCCCTGAACAAGCCTGCAGGGAGGCCAGGGGACAGTCATTTATTATGGGCAGGTTGCTCGTTGAGACATCAGATGACTAACTCTCTGAGAAACTGGTTCTTTGAGCTAGTGGGAGACCACAAGTGTTTTGCCTCAACTTAAAAGAGAAATTATAACAAAGGGCAATCCTCATGGCTGCACCTCCCAAGCTGTGTGTAATACATGGCTGCTAACCGAAAGGTTGGCTGTTCGAAGCCACCAGCTGCTCCCCAGGAGAAAGTTGTGGCAGTCTGCTTCCACAAAGATTACAGCCTTGGAAACGCTATGGGGCAGTTCTGCTCTATCCTATAGGTTCATTAAGAGTTGGAATCAACTCAACAGCAAAGGGTTTTGTTTTTTTGGTATATGTATATATATCTCCCCTTGTGTGTCAGAGTAGAACTGTGTTCCATAGGGTTTTCAATGTCTGATTTTTCAGTAGATCGCCAGGCCTTTCTTTGAGGCACCTCTAGGTGGACTCAAACCACCAACCTTTGGGTTAGCAGCAGAGTGTGTTAACCATTTGCCCCAACCAGGGACTCCACTATATGGCTTACTTGTAAAATATTGCACGAGAAATCTTGCAAAGACTCCTTGATTTCCTAAGTCCCCAAGCAACGCCTTCCCTCCTTGCTCACAAATGTAGCATCTGCTCTCACTCCAGCAACACGCACGTTCTATGAGTCCTGCATTCAACGAGCGGTGCCGACTATATTGACCATAAATTTAGTTTCTGGAACAAATTATCCCAGAGGACATTTACCCTGATGACCTATGACACATCACTATGCCTGTGTCGGTGCCAAAGTGGACGACCCTACCTGTGTGAGGTTATTTGGATCCATTGTGGCCAACCCTTTCGGGTGGCTGTAGTTGTGGGCCCCAAGGAGAGGGCATTGTAGCCGGGCTGTTGATGTCCTGCCCAAGCCCATGTTCCCTCAGTGCTCACCTCCCTGCAGACACCTGATCCTCTGGCCTGAGGGCTTTGGCCCTCCCTGGCCATGGAAGCTTGTGGGCCAGAGTTACTGCTTACTGCCCTCAGCTGATGATGGCAGGGGGCTGGTGGATAAATATCCAGCCTTGCCCTGGCTTGAGAGGCGAGTGCTCTGTCTCCTAGAGGTCCCCAGTGAGTCTGAGCTCCAGTTGCCCACCGTGGGAACCAGCATGATAACACATCTTTCATTGTCTGCCTTCCCTTTCCTGTCTCGCCTCCCTACTCTCCTACCATTGCCTCCTGGCAATAAACTCTTGCCAAATGAACTACTTGCACCCAAATCCTTGTCTCAGGTCTGCCTTTGGGAAAATCCAAAAACAGCAAGATGGGGTTAGCAACGTAGAACCATATAAAACTGCCTCCTACAAACACAGCAATTTCAGGTGGTTTAACTAAAAATTCTTAGCCGCGTAAGCTCTGTTTACTGAGATGTCTGATCTCTGTTCATTCAAGCACGTCCATGCTTACGAAGCTATGGTGGTATGCAAGAACTACTTTGTAGTTCCTTTTTCTTGTCTATTTCCCTGTTGTAATGGAAGCGTCAGGCTTGCCACTTTTAATGATCGCATGATATTCCATTCTTTTGTTCTGGCTTTGCGGATGTGTGACGTGTATAACTGCCTGGTTCCCCGCACTCAGAAAGGCCTCCCCACAAAAAACCAAACCAGTTGCCATCAAGTTGATTCTGATTCATGGCAACCCCATGTGTGTCAGGTAGAACTGAGCTCCACAGGGTTTTCAATGACTGATTTTTTGGAAGTAGATCTCCAGGCCTTTCTTCTGAGGAACCTCTGGGTGGATTCGAACCTCCAACCTTTCAGTTAGCAACCGTGCATGTTAACTATTTGCACCACCCAGCGACTCCTTCAGAAGGGCCCCACGCTTGCTTTAATACTCTACTGTCGCCATCTTTAAATTCTTAATAGTTTTTGAACAAGGGGTGCCACATTTTCATTTTGCACTGGGCCCCATGAGTTATGTAGCCAGCCCTGCCTACATGGTTCAAATCACCCCCCTACTTTTCAGCATCCCCCACCCAATTTTCCTCCTCTGTTATAGGACAATGCAACAATCAAGAAAGAAAATTTTATACAACTGCCCAAGATAAAAATTTTTATGTTACACTATGTTAACATACACTGGACATACACTGTTGATAGACATATTAATTGGTTCAACATTTTGTAGTGCAATTTGACAGTATAGTCCCTAATTTAAAATGCCTGTTCCCTTTAACTGAATGACCCCACTTACAGGTTTTTATCTAATATGTCTATATTTGTTCAAAGAAATACATACTAAAAAAGTAAAAAGTTTGTATAAGGTAACTCATTGCAGCTCCATTTTTAAAAAGCAACTGATTGTAAACAACCTGAATGAATATATAGGGGACAGATTCCGTAACATATAGAACATCTATATTATGGAATACTATGCAACCATTTAAAAAATGGACTGCTATGTAACAATTTCCAGATCTACTGCAAAGTGAAAAAGCAAGGTTCAGAATAGTGTGCATAACAACATACATTTGTATAAAAATATGGGAGGCACTAAAGACACATGTATATTAATATACGCATAGATCAACTCTGGAAGGATGGATGAGGAGTTGGTGTCAATGGCTGCTCTAGGGAGGAGAACAAGGGAATGGGAGACAGGGACGGGGGTGGGGGAGACAGATTGTTTACTACTGGTTGGCGCAAAAGGTTAAGCACTCAGCTACTAATGCAAAGTTTGGCAGTTTGAACCCACCCAGAGGTGCCTTGGAAGAAAGGCTTGGCATTCTGCTTCCAAAAGGTTACAGCCCTAAAAACTCTATGGAGCTCAGTTCTACTCTGCAACACACAGGGTTGCCATGAGTCAGAATCGATTCAATGGCAACTGATTGTTTTTATTTTTTTAATACTCTTTCAGTGTTTGCATTCTTTTCTTTTCTTAATTGTGTGCAATTTATGTCTATTAAAAGCATTTAATACTTAAAAATGTTAAAAAAAAAAAAAAGGGGGAGGTGGGAAGGAAAGGAAAGAAGGAAAGGAGACAGGGAGGAAGGAAGGAAGTGGGCAGGCAGACAGGCAAGCTATGCCAAGCCAGCCAATGGGCCCTTTTGCTGTGACTTCTGGTCTGGAGAGACCAGGCCCAGAGGAACCACTGCAGCTCATTTCTATGTCACAGTGATGCTCAGTTCTTGTCCCCTGGTTCCCAGTGACAATTCTTTTGAAATTTAGAGCAAAAGAAAAAAACCTTCTTTATTTCTCTTGATGAATTTGAATATCTTTGTTTTGTAAATAAGAATTATGAAGTGACTTTGTCTCCTCTTTTTTTTTTTTTTTTCCTTTTTCTTTGGCTGCCAGGAAGCTCAGACAAATTCTAAGCTCAATTATATGTTAGTCATGTGGGTTGTATGTTAGATGATTTCCCTACCTCTGGGCTTGATTTTCTATTTCTATTACATTTTCCTTGTCTTGATTCTCTATTTATATTTTAACATATGGTTTATTTTGTTATCTGTGGGCTAAGATAATGTTTTGAATTTTTAACTAATGCTTTTTCCTGCTGGTACCGGGGGCTCTCCCCCTCCCTCCAATTCATTCAACATGACCAGGTGGCACCCTTGCCTCAAGGAAGGATGTTGCAGTAGAAGGATGAGAAAAAGCTTTTGAGTTTCCAAAGCCCAGGCCCTGGAGGGCTATGGGCCTGAGCAGTAGGTTTGGGAGAGGAGGTAATGAGTCAGAGCAAAGCCGGCTGAAGCTTCTCAGGCCAGAGGAGAAGGGAGCAAAAGAAAGTTGGCAGGGAGGGAACAGCAGAAAACCCAGATTGGTCTAAGATTTCTGTCCCAGAGGGAGCCTGCGCCCTGCTTCCGCTCAAAGCTCAGGGAAAATACAAGACCGTAGTAGAAGTGACTTTGTGGTTAGGCAGATGGGCCAGAGTTCCTACACTCCAGAAGGCACAAGTGCTTTGTAAAATGACTTCCATAAGGAGTGGGGGGGGAGGCATCTGGAAGAGGTGAGTGCATATATGTAGGGGACTCATATCTGCAGGGGCCTAGAGGATGAGAATGAGGACTACAGGGTAGCATCATTCATGGACTCGAGACCAAAGTTAGAGGATGCTCACCACCCCAGATGCTATATGATGGGCAGTGACTGAAGGCCCTGGTTTGGCTTGCCTTGATGCCTTGCAGCATTGAGACCAACCCAGGGAAGCCCTGACTTGACTGAGAGTCACTCCCTGCCACTTGGCAGAATGGTACTCATAAAAGAAACTGAGTTGCCTTATGGAGAAATAGTTATATATCTTGTGAGCCTGAGTTTGCAAGCTGTTGATATTGTGACCTCCTCAGTGGAACGCAATGAAGACACAAAGAGAGCAGCAAAGAGCTTTATCCTACAATTAATCCTTTTCAGACCCTTTCTATAGCAGGGAACCCCAGGGCTGACTGCCCCTTTAGGAGCGCTGGGATGGATAGAATTTCCATGCCTGAAACACAGCTAGAACTACCTCCCTCATTCTCATGGGCCAGAAAGGAATCTGACTCACCATGTACTTCTTCCTTGTGACAAATGTTTTCTGAAGAAGCTAGAGCTGCCACTGAGCATAGTAAACGTCCTGGAAACTTCCCAGGTGCTTCAGGAAAGAAGCAGCATTTTAATCATGATTTTTGGCCTTCATAACTAATGTCGGCCTTAAATGCTATTTGGAATAACAAATGAATGCTTGTCTGGCTCTGGAAGACTTTGCTAACTGCACTCCCCAGCTTTATTATTTCGCTGATGGAGCCTTGTTTTGTCATCTTTAGCAAGTCGTTTTACCAGTCTGACCGTTAGTTCACCTGTCTTTCAAATGAGCATAAGAGTAATTTCTTCGTGGGGGACTGATGCTGAACAGATGTTCACACAGCCCCTTAGGATCACTGTGACAGGTCCCTCTGTAGAACTGAGATTGTTGTTATGTAATAATTTTCCTCTACTTTTGATTAAAAAATGATACATGTGCACCTATGTACAAAAATGTGTCAATGCTAATGGAGACATGAGTATTTGACACACCTCCATATGTATCAGAAGGTAAGGATGGTGTCCCCAAAGCACTACCTCTTCACAGCGCCATATTACAGAAACAAAATGATTGAGGAGAAAATCTCCGTTAAGCGAGAGAGAAAAGAGAGCGACTCAGAGGGGAGAGAGAGTTTGAGAGAGAGGAGAGAGGAGAGGTTGAGAGAAAGAGAAAACAAAGAGCGAGAGAGGACAGAGAAGAGATCGAGAGTGAGAGAGGGAGAGGTTCTGACCCTCGCATGCCAACCCTTTGTGGTGAGGGCTCCGGTCCCCACGCAGAGCCGCGGCGCAGCGCCCCAGAGCGCGCTAACTTGGCGGTACGGCCGTCTCTAGTGCCCTCTGCTGTAATTTGGGAAACAAACGCTTCTTCAGGGAGCCATAAATGTCTCCCGCAAGGAAGGAAAACGAACTACTTTGCACTTCTTGAAAGTTTCCACCTTAATTTGGGCCTATTGCTGTTTCGAGTTTTTTGGGTCGTTGGCCAGGTTTCCCTCGCCGGTTGCGGGGTGTCCTATTACGTCACCCTCAGTGCTGGTCTCAGCTCAGGTGTCTCGAACAGAAAAGGAAACTGACCAAATATTAAGATTCCCAGGGATTGAGACAGAACACTGAAGTATTTGGGGGAGATCTTGTAAGAGGGTAATTTTGACCTCATTTTATACAGCTCCAAGCTGTTCGTTGCGTTCTGAGGGTTACCTACTCATTTTGAAATTTGCTTTAATTTTATTTTTTGTCAATCAAGCATTGGAAGGCTTGGATCTGGCCTCAAGTGAGGTGTTGGTCCCTGGATCTGGGCCCTCTGTCTCTGCGTCTCTGTAACACCTGGGTATGGCCTGAAGATCGAGGGTTCATTTCCTCTGCAAGTGAACAGGATATTCACCAATTCATTTCAACTCCAGCGCTCCAAGTTCCATACATGGCACACTTAATATAATCTCACTTTAGATGACACTCGGAGGAGCAGGGAGACAATTTGTGGGGAGAAAGGAATACGAGGCAGCGCACATTTAACGGGAATGTTAATATTTACTCGTGGCCGCGCTTGGTATCTGTAAGGCAGTACAGTCACTAAGTGAGGATTACATCTTCAATTAAGTAGCGGTAGCTAGGGAGTTAGTGATGTTTCACAGAGGGAAACTGCCGAAATCATACTTTAAGGAGAATAATTTTTTTTAAAAGCTACAAAAAAATTGAAATAAAAGCCTGGGGGAAAAAATCGAGGGAACATTTCTGTTTAGGGAATCCTAATATTTTGGCTGAACACATTATGTAAAATTAAATACTATTTTAAACCAAGGAGATACAATATCTAATTAAGTTTTTGAGGTCGATGGGCTTAGAGAGGATTGTGAATGTTACATCCATTGAACTGAAAGTAGAAAAATTAAATAACACTGTTCTGTAGTGACTTTCACCCAGACAAACAAGCCGACTTCCATATTCCGCTTTTACTCTGCCCCCTACCTAGGTCTCACTGAAGACAATGAAGGAGAAAATGAGAATATGCACGATGATCTCATTAAGCCTTATAACCACCCCAAGGAGCAGGTATCAAGAGCTGTTAGCCTCATTTCCAAGCTACAACTACGGGGTCCGGGTGGCCAAGGGACTCTCACCCAGGGTTATCTAGTGAGCCAGGGGTGAAGAGAGAACAGAACCACCACCTCCCAACTGCCTCTGGAACTTCTGCCCCAGAATGCTATCTTCTCTCCAGGAAAACCAGTGTCGAACTTTGGGACATAGAGGCATCTGTTACTGGTCAGAGCTACTAGAGAGAACAAAGATTTTAAGGCTTGATTTGGAGTTTTTTGGGGATTTTGATGTAAGGCGTATTGAAACCAGAGATGATGAGATTGGTTTTAAAAGGACGTTGACTTTGAGTGTATGTGTGGGTGTGGTGAAATTGCACAACAAAAATATTGGCCAATTAAACAGTTTGTACATGACGTTGATTACACTCTTCACGTTGAACAACCCCATCACTATCTTTGTCCTAATTATTCCACCACCATTAACATAAACTCAATGTCCACCAAGCAAAAACGCCTCCTTTCCCCCTCCTCCCCACCGCAGAATGTTGACTTTTAATGCTAATTATTATATTAAGGTATTTTCAAGTTACTTTATATAATAGTTTTTAAAGATAGAAAATAGATTGCTATGTGATTTTTGGTGTGAAAATTTTTAAAATACTTATCTTGAATAGTAGTCTTTCTCAAATGGAATAAAATTGGAATATGTATAAATATCGAAAGACAACGTGGACATAGACAAATACTCTAAGTGCAGAGACTAAATATTTCAATCATATTTTCACTGGTTTTCTCTTTAAATTCTTATTTTTGTCTCTTCTATCACTGTTCCAAACATTCTTTTGAGAAACATTTACCGTTAGTGATGTGTAATAAAATAACCCATCATTTTAAAAAGTTTAAACTTTAAATAGTATCTATTTTGTCTATAGTTCCTGAGATAAATTAAGCAGTGTCACATTTAATATTTAAGGAAGAAAAAAAAAGAAATCTCAGGACATCTTCATATAGAATTGAAAGAAATTTGGTCAGAAGGCTATTTGAAATTAGAATATTCAAATTATAATTTGGCAATAAGGAAGTAGTTTAAATAATTGAAAATGAGGTATGAGCTGCAAGAAGTTGCTCTTTGGTGGTCATTTGTTTCAATTGCCACAAGCAAGATGTAGGTTTTAAAAATAGATCGCCAGGGCAGAGCAAGTGTCTCTGACAGGCACTTGCAGGCAGGATTCTAGAAATTCCAATCATTTAACAAATTGCACCATTAAAAGTCATAATAGGTCTAAAAGCTATTCTTAAAGGAACTTACTAAGTAATTTGACCTACATAATCATCTTGTTAAATTCATTTGATATCATGAGACAGTGAAATATGCATAGTACATTATATTAAAGAGAAAAGTACCCTTCAATTGGTATCTGATGTGCACTTTGCAATAGCAGCTATTAGTTGTCTATAAAACTCCTAGACATGATTTGATTTGATTTGATTACTGTTATATCATTTTACTTTGTGATATACAGGAGTGGAGATTACAGGTCTGCTATTGCTTACTAGGAAATGTTTCACGCAGGATGTTTTATTTATTAGCATAAAGAGACACAGTGGATTGTTGGGTGATTCAAGTGATAATACAACTGCCGTACTTGTTGAAAACAGCTCTAATTCAATAGCAAGGCGACAGTCAGTCTCTGGGTTGATCTATGCCTAAGCAAACTGGCTCTGAAAGCAAGACATTGTCCACTTAAAAGGATCTTTGTAAATTTCTACAATTGCACATTACCAAAACCAAACAGCAACAACAAGCAGCAGAGTGACTTCTCAATTGTATAAGTTTATTTTTTCTCTGCCAGGAGCCCTTGCACTTTCTCTTTTGCATCCCTAAAATACCAAATCAATAGCAGAGAATGCTGTTTAATGTTACTAATCTATGTGGGAAGCACAATAGTTTTTTAAGAAGTAAACTGAAAGAGAATTCAATAAGGGGAGCAAAGGAAGAAAGGAACTCGCATTTATCCAACGCTTGCTGCATGCCAGGCACTGTGCTAAATGTTTCACAAATGCCATCAGGCTAGTGTCACTTCATCTTATATAACACTACAAGGTGGATGAAACAATACATTTATCTTTAATTTTTGAATTGCGCACATATTTACTATTTTGTCCTTTGTTTTCCTTTGGTTCATGATATTTAAGCCCTACAAGTAATTTGTATCATCAGAACTGCTTCATACTTGCTTGGGAGGGAAGAGTTGCTAATATCACCTGTCAATGAGCATGTTTACTGCAATTACAGTATCCATATTTTATCTATTCTTAACTCTTAAAAGAGAATATTTAATCAGAATTTTACTCTGCATATACAGAGTTAGGCATAAAATATATCCTTCCTAAGATACTTGCTCTTTGCTAGTATTGTGGATTTAAAGAAATTTCATAAGATCCTAAATCACACCACATAAATACAAAAACTCTTCTTTAATATTTGTTGTCTATATTATTTTCATTTCAGGACAAATTTGGTGTTATTTCAAGGAAAAATGTTACAGATTATGATTTATTTTATTTTATTTTATTTTTTTGCTGAGGAACTTCTTTTTTATGATTCATTTTAGGTTAAAAGCCAAGTTATAGTATAGGCCCTTTCTCCATTATTTTAATATAAGCCAAAATCAGACCTAGTGTATTATAAACCTTTACTGTGAGGATCAGTTTAGCTCCACAGCGCCCTCTGCTGTTACTCTGAAGTTTATCACTCTATTCTATTTTATTGGGAAAGCAGATGTCAGCAAGGACACGTCACCACAAGTCCGGGTCAGGACCTCAGCTTTTAGGGTTCAGAACTTGAATATTGACAGTGAATCCAAACCTGAGCAGGTCCCAGGGACTGATATACACTTACTGAACTCCCAGGAATTCTCTTTCCAATCCTGTTGTTTCTCTTGACCTCCTGGTCTCCTGCATCTGACCGCATCAACATTAATACGCATTTCACATTTAGCATCTCCAGAACAGACCTCTTGATTTCACCACTCCAGCCCAACCTGATTTACCCCCTAGTTTTCTCATCTGTATTAATGGACCACCATTCACTCAGTGGCTTAGCCCCCAAATCTAGGAACTATGTGTGAATTCTTTCTTTCCCTCACCTGGCACATAGTTGGCCCCTCCTAAATATCTGCTGCATGAATTTAATCAATAAGGAAGTAGAATGCCAGTGTATTAATTTACCATGAAAAATAGCAGAGTAGATTCTCGTGTGAATGCGTTATTTTCAGGTAGGTGACACTACATGAAGAAGTCCTGGTGATGCAATGGTTAAGTACTCAGCAGCTAATTAAAAGATCAGTGGTTTGAACCTACCAACAGATCTTTAGGAGAAAGATGCGGTAGTCCGATTCCATAAAGATTATAGCCTTGGAAACCCTCTGGGGCGGTTATGTTCTATCTTACAGAGTCGCTATGAGTCAGAATTGACTCAAGGCAATGGGTTTTGTTATTTATTGATTGATTGATTTAATGCTATATGGGGAGTCCCTAGGTTGGTGCAAATGGTTAACACACTCAGTCGCTAACAGAAAAGTTGGAGATTTGAGTCTACTCAGAGGCACCTTGGAAGAAAGATCTGACAATCTGATTTCAAAAAATCAGCCATTAAAAACCCTATGGCGCACAGTTCTACTCTGACACACATGGGGGCAGACATGAGTAGGAATCAACTCGAGGGCAACTAGTAATACTACACAGAGAGAGGCCAGCTCCTGTTCCTCTTTTCCTGAACTCCTCTTACCTAGCAGGGTATGGACCACCCCTTCTGATTCCTATGGCCTACATTAGGCAGGGGAGGGAAGAAAGGACCCACTTTCAGGTTTCTAAGTTATAACAAATTATGGATAACATTGGGAAGAATGGGAATTCCAGAACTCTTGATTGTAGTCATGCGGAATCTGTACATAGACCAAAGGTACTTGTTCGAACAGAACAAGGGGATACTGTGTGGTTTAAATTCAGGAAAGGTGTGTGTCAGGGTTGTATCCTCATCATACTTATTCAACCTGTATGCTGAGCAAATAATCCAAGAAGTTAGACTGTATGAAGAACATAGCATTAAGACTGCAGGAAGATTTATTAACAACCTGCAATGTGCAGATGACACAACCTTGCTTGCTGAAGGTGATGAAGACTTGAAGCATTTACTGATGGAGATCAAAGACTATGGCCTTCAGTATGGATTACACCTCAACATAAAGAAAACAAAAATCCTCACAACTGGACCAATAAGCAACATTATGATAAACAAAGAAAAGATTGAAGTTGTCAAGGATTTCATTTTACTTGGATCCACAATCAATGCCCATGGAAGCAGCAGTCAAGAAATCAAACCACATATTGCACTGGGCAAATCTGTTGCAAAAGACCTCCTTAAAGTGTTGAAAAGCAAAGATGTCACTTTGAGGACTAAGGTTCACCTGACCCAAGCCATGATATTTTCAAGCGCCTCATATTTATGCAAAAGCTGGAGAACAAATAAGGTAGACCGAAGAATTGATACTTTTGAATTATGGTGTTGGCAAAGAATATTGAATATACCACAGACTGCCAGAAGAATGAGCAAGTCTGTCTTGGAAGAAGTACAGCCAGAGTGCTCCTTGGAAGCGAGGATGGCTAGACTTCCTCCCACCTACTTTGGACATGTTGTCAGGAGGGACCAGTCCTTGGAGAAGGACACCATGCTTGGTAAGGTGGAGAGTCAGCAAAAAAGAAGAAGATCCTCAGCCAGATGGATTGACACAGTGGCTGCAACAATGGGCTCAAACATAGCAATGATTGAGAGGATGGGGCAGGACTGGGCAGTGTTCGTTCTGTTGTACATGGGGTCGCTATGTGTTGGAATCGACTTAATGGCACCTAACAACAAGAAAATTATAATCACATTCCATGCCTCACTGTCTGAAACTATGCACTGGTTATAGTTCCTTGGATTGGAATTGGATTGCCATTAACCCTTCCAATTTGCACTTACGGGGCATTTTGTGATGTGTTTCATCTCTTCAGATGGCTCATCTGTGCCATCATGTGGAGTCTCACTAGTGTTCCTCGCTGAGGGTAACGTCTTTGTTCTGGAAGATCCCCGTGTATTGACCTAATGGCTGTTATCCCACTTTTAGAGAATCTAAGATTGATCAAACTTACTCTTAATAATAGTTAAGTATCCCTTGATAATTATGATCTGGATCTATTATTTCATTAACCAAAAAACCAAACCTGTTGGCACCGAGTCGATTCCAACTCATAGTGACCTTAAAGGACAGAGTAGAACTGCCCTGCAGGGTTTCCAAGGAGCAGCTGGTGGATTCGAACTGCCAACCTTTTGGTTAGCAGCAAAGCTCTTAACCACTGCTCCACTGGGGCTCCATGACTTCATTAGGGATCAAAAATGATAATTTTTCTAATTCTACCATTGTTCTGAATTTGTTAGCTGTAATTGTTTTACAAAGAGCTTTTGCTCATCAACCATTTGGTTACCTTGAAATAAAAAGAAGAAGCACTGATAATAACAATGTGGATGAATCTCAAAACTCTATGTTGAGTGAAAGAAGCCAGATGCAAAAAAGTACATACTGCATGAATTCATTTATATGAAGTTCAAGGAAAGAGGCAAAACTAATAAATGGTGAAAGAAGTGAGAATAGTAGGAGCCTCTGGGACTTAGTACTGACTGGGAAGAGCCTGGAGTTTTATAACTTGAGCTAGTTTGTTTCATGGATGTAACCCAAGCCAGCTACTGTTGAGTTGATTCTGACTCCTGGAGGTCCCACATGTTTCAGAGTAGAACTGCACTCCACAGGGTTTTCGATGATTGTGATCTTTTGGAAGTAGATCGCCATGCCTTTCTTCTGAGACACCTCTGGGTGGTTTCAACTGCCAGCCTTATGGTTAGTAGCAGAGCAGTTAACTGTTTGCACCACCCAAGGACATCGTTTCATGGATGTACAGTTATGTAAATGTTCATCAAGCCGCACAGGTAAGATTTAAAACAAACAAACAAACAAAAAACCCAAACCCATTGCATCAAGTCGATCCAGTAGAACTGCTCCATAGGGTTTCCAAGGCTATAATCTTTACAGAAGCAGACTGCCACATCTTTCTCTTGAGGATCTGCTGGTGGGTTCAAACCACTGACCTCTTGGTTAGCAGCTGAGTGCTTAACCACTGCATCACCAGGGCTCCTTACAGGTAAGATTAGTGTACTTTTATTGTCTATTATTCCTGAATTCGAGTTGCCAGATTTAGTAAATTAAAATACTAGGATACCTAGTTAAATTTGAATTGTGTATAAACAACATATAATTTTTTTAGTAAGTGCGTTCTAAATATGTACAGCCAGAGTGCTCCTTAGAAGCGAGAATGGTAAGACTTCGTCTCATGTACTTTGGACATGTTATCAGGAGCAACATCATGATAAACAGAGAAAAGATTGAAGTCAAAGATTTCATTTTACTTGGATCCACAATCAATGCCCATGGAAGCAACAGTCAAGAAATCAAACGACATATTACACTGGGCAAATCTGTTGCAAAAGACCTCTTCAAAGTGTTAAAAAGCAAATATGTCACTCTGAGGACTAATGTGCCCCTGACCCAAGTCATGGTATTTTCAATCATTTCATATGCATGCAAAAGCTGGACAATGAATAAGGAAGACTGAAGAATAATTTATACCTTTAAATTATGGTGTTGGGGAAGAATATTGACTACACCATGGCTGCCAGAAGAACAAACAAATCTGTCTTGGAAGAAGTACAGCCAGAATGCTCCTTAGAAGCAAGGATGGCGAGACTTGGTCTCACATACTTTGGACATGTTATCAGGAGGGACCAGTCCCTGGAGAAGGACATCACGCTTGGTAAAGTAGAAGGTCAACAAAAGAGAGGAAGATCCTCAACAAGATGGATTGACGCAGTGGCTGCAACAATGGGCTGAAGCCTAGCAATGATTGAGAGAATGGTGCAGGACTGGGCAGTGTTTCGTTCTGTTGTACATAGGGTCACTATGAGTCGACACTCAACGGCACCTAACAGCAAACAAATATGCAAGGTTAGGGTCAGGGTCAGGGTTAGGGTGAGCTAGGGCAGTAAAAGTCTGGAAGGGGACAGCTAGCGAATCAGAGAAATGTCATAAACCAGGGACCACGAAGGGCAGCCAATGAAGAAATCTACGGAAAGCTGTTGTCTTCAGGTCTGGTTGTCAGCCTGAAGTTGCTGAAGGTCAGCAGGGCTGGAAGGTCGGTATAAAAACTGAATATGAAGCAGGGGAGACTGAAGACAGACTGAAACCTGTGAAGACATGTTGGAAACCCACATCTGTTTCTGAGTCTCCAGCCTTGATGACATGGGTGATCTGCAAAAGCTGCTGCTCTTTACCACAGAGCCACTCATGAACCTGGCACAGGATGCAGGAGAACTGAAGGAGAAGATCTAGTGAGGAGGAGACAGCAGATCAGGGACAACATTAACGAGCTGCAGTGGCACCTGGAGCTCTGCTCTGACCTTCAGGGCTTAATGGCTGCTATGTCACTCTCATCTTCCAAATCTCATACAAATTTTTCCCGTGGCCAGCCCTAACCTGGAACCACACAGGAAAGGGAATTCCAGGTAACACAGTTCCAGTTTAGCCAGGTTGATGCAGTACAAAAACACCACAGTTCAGCCCATCTCTATTAACCATACTTAACTTCCAAATAAATGCAATAGCAAAATCATGCTCTGGCTAACATGTTGCAACTATCCCTCATACAATAAAAAGCATGCTAACCATCTCCCAAAAAGAGGATACCAAGTCCCATAGGTGACTGTAGTCATCTTTTGGATTACTTCTTCTAGTCTAGTCACACTCCACCTTTTATATCCTGTAATTTAAATACTGAGTTATTGAGTTGTAGTTTTTCATTAAATTTTATCACAGGGCATGGGAGTACTAAGATGCACCCCAGGTGTTTGCCTGTATTCCAGACATATTCTTCTTTGTCCCCAACCTGTTTTAGCAACCTAATTTCCCTTCAATAGAATCAACCACCCTAGCCAGTGCAGAAATACCCATTTTTCCTGAGGAGTCCACAGTGGCCAGGCAACAGTCTCAATTTCCAGCTGAGAACCTTTGCTATGTGCCTGGTGGAAGCATTCCTTCTTTGGGAGCTAAGACCTCTAGACCAGCAGAGCCCAAAGTTAAGGAAATGGGAAGCAAAACACTTGCTAGTGGATCACTAGGGGTGGAAATGGGAGTGGCTCATCTCACGGTTACCATTATCGTTTTCACTCCTTGATTTCTGTGAACATTGGCTATACATTAGTGATTGATTTAGGGTATATACTGTGTTCTTTTTTTTTTTTTTAGTTGTTATTGAGAGTATACACAGCAAAACGTACACCAATTCAACAATTTCTACATGTGAATTTCAGTGACATTGATTGCATTCTTCAAGTTGTACAATCATTCTTGCTCTCCTTTTCCAAATTGTTCCTCCTCTATTAACATAAGCTCACTCCCTCTAAGCTTCCTATCTGAGCTTTTGAGTTGCTCTTGTCAGTTTGATCCCAAATAGTTCTTCAAAAGAGCACAAAGTTCAAGGCAGACTTTCTTTACTAATTAAGCTAAACTATCATTTGGTTTAAGGGAGACTTCAGGGGATATATTTTGTTTAAGGATTAAAGATTATCTCGGGGCAACAGTTTCAGAGTTCAGCCAGCCTCAAAGGCTCCAGAAAGTCTGGATTCCATGAGAATTTGGAATTCTGTTCTGCATTCCCCTCCTGCCCCCTTTTGATCAGGATTCATCTATAGAATCTTTGATCAAAATGTTTAGTAGTGGTAGTTGGGCATCATTCAGTTCCTCTGGTCTCATGGCAAAGGAGGTATTTATTCTTGGATGCAATTTGGCTCACATTCCATTTCTTCCTCCTGTTCCTGACTCTCTCTCTTCCTCTACTGCTCCAGGTGAATAGAGACCAATTGTTGTACTTTGGATAGCCACTTGCAAGCCTTTAAGACCCCAGGTACTACACAACAAACTAGGAGGTAGAAGAGAAGCACAAAAAAAATGATATTAGGGCAATTACCTGAGATATCCCGTGAAACCATGACCCTAAATCTCCAAACCAAGAAACCATATCCCATGAGGTGTTTGGTTGTACACAAGCAAGCAGCCTCTGCAGCTGCTCTCTCTCTCTTTATTTATTTGTAAAAATATATATCACACAGCATTTGGTAATTCAACTTTTTACTGGTGTACAACTTATTGACAATGATTACATTAATCGGCTCTACAACCATTACCCTTAATCAATGTGAATTTTCCATCACCATAAACCAAAACTGAGTGTTCCATAAGAAACTCCCCCTTTCCTCCTCCCTCCCACCCCTGGTAACCACTAATAAACTTTGGTCTCTATACATCTGCCTGTTCTTATCTTTTTTTATATAAGTGAGGTCATACGGAAGTACTTGTCCGTTTTGTGATTGACTTATTTCACTCAGTGTAATGTCTTCAAGCTCCATCCATACTGTAGCACGTATCAATACGTCAGTTCTCTTTCTGGCTAGGTAGTTTTCCATTGTATGTATGTACCACATTTTCTTTATCCATTTATCTGTTGATGGGCATCTAGGTTGCTTCCAGCATATACTGCATCCTAGAGGACCTTACCTCCAGTAATATGATATCGCTTTTTGGTTTACTATTTTCTTAGGTTGAGGGAGTTACAGTGGCTTCTATTTGACCTTTCCTAGCATAATAGCCCTCACTCCACAGGTCAAAGAATCAATATGATAATTTTGCGAGATGCTGAATATATCTATTCCAATTTTGCATTCTGAAGAAAGAAAATTACAAGCTCAGCTTGGCCAACTTCCAATTCAGGACATGACTTGAGTCAGAAGGCCTCCATGGTGGTACTTACAGATACCTGCATCCAGAGGTAAACTATGCTGAAAATCAGGGCCAGGCATTTAAAGTAACAGAACTACAAAGAAGCCAGCCTGAATTATAGCCTCAGAAAATCTCCTATGCAAAAGAGTCAGGATCACGAGACCTGAAGTGGTGGTATCTGGGTAGACGTTGCTTGACCACATTGAAACTCCAGATTCCTCTGAACCTGTGAGCCTTGCTGAATATAGCAGCTTCCAAGGTAGATGTTTTTAAAGATGATACTAGCCCTCCCCAGGGTCTGTCCCCACCTCTTCGAGGGGATATTAGACCAAGGACGAGATCAAGTCACAGCATGGCCCAATTGAGGAAGCATAGGACCTAGGACCTACTAGGGAAGAAAAGTAATTATTCACCAAAGAAACTGCAAGATGTGGAACTGGGAAAAATATTCACTGAAAGTGAATCTTAAGAGGTGATGGGCAAATGTAAGGCTGGATAAGGAAGAGTTTGCTGAAATGGAGACATCCTTCCATGCCTCAGGATGCAGCATGCTAGAAGGGTTTTGGAGCCAATCCTAACACATAGCTAGGAAGGTTCCTGGAAGTTTGGGGAAAAAGTGATGGCTCGTGCGATATGAAGTAAATATGCTAGAAATGTGTTTTGGCAGAGTACTGAAGAAGATGTAAAAAATCTCATTATGTAAGAGTACTCGGGAACCCACCAGATGATCATATGAGAGACAGCCCAAATGTTCTCCTTTCATTAAATGATATGAATATTAAGAGGGCCACCGTCATCACTGAGAAGCTTAGTATTGGCTGTTCTCTGAGTAGAGGTGCAATACTTTACTGTCAAATGCAAGATGGGTGGGATTACCATAAGGGGCAGCAAGGCTGGAATAGCTAGTCTCCAGGAGGCCTTGACTCACAGGGGTGGATTAAGATGGCTAGTAGAAGACAGTGTTCTATTAAGAGAAAGCTGGACAGCCAGGAACCCTGGGGGTACAGTGGTTAAGAGCTTGGCTGCTAACCAAAAGGTTGGCAGTTTGAATCCACCAGCCATTCCTTGGGAACCCTATGGGGCAGTTCTACTCTGTTCTATAGGGTTGTTAGGAGTCAGAACCAACTTGATGGCAAAGGGTTTTTTTTTTTGACAGCTAACAAAAAAACGGTAAGTATTTAGACACTCTGGTAAGGTATATATATTCCAGGGGGTAAGAAGTTAAATGCTATAAAGATTCAGAAGCCCATAACATTGGTGAAGTATTTAAGAGATCAGTGGTATGGGATATGTAGGGAGAAAGCCTCTGAGGTCAAGGATGAGTTATTGCTCTGGCAAATTCCACCAGTAAGAAAGAGGCACAAGGTTGATAAGCCTCTGGGTTTTGGAGGCGGTATATTCTACAACAGGAAATACTTTTCTGACCTATATATCGAGTGACTTCGAAGGAGGTCATTTCTTGAGTGAGGTTCAGAGCCAGAGTAGGCTCTGTAGCAGTTCCAGGCTGCAGTACAGCTGGGCCTGCCACTTGGGCCATATGACCCAACAGATCCATTGTGCTCGAGATATGTTTGGTAGGTAAAGACACAATGTAAAGTTTCTGTTAAGCCCTACGGGAGAGCCACAGTGCAGACCCGTAGGGTTCTTGTACAAGGAGATGCTGTCTGCAGTATAAAACCAATTAAAACAAAAAAAAGTTCCTGGAGTGTTACTGTGTCCTGGTAGAGTCTGTGTATCTGACTACAGAAATCAAGTGACTGGCAGACCCACTAAGTCATAAGATTGGGTAGGCACAACAGCACTCCATTGTACGATAGAAGTGGTACATCCAGGATTGGGCTCAAACAGGTCCGAAGGGCACAAGTAAATTTTATAAACAGGTGGCCCAGATCCCCATGTCACCTACCTCTTTTGCACCAATGTCTGTTCCTCAGCTTACACGTATGGCCTCGTGGGAAGTTCTCTACGATTAGCTGACTGAAAGTAAAAATTCTGGGCATGGTTCATAGATAGACCAGCTCAATATGTTGGTGCAAGCTGAAAAGACCCCTGTTGCATAACAGCTCTGTTCGGAGTTGGCCCTGAAAGACAGTGGAGAGTGAAAATCTTCCCTGTGGGCAGATGTTCAAGTGGTTCCCCTAGTCATCCACTTTGTGTGGAGAACAAAGTGGTCTTGTATAAGGAAATACACAAACTCATGGGCAGTGGCAAATGGCTAAGCTGGCCGGCCAGGGAATAGAAAGAACAAGATTGAAAGATCATAGATAACAGGAGCTGATAAAGGGAAAAAGCACGCAGATGGCTGTATGGAATGGACACAAAATATGCAGACCTTTGAATCACACATACACCCACCAGAGAGCATCCACTACAGAAGAGGTACTAAACAGCTTATGAACACGATGACTCATTCAGATGTCATTGAGCTTTTGTAGCCACCCCCGTGCTCATACAGTGACTCATGAATGGAGTAATCATAGTGGCAGAGATAAATGTCAATAGTATGGACTCACTCTCACCAAGGCTGATGTAAGTAATGTCATTGCTAAATGTTGGACCTGTCGGCACCAGTAACCAATGTTGAGGCCCTCAATATGGCACCATTCCTAGGAGAGAATAATCAGATACTTGGTGTCAATTTAGTAATATGGGACCCATTCCACTCTGGTACAATGGTTAATAGCTCAGCTGCTAACCAAAAGATCAGCAGTTTGAATCCACCAGCCACTCCTTGAAAACCCTATGGGGAAGTTCTACTCTGCCCTATAGGGTTGCTCTGAGTCAGAATCAACTTGATGGTAATAGTGTTCAACTCTAGAAAGGGCAGTAACTCATCCTTCCAAGGTCTCACAAAGTGTCTGATTTACTGACATGGGATCCCACATAACATCTTCTTGGACCAAGGGGCCCATTTTATGGTATTAGAGGAGTATCAGTGTGGACATAACTATTGAATCTGCTGGTATTAGCATATACCACATCACCAAAAGATTCCAGACTGGTAGAACATTGGAATGGTCTCCATAAGATGCAGCGAAGGCTGAAGTGACCCCTGCAGGGTTGGGTGCTGTTTTTCAAGATGTGGTATATACCAACTGACTTACATGGTGCTGTTTTCCCATTGGATACAAGACATGGGTCCAGGAACCATGGAATGGTGGTAGAAGTGGCTATCCATCATGCCCATTGACCTTGTTGGGGACTCACACTTCCCATTTCTTCAACTTTAGTCTGATGCATATACAAGTCCTGACCCATGGTGGGAGAGTGGGGTAGGTAGAGATACTTCCACCAGGGGACAATAAACATACACTCCACAGCCCTTAACCAATCACTAAAAGGTGTAGAGGAATAAATACCGCAGCTCCCTTGCTCCTCATCAGGATAGTATAAATCCTGTTGACATTGTCAAGCGCTCCCTAAAGCTGTGAATGCTACCTGGTCATTTTGGCCTTCTCATGCCAGAAGGTCAGCAGATAAAGAAAGGAGTTGCCATATTGTCAGGAATAATTGACCTTTCTTATCTTATAAAGAGGTAAAGTTGCTTCAGCATAATGTAGGAAGGGAGGAGGAGCATGTATGGAACTCAGAAGATCCACTGGAACAACTCTTGATGTTTCCATGCCTGGTTTTAAACATGAATGGACAATTCAGGAACGATGGCCTGACAAACACATGGTAACCAGAGACTTAAGTCACTTGGGGTAAAGATCTTGACCACCCCATTAGGCAAGCAACCCAGACCAACAGAAGTGCTAGCTGAGTTGAGGGGAAGTCTGTGTGATAAGGGAAAGAGATGATAAATATCAGCTATAGTCTCAGAACCAACTAGCAGGTGCTATAGCTCATCCTACTATCTCTCCTCTTATAAGTTTCTTTTGTCTAGAAATTATGATGAGCTATTAACCTGAAGAATCACTGGAGTGAACCTAGTGGGAGGCACAATAGTAGTGAAGGGGTGGACTATAGCAGATGCTATCGGTATTCTCCCCATATCCTCTCTGTTTTCTTTACTGTTTGGGAGCACACAGCTCCCCATATGCTTTTGCTTCCAACAGCCAACATCTGCATCTGTTTTTCAAAGGGTCTGCCCTCAGGCTGCTGGAACCACTGTGCCTTTGGCACAAGGGTCAAAATGCCTTGGAATTTACACCTCCCCCGACCCACACACACTCCACAGCCTTTAACCAATCACTAAAAGGTGCGGAGTTATAAATACCCCAGCTCCCTTGCTCCTCATCAGGGCAATGTAAATAAGTCCTGTTGACAGCGTTAAGAGCTCCCCTGTGAAACGGAGCCAAAGTTACCCTCCATGACACTTCGTTTGATATCACATCCTTGCTTGGCCTCATTCTCTTCCCATTCCACTTCCCTACATCCTGTTATGAATTGTATCCCCCAAAATATGTGTTGTAAATCCTAACCCCTACACTTATGGATGTACTTACATTTGGGAATAGTGTTTTTCTTTGTTATCTTAATGAGGCCAAATCAGTGTAGGGTGTGTTGTAAGCCAATGACTTTTGAGATATAAAGAGTGGATTAGGCTCAGAAGCAAGCAAATACAAATGGGGAAGGACTGATGCCACACAGACATCACCAACAAACTGAGGAAGAGAAGCTGAAAGACGAGGATTTTCCCCTAGAACAGACAGAGAGAGACTTCCCCTAGAGCTGGTGCCCTAAATTCGGACTTCTAGCCTCTGAAACTATGAGGAAATAAATTTACTTGTTAAAGTCATCTACTTGCATATTTCTGTTATAGCAGCTCTAACAAATTAAGACACACCCCTAACTGCTTTTCCTGAGAGAACTTCCTTACATAAATCCTTGTCTCAGAGTTGGCTTCCAGAACCCAGCCTATGATATTAAGAGGTTGGAATAGGGTTGAGTGAGCTGCTCTGCAATATTTTTCACCCTTGTTATACATATTGATTTCTTGTGGCTCCCAAATGTCAGTGACCCAATCCTTATTAAGTAATAAGGATTTGAATAATTCCTAATAAAAAATTGAAGATAAACAGTGTCTTAGTTATCTAGTGCTGCTATAACAGAAATACCACAAGCAGGTGCCTTTAACAAACAGAAATTTATTTTCTCACAGTTTAGAAGGCTAGAAGTCTGAATTCGGGTGCTAGTTCTAGGGGAAGGCTTTTTCTCTCTGTCAGCTGTGGAGGAAGTTCCCTGTCTCTTTAGCTTCTGTTTCCTGGTTCCTTGGAGATTTCCATGTGGCTTGGTATCTATCTTCCCCTCCCTTGCTTGCTTAATCTTCTCCTTTTATATCTTGAAACATATTGATTTAAGACACACACTAATCATGCCTCATTAACATAACAAAGACAACCCATTCCCAAATGGGATTAAAGCCATGAAGGTACAGAGGTTAGGATTTACAAACATATTTTTGGAGGACACAATTCAATCTATAACAAATGGTTTCTAAGTGTGCTATAGGAGTCCCTGGGTGGCGCAAAAGGTTAAGTGCTTGACTATTAGCCGAAAGGTTGGCGGTTTGAACCCACCCAGAGGTGCCTTGGGAGACAGGCCTGGCAATCAGCTTCTGAAAGGTCACAGCCTTGAAAACCCTGTGGAGCAGTTCCACTCTGCACACATGGGGTCACCATGAGTCAGAATCAACCCTACGGCAACTAGTGACAAGTATTCTATAATTCTACCTACCCACCAATTCTACTTATACCTCTACACCACAAGAAGATAATTTATTTAAAGAGGCAATACACTTGAAAAGGGCTTAGCCTATGGATGGCATTATTGATTCTTCTAATTATTGTCATATGATATGCCAGGAAAACCCAGATAAAAATCAGACTTAGAAAACAGAGGATTCAAATAGCTTGAGCTGCCCTAGTATAATCCTAATGTAGAGACATTAATATTTCTTGGTTTTGATTTCTTCATTCATTCATTCATTGGGAGTGTGGATTAGGGGTGGACGCAAAAATAAAACTAATTCCCTGCCTTCAAGGTACTCACTGTGAGAAAGACAGTCATGTAAATAAAATACAACATGGCAAAGCTTAATAGTGGAGGTCAATGAAAGGGAAGTCCCTTCTTCAAACTAGCTTAAGCCTCAACTCAGTGGTGTCACTAGGGAGGTGCAGGGTGTGCGGACCGTACCAGATGACACTGTCAGAGGGGGTGACACCAAAATGACTGTCCATAAAAATATCCCTGTAGTTAGTTATAACAGTGAAAACATTTTTTTGTAAGCTCAGCTTGCATGTATCAATATACCTGCAAAGTTAAAACTCCATGCTAATTTACTTTCTGAACTTTCTAATGCCCTCCAGTCGAAGCTGTCATTATTACCCAATTACAGTGACACTTTAAATCATGTGATTTCCTCTGCACGTGCTACAAGCATGTGTTGTTTGTTTTGTTGTTGCCAGTGTTTTTATAGTTATTGATTTTGTCAAATTTTCTGGTGTTTTAGCTACAATACTGTGGTAATTAGTATTTGTAAACCTTTATCAATAACTTCTCTTAGAATAAAGTAGTAATTAAAAGAAACGAAGGAGTGCTATACAGGAATTACGATTTACCAACATTAGTACAAAAAACATTACTAAGGATTCTGTATGGTCTGATATGGGAGGAGATCTATGAGGGGGTGACACCATGAGTTACTGCACTGGGTGACACCAACCCTAGTGATGTCACTGCCTCAACTGCAGCAAAAAGTTCTCCACCCTGAAGGAAGGTGTCATGGATTGAATTGTGTCCCTCCAAAATATCTGTCAATTTGGCTAGGTCATGATTCCCAGTATTGTATGATTGTCTACCATTTTGTAATCTGATGTGATTTCCTGCGTTGTAAATCCTAACACTATGACGTAATAAGATTGATCAGTGGCCATTACATTGATGAGATCTACAAGATTAGATAGTGTCTCAAGCCAATCTCTTTTGAGATACAAAAGAGAGAAGCAAGCAGGGAGACAGGGGGACATCATACCACCAAGAAAGCAGTGCCAGAATCAGAGTGTGTCCTTTGGACCTGAGGTTCCTGTGGCTGAGATGCTCCCAGACCATTGGAAGACTGATGCATCACAAGGACCTTCCTTCAGAGCTCACAGAGAGAGAGAGCCTTCCCCTGGAGCCAGCACCCTGAATTCAGACTTCTAGCCTGCTAAACTGTGAGAGAATAAATTTCTCTTTGTTAAAGCCATCCACTTGTGGTATTTTTGTTACAGCAGCACTAGATGACTAAGACAGAAGGTGTTTGAGCACATCTTAACTCTCATAGCACATCTTGATCACCTAATCATTACCCACATGGATGGTGGCCCTTGCACTTTCTGTCATTAAACTCTGCCCTCTCCTCTTTAGAGGTGGAAATCTCAAGCAAGGATATGACCAGAGGATGGATTTAAAATAACTAATAATAGAATAGAGGAGAAAGCTCATCTATAGATCTAGCCTCCAATTTTACATTGTCCCATCTTAGCATTATGAAATAACATTCAACAAAATACATAAATGAAAGCAATTGAGAGCTTCATCAGCAACCGACTACTATTGTTATTATATGTATTTTTGTTATTGCTATTATTATTGTTGTTTTGGTGTTGTTGTTAGGTGCCATCGAGTTGATTCCGACTTATAGCGACCCTATGTACAACAGAATGAAACACTGCTTGGTCCTATGCCATCCTCACAATTATTGTTATGCTTGAGCCCATTGTTGTAGCTACAATGTCAATCCATTTTGTTGTGAGTCTTCCTCTTTTTCGCTGATCTTCTGCTTTACCAAGCATGATGTCCTTCTCCAGGGACTGATCCCTCCTGATAACATGTCCAAAGTATGTGAGATGTAGTCTCGCCATCCTTGCTTCTAAGGAGCATTCTGGTTGTACTTCTTCCAAGACAGATTCGTTTGTTCTTTTGGCAGCTCAGGATATATTCAATATTCTTTGTTTACACCACAATTTAAAGGTGTCGATTCTTCTTTGGTCTTCCTTATTCATTGTCCAGCTTTTGCATGCATATGAGGCGATTGAAAACACCATGGCTTGGGTCAGGTGCACCTTAGTCTTCAAGGTGACAGCTTTGATTTTTAACACTTGAAAGAGGTCTTTTGCAGCAGATTTGCCCAATGCAATACGTCTTTTGATTTCTTGACTGCTGCTTCCATGGGTGTTGATAGTGGATCCAAGTAAAATGAAATCCTTGACAACTTCAATCTTTTCTCCATTTATCATGATGTTGCTCATTGGTCCAGTTGTGAGGATTTTTGTCTTCTTTATGTTGAGGTGTAATCCCTATTGAAGGCTGTGGTCTTTGATCTTCATCAGTAAGTGCTTCAAGCCCTTTTCACTTTCAGCAAACAAGATTGTGTCATCTGCACATCGCAGGTTGTTAATGAGTCTTCTTTCAACCCTAATGCTACAATCTTCTTATAGTCCAGCTTCTCAGCATACAGATTGAATAAGTGTGGTGAAATGACACACCCCTGATGCACACCTTTCCTGATTTTAAACCACACAGTATCCCCTTGTTCTGTTTGAATGCCTCTTGATCTATGTACAGGTTCCCAATGAGCACAATTAAGTGTTCTGGAATTCCCATTCTTTGCAATGTTATCCGTAATTTGTTATGATCCACACAGTCGAATGCCTTTGCATAATTAATAAAACACAGGTAAACATCTTTCTGGTATTCTCTGCTTTTAGCTAGGATCCACCTGACATTAGCAATGACATCCCTGGTTCCATGCTCTCTTCTGAATCCAGCTTGAATTTCTGACAGTTCCCTGCAGCTTTTGAATGAACCTCAGCAGAACAGACTCTGAGAGTTGCTCTTGAAAGTTAAGTAGCTGAAATGAATGGAAATGATGTAGTAAAAGAGCTGAACAGAAGATTTCAAAGGGTGGCTCGAGAAGACAAAGTAAAGTATTATAATGACGTGTCCAAAGACCTGGAGTTAGAAAACCAAAAGGGAAGAACACACTCGGAATTTCTCAAGCTGAAAGAACTGAAGAAAAAATGGAAGGCTCAAGTTGCAATAGTGAAGGATTCTTTGGGGAAAATATTCAACGACCCAGAAAGCATCAAAAGAAGATGGAAGGAATACACAGAGTCACTATACCAAAAAGTACTGGTCGACATTCAACCATTTCAGGACGCAGCAGATGATTAGGAACCGATGGTACTGAAGGAAGAAGTCCAAGCTGCACTGAAGACATTGGCAAAAAACAAAGCTCCAGGAATTGATGGAATACCAGTTGAGATGTTTCAACAAAGGCATGCAGCACTGGAAGTGCTCACTCGTCTATGCCAGGAAATTTAGAAGACACCTACCTGGCCAAATGACAGGAAGAGATCCGTATTTATCCCTATTCCAAAGAAAGGTGATCCAACACAATACAGAAATTATCAAACAGTATCATTATTATTGTTTAGGATAGATTAATGGACTCAACAAACAATAAACATTATCTACTGGAAAAAACATGTTATGAAATTGCTGCCCCAGAGGTGGGGCCAAGATGGCAGAGTAGTTAGATGCTTCCAGTGGATCCTCTTACAACATGGACCCGAAACAACAAGTGAATTAATTATATATGACAATCTGGGAGCCCAGAACATCAAAGGCGAAGTTGAGGAAACAGACTGAGTGGCAGGGGGAGGGAGAGACAGTTTGGAAGCAACAAGGAATTGCCAGACCTGAGCTGGTGAGACCCTGAGCCCTTCAGGCCTGAGCAGCTCATGGGTGAGAGGTGAGGCAGGAAAGCAGTCGGGCTTGGGAGGAGCATTTTCCACACCAAGAAAGACCCAGTGCCAGAGAGTCTACTCGGCCACCCAGAACCAGTGAGAAGCAGCCCACGATCAGCGAAAGATAAGTACTTTTGTACGGCCTATCGCGTGGATCAAAAACACCTTCCTTAGGGAAAAGCCTCTCTCCAATTTACCTCCCTACTCCCTACTCTGCACTGGGTCCTGGACGAGCTTCAGCAATTGCCAAGTCCCCTGGGCTGGAAGTAGGATCCATCAAGAGCCATTCTCCCAGCCTTGGAGAGTAAACAAATTAACAAACAGGGGAAAAAATAAACTGCCAGCTCCCCTAAGCCAGGAACCCAGGTAGGCACAGCTCCTTTGCCTAGACACAGGCATATGGGATCCATGGACTTTGAGTGCCTTTCCCCCTGCAGAGACTTGTGTGGACCCATTTCAACAGTGTAGGCCCTCATTACAGCAGTACAACACAGTATATACCTGAAGTCTAACTTGAACTGTTTCAGCTGTGAAGTGGCAGGTTTGTGACATTTGACACTGCTCTGCCCATTAAGCAGAATCTTCACGTACCCACATCAGAGGCCTGAGGGCTGGTGGCTCCACCCATGCCACCTAGCCACCTGTGACAGGGGCCCAAGAATAAGAGGTGCCCCCAGTCCTTACAGTCAACAGCATTAGGTGTTCATAGTCCGACTGCAAAACCCACCCACCTACGCACTCTAGGGAACAGGGACATGCCTTCCTCCTGGACACTTGGGGGCAGATGTCAGCCCCTTGCCTTGCTCTGAGTGTGTCCCCCTGCTACACCCAGCTGCCTGTGCCTAGGAGTGTAGGTGAGAGCCTACACCACACACTTGGTGGCTGTCTACCTGGGCACCTGAGCTGAATCCATACAGGAGGAGTAGGCAGACTCCTGAGCTCACGTACCTAGTAACAGATCTAACCACCTGGTGACAGGACATTAGAGCTTCAAAGGTGCCAATAA
>NW_004443947.1:8522618-8526494 GCF_000243295.1 Trichechus manatus latirostris | reverse complement strand
GGTTAGGAGCTGGTTGAATGGACATGGGGAATCAGGGGTGGAAAGGAGTGTGCTGTCACAGTATGGGGAGAGCAATTAGGGTCACATAACAATGTATGTATAAATTTTTGTATGGGAGACTCATTTGAAACATAAACTTCATTTAAACTACAACCATAGAAAAAAATATGGAAAGAAAAATTGCTGCCCCAATATCTACCACATGTCCTATCAGGATCCTGAAATTGCCAGTCATGTGTCTTTGGTAGGACTGGCGTATCTGTCAATTCCAGGATGTGCCCTGAGTGGGTGTCTTAGTTATCTAGTGCTGCTTTTACAGAAATAACACAAGTGGATGGCTTTAACAAAGAGAAATTTGTTCTGTCACAGTCTAGGAAGCTAGAAGTCAAAATTTAGGGCGCCAGCTCCAGGGGAAGCCTTTCTCTCTCCGGCAGCTCTGGGGAAAGGTCCTTGTCATCAATCTTCCCCTGTTGTGGAGCTTTTCAGTTCAGGGGCTCCAGGTCCAAAGGACGTGCTAATCTCCTGGCTCTTGTTTCTTTGTGATACAAGTCCTCCTGTCTCTCTGCTCACTTCTCTCTTTTATATCTTGAAAGAATTGATTTAAGACAAAAACTAATTTTGTAGATTGAGTCCTGCCTCATTAACATAACTGCCTCTAATCCTGCTTCATTAACATCACAGAGGCAGGATTTACAACACATAAAAAAATCACATCAGATGACAAAATGGTAGACAGTCACACAATACTGGGAATCATGGCCTAGCCAACTTGACACACATTTTTGGGGGATACAATTCAATCTATAACAGCATCCTACACCCTTCACCCTTAACAGGGATTGGATGACGGATGAACAGGGAACCTAGGCCTGAACCAGTCATTGCGTAGTGTTTCCCAGGCCATGGATGATGAGGAGAGTACCTGTGATTTCAATCAGAGAAAATCCCTAGATTTCTTTGACAGTTTAAAGAAAGATACGTCTCCTTTTTTTCTCTTGGATATGAACAGAAAGCAGGCCACCTTGGGGGCTGTTGGCAATGTGATTGTGGGGACTGGCAGGTCTGAAATCCGTAGGACAGGCAGCAGGCTGGAAACTCAGGCAGTATTTCTTTCTTTCTTTTATTTACTGTTGTAGTTTAAGTGAAAGTTTACATTTCAAGTTAGTCTCTTATACAAAAATTTATACATACATTGTTATGTGACCCTAGTTGCTCTCCCTATACTGTGACAGCACACTCTTCCTTTCCACCCCTGATTTCCCGTGTCCATTCAACCAGCTCCCAACCCTCTATGCCTTCTCATCTCACTTCCGGACAGAAGCTGTCAGGCAGTATTTCTTTGTTTCTTGAGGCAGAATTCCTTCTTTTCTGGGACACCTCAGTTTTTGTTCTTAATGCCTTCAACTGATTGCATGTGGCCCAGCCTCATTACCGAGGGTGATCTCCTTTTATTAAAGCCAAGTGATTCTAGATGTTAATCCCATCTACAAAATACCTTCACAGCAATGTCTAGACAAGTGCTTGACCAAATAACTGGGCACCATAGCCTAGCCAAGTTGGCACATAAAAATTAACTGTCACAAAAGCTGACAAGTGTAAAGCTGAAAGATTTTCAGAGTAACCATGGCCCTGATGGCAGCTTGCACCACGATGTATCAAATCCCACAAATGCTGCTTCCTGACCCAATAAGTGGACGGGAATCTGGTCAAGCCTCTTTTTTTCAAACTAATTTGAGCTTGAGTTGGGTTCTCAGTTCTCATGTGAATCTGGCATCGTCAGCAGGCGGGACTTGGAACATCTCTATTCTTTCTCACTGCTACTCTGAGCCTACTTGGTCTAATCTCCCTTCACCATCCGTACAGTATGTTGAGGAAACCACTTAGCTTTTCTGTTCACTTGCAGGTATTAGAATAGTCTCATTTTCAGGTACTAAAAGTCCAGGTCCATTTTAAATCACAATTTCAATTTCTGATGTGATTGACAGCTTCTCCTTTCACCCAAACTCAGGCCCCATCCAGGCTTGAACACCTGCAGCAGTTAAGGAGGGGCGTGGTCCTTTTTCCTATCCCTTCACCTTGTCCACTCCTCATCCTCTAAGCATCCTGCTGCTGCTGCTGCGTGCTCAAGGGAAAGGATGGGAAGGAGGGATGAGAGGAAAAAAGAGGAGGCTCTCATTTGACTGGTGGTAGATTAATCCGGCACCATTGCCCTGCCTGTAGCAAATGCCCAAATCCTGGCCTTTGGTCTCATGGGATACTTTCATGAATTCTTCAGAAACACGCTGTTATGGATTGAATTGTGTCCTCCAAAATTTATGTTATGTGAACGTGACCTTATTTGGAAATGTTGTTGTTAACTTCTACCAAATCGGCCCCTGAATCAGGGTGACCCCATGCACAATGGAACCATTGTGATCTATAGGATTTTTAGTGGTTGATTTTTGGAAGTAGATACCCAGGCCTTTCTTCCTAGTCCGTCTTAGTATGGAAGCGCCACTGAAACCTGTTCAACATCATAGCAACACAGAAGCCTCCACTGACAGATGGGTGGTGCATGAGGTACATTGGCCGAGTATCAGACCCAGTCTCCCTCATGGAAGGTGTGCATATTTTTCCTTTTGCTTCAGGCTCTAATATGGCCCAGCAAGGCAATGATCTTTATTTAAAATTTTCATATTTTTTTCTTTATGGATTTTTGAATTAATTTTACTTTAAAGAATATTGTAGGAAAATATTATTTATCTTGATTACTGAGTTTTTTGGCACCCCTCCTAAACTGTGTGCCCAAAGTAGGTGCCTTGATCACTCACACTAGTTAGGTCCCTGCTGCTCTACTGTGGAAAATGAAATATAGCAAGACTAAATCAGGAACTAATGAGACTGGTTGCCTACAGGCTTTTGTTGTTGTTAGTTGCTGTCCAGTTGACTCTGACTCATGGGAACCATATGTATAACAGAAAAAAA
The DNA here is from genome assembly GCF_000243295.1 of Trichechus manatus latirostris. Classification (NCBI taxonomy): domain Eukaryota; kingdom Metazoa; phylum Chordata; class Mammalia; order Sirenia; family Trichechidae; genus Trichechus; species Trichechus manatus. Next base: position 8,523,530 of record NW_004443947.1, on the reverse strand, counting down.
TGTTGCCTAGTCCTGTGCTATCTTCACAATCATTGGTATGTTTGAGTCCATTGTTGTGACTATTGTATAGTGCCTTCCAAACTTGGAGGTTCATCTTCTAACACCATATCAAATAAAATTCTGTTATGATCCATAAGGTTTTCATTGGCTAATTTTTGGAAGTAGATTACCAGGCCTTTCTTCCTAGTCTGTCTTAGTCTGAAAGCTCTGCTGAAACCTGTCCACTGGGGGTTACCTTGCTAGTATTTGAAATACCGGTGGCATAGCTTCCAGCATCAAAGCAACACACAAGCCACCACAGTATGACAAACTGTCAGATGGGTGGTGATACCTACAGGCAGTGGACTGGAATAGGGTAGAAAGGAAAAGGAAGAGTGACATGCCTCTGAGCATTCCTTTTTATATACTTCTGACTTTTGTTGTTGTTGTTAGGTGCCGTCAAATCAATTCTGACTCATAGTGACCAGTGTACAATAGAATGAAACACTGCCCAGTACTGCTCCATCCTCACAATCTTTTCTATATTTGAGCCCATTGCTGCAGCCACCATGTTAATCCATCCTCATTGAGGGTCTTCCTCTTTTTCGCTGCCCCTCTACTTTACCAAGCATGATGTTCTTCTCCAGGGACTGGTCCTTACTTATAACATATCCAAAGTACATGAGATGAAGTCTCGCCATCCTCAGTTCTAAAGAGTATTCTGGATGTATTTCTTCCAAGACAGATATTTTTCATTTTTCTGGTAGTCCATGGCATATTCAGTATTTTCCACCAACACCATAATTCAACTGTATCAATTCTTCAGTCTTCTTTACTCACTGTCCAGCTTTCACATGTATATGATGTGATTGAAAATACCATGGCTTGGGTCAGGCACGCCTCAGTCTTCAAGGTGACATCTTTGCTTTTCAA
>NW_004443947.1:8519312-8521438 GCF_000243295.1 Trichechus manatus latirostris | reverse complement strand
TACTTTGTCTTCTCGAGCTACCCTTTGAAATCTTCTGTTCAGCTCTTTTATTTCATCATTTCTCCCATATGCTTTAGCTATTCTGTGTTCAACAGCAAGTTTCAGCGTCTCTTCTGACATCCATTTTGGTCTTTTTTTTTCTGTCTTTGTAATGACCTTTTTCTTTCTTCTTATATGGTGTCCTTCATGTCATCCCACAACTCGTCTAGTCTTTGGTCATTAGTGTTCAATGTGTAAAATCTATTCTTGAGATGGTCTCTAAATTCCGGTGGGATATACTGAAGTTTGTACTTTGGCTCTCATGGACTTGTTTTAATTTTCTTCAGCTTCAGCTTGAACTTGCATATCAGCAATTGATGATCTGTTCCGCAGTTGACCCCTGGCCTTATTCTGACTGATGACGTTGAGCTTCTTCATCGTCTCTTTCCACAGATGTAGTTGATCTGATTCCTGCATTTTCTATCCAGTGAGGTCCACGTGTATAGTTACTGTTTGTGTTACTGAAAAAGGTATTTGCATTGAATAAGTCATTGGTCTTGCAAAATTCTATCATGTGATCTCCAGCATTGTTTCTATCACCACTGATCCTTCTTCTTTCCAGCTTTCACATTCCAATCACCAGTAATTATTAATGCATCCTGACTGAATTTCAGACTACAGAAGTTGGTAAAAATCTTAATATCTTCATCTTTGGCATTAGTGATTGGGGTGTAAATTTGAATAATAGCCATGTTAACTGGTCTTCCTTGTAGGTGTATGGATATTATCCTGTCACTGACAGTATTGTTCAGGATAGATCTTGTAATGTTCTTTTTGATGATGAATGCAATGCCATTCCTCTTCAATTTGTCATTCCTGCCATAATGGACCATCGATTGTCTGATTCACAATGGCCAATATCAGTCCATTTCAGGTTACTAAGGTCTAGGATATCTATCTTCAAGCGTTCCATGTCATTTTTGCAACTTCCGATTTTCCTTGATTCATATTTCCTACATTCCATATTCCAATTATTAAGGGATGCTTGCAGTTGTTTCTTCTCATTTTGAGTTATGCCACAACAGCAAATGAAGATCCTGAAAGCTTTAGTCCATCCATGTCATTAAGGTCAGGTCTATTTTGAGGAGGCAACTCTTCCATTGTTGTATTTTTGATTGCCTCCAACCTGAGGGGCTCATCTTCTGGCACTATATCAGACCATATTCCACTGCTATCCATAAGATTTTCACTGGCCAATTTTTTCAAAAGTAGATTGGTAGGTCCTTGTTCCCAGTCTTTCTTAGTCTGGAAGCTCCACGGAAACCTGTCCACCATGGATGATCCTGCTGGTATTTGAAATACTGGTGGCAAAGCTTTCACCATCACAACAATATACAAGCCACCACAGCACAACAAACTGGCAGATGAGTGGTGGTTCTGACTTTTAGAACGATAGCTAAAAATTGAAACAAACCAATAGTACATCAACAGATGAGTGGATAAACAAAATGCGATATATATACACAATGGAATATTATTCAACAATAGAGCGAAATAAAGTTCTGGCACATGCACCAATGAACATTGAAAACATTATGCTAAGTGATATATATCAGACACAAAAGGACAAACAATGTATGATCCCATCTATATTAAATATCTAGAATAGGCAAATGCATGAGATGAAAGTATATTAGTGATTACCAGGGGATACGTGAAAGGGAGAATGGGGAGTTATTGGGTAAGGGGTACTGAGTTTCTGTTTGGAATGTTGTAAAACTTTTGGAAATGTGTAGTGGTGATGGTTGTACAACATGGTGACTATAACTAATGTCACTGAATTGTACATGTAAAAATGGTTAAAAATGAAATTTTTTATTATATGTATAACCCCAATAAAATTTGAAAGTTTTTTTCCAAATTTGATGGAAACTATACATCCACAGGAAACCCTGGTTGTGTAGTGGTTAAGAGCTATGACTGCTAACCAAAAGGTTGGCAGTTTGAATCTGCCAGGTGCTCCTTGGAAACCCTATGGGGCCGTTCTACTCTGTTCTTTAGGGTCACTATGAGTTGGAATCAACTCGATGGCAACAGTTTATACATCCACAGATCCAAAAATCTATATAAATTCCAGGGAGTCCCTG
>NW_004443947.1:8515646-8517903 GCF_000243295.1 Trichechus manatus latirostris | reverse complement strand
AAAGCAATCTACAAATACAATGCAATCCCAATCCAAATACCAACAACATTCTTTAAAGAGATGGAAAAAATAATCATTAACTTTATATGGAAAGGGAAGAGGTCCCGGATAAGTAAAGCATTATTGAAGAAGAATAAAGTAAGAGGACTCACACTACCTGACCTCAGAACCTACTATACAGCTACGGTAGTCAAAACAGCCTGGAACTGGTACAACGACAGATACATTGACCAGTGGAACTGAATCAAGAACCTAGATGTAAATCCATCCACCTACAGTCACCTGATCTTCACTAAGGGCCCAAAGTCCATCAAATGGGGAACAGTCTTTTAAACAAATGATGCTGGCAAAATTGGATGTCCATCTGCAAAAAATGAAATAGGACTCATTCCTCACACCATACACAAAAACTAATTCAAAATGGATCAAAGACCTAAATCTAAAACCAAAAACTATAAAGATCATAGAAGAAAAAATAAGATCAATGCTGGAGACCCTAATACACAGCATTAACAGGATACAAAACATAACTAACAACATACAAACTCCAGAAGATAAGCTAGATAACTGGTCTCTTCTAAAAATTAAACACTTATGCTCAGCAAAAGACTTCACCAAAAGAGTAAAAAGAGAAACTACAGACTGGGGAAAAATTTTTGGCTATTACAAATCCGACAAAAGTCTAATCTCTAAAATCTACAGGAAAATCCAACACCTCTACCACAAAAAGATAAATAATCCAATTAAAAAATGGGCAAAGGGAATGAACAGACACTTTACCAAAGAAGACATTCAAGCAGCCAACAGACACATGAGGAAATGCTTGCTATCACTAGCCATTAGCGAATACCATCTCACCTCAGCATTACTGGCACAAATCAAAAAAACAAAAATAACAAGTGTTGGAGAGGGTGCGGGGAGATTGGAACTCTTATGCACTGTTGGGGGGAATGCAAAATGGTACAACCATTTTGGAAAACGATATGGCACTTCCTTAGAAAGCTAGAAATAAAAGTACCATATGATCTAGCAATCCCACTCCTAGGAATATATCCTAGAGAAATAAAAGCCATCACATGAATAGACATTTGCACACTGAAGTTCATTGCAGCATTGTTCACAATAGTAAAAAGATGGAAGCAACCTAGATGCCCATCAACTGATGGATGAATAAAAAACTATGGTATATACCCACAATGGAATACTACACAATGATAAAGAACAATCATGAATCTGCGAAGCATCTCATAACATGGATGCATCTGGAGGGCATTATGCTGAGTGAAATAAGTCAACCACAAAAGGACAAATATTGTACGAAACCGCTACTATAAAAATTCATGAAAAGGTTTAAACCCAAAAAGAAACAATCTTTGATGGTTACAAAGGAGGGGGGTTGGGGTGGAAAACACTAAATAGACAATAGATAAGTGGTAACTTTGGTGAAGGGTAAGACAGTATACTGTAAACTTGCATCTAAAGTTCAACAGCAACAAAAAAAGAAAACCTTATGGAGCAGTTCTAATTTGTAACATATAGGGTTGCCATGAGCGGGAATTGACTGCATGGCAACTAACAACAACAACATACCTGTGGGAATAGAGTTTTCTTTGTTATGTTAATGAGGCCATATCAGTGTTGGGTGTGTCCTAAACCTGATCACTTCTGGATTATAAAAAGAACAGATACAGGAGCAAACATAAATGGGAGAAGATAGATTCCATGAGAATATTGCCAAAGAACTCAGGAACACTGGGGCTACAGAAGCTGAGACAAGGATCTTCCCCCAGAGCCAACAGAAAGGGAGCCTTCCCCTACAGCTGGTGCCCTGAATTCAGATTTCTAGCCCTCTAAATTGTGAGAAAATAAATTTCTGTTCTTTAAAGCCACCCACTTAGGGTACCTCTGTTACAACAGCACTAGGAAACTAAGACAAGCACATTTTAAGCACCAAAAAATAATTATTTAAATAAGTTGAAATATCAGCTATGTTAAAATTCATGTGTACATAAAAAATACTAAAAAAAGAATTAGTCACTCTCTTAGACATCTAGTGCTGCTATAATAGAACTACCACAAGTGGATGGCTTTAACAAAGAGAAATTTATTCTCTCACAGCCCAATAGGTTACAAGTCCAAATTCAGGGTGTCAGCTCCAGGGGAACTTTCTCCTTTGGTTCTGGAGGAAGGTCCGTGTCATCAAGCTTCCCCTTGTCTGGGAGCTTCTCTGCACAGGAACCTCAGGTCCAAAGGTTGC
>NW_004443947.1:8512859-8515513 GCF_000243295.1 Trichechus manatus latirostris | reverse complement strand
TATAAATGCCGCTAATCCATCTTATTAAATTATAGTGGTTTAATTTACAACACATAAGGAAATCACATCAGATTACAAAATGGTACACAATTATACAATACTGTGAATCATGACCCAGCCAAATTGACAGACATTTCTGCGGGACACAATTCAATCCATGACAGTCACCTTTGGAGAGTCTTGGGGTTCCACCTGGTTATTCTGAAAACAAGTAAATAAAGGGAAAGATGGAGGCATTTTCTGGTCTTTATTGTACAAACAGTTTTCAGGATAACCAAATAGTTGATAAGGGAAAGTTCTCCTTTACAGAATTCCAGTTAATAAACGCAGACAGAGTGATAGAAATAGTGGACTGAGGTTAAGTATTTGCTAAAACTCTTAGGTGAAAGGTGAATGGTGAACTTTATAAAGGAAGAATTAGGCTGACAATACCTAAATAGACTAAACAAATTTAACATCACAAAAAGAAGGACAACTAGACATTATGTGCCTCCTGACACAATAAGTGAACAGGAACCTGGTCAAGTCTCTAGATCAGCCCTGTCCAAGAGAACTTTCTGTGAATAAGAGCTTCAGAACAGAGATGCCTGGCACATTTAGGGTAGCTAGCCTAGGAGCAGGCCTGACTCCATTTTGTTACAAACCCTGCTTCTGCATTCCTGAGAATCTAACTTTGACTTCTTCCCATTCATATGCATACGGACTTGGGCTTCTGGCTGGGTGGAACCAACAGACAATGTGGCTATGCCTAGGCAATCCAGGGCAAGCCTGGGCAAGCCTGGGAAAGTCCAGGCAGAGTCAACCAATCAGAATCTTGCTGGGAGGTTCCTGATTCTGCCCCATATCTATCCTCGCAAAACAGCCACCCCTTGGATTCGTTGGTCTTCACTCTGTGTGCTAACGTCTCCCCGTTCGAATGTTTCTTATCCTTTCAGTAAGTCTCTGTTTCTGAGAGTTTCATGCTACAATATGTTGGCGTAGTTGGCAAGATTGCAAAGGAGACTTATCTTCAGTGAACCCCAAGATTGTCAAGGAGCAGAGCTCTGGTGCAAACTCAAGTCCCTTGTGCTCAATCTGTCTACCACAAAATCTCAGGGTCATGAAGGTAAGCCCTCTCTAATCTCAAGCCTCCACTTTGTTGCATAGATGGCTCTTCGGGAGATTTACTGTCAGTTTTTGGTTTTTGATTGGTATTTAAAAGCCTCTAAAGGGTATCAGGACAGTAAATTTGCATTCTTACAATACACTATGTCTAAACAGTCCAAACAAATTAATAAATTGCACTGTCAGAGCACTATAACTTCTTTAGCCATTTCTTCCACTCTTGTCCGTGACCCTGTCTCTGATCACTAACCCCCTTCTGCTCCTCCTGTAGTTACTCCCTTTTATCCACCCTTACCTTCTTACTCTCCTGTTGAAATACCTTTTAGCTCTTCAGGAGTTTTTGCTGTTGTTGTTGGCTGTGTATTTTCACTTTTGTTTCTGTTTGTCTTTTTATGTTGACCTGGATTTTAGTGCACAAGTTGGCTTGATGAAGGTTGTTACAAAGGACCTCAGAGTCTTTTGAGCTGCCCCACTCTGCTAGGATTTTGTCTTGGCTCTGAGAAACCAAAAGTAATGCTTCACTTTCAAATTCTAAAATATAGTAAGTACACATTTGGGTGGAATCACCAAATCTTGCAAGAAAATAGCTGATACCAATTCGCAGGGGAAGGTGGCAGCTCCTGACCTGTTTTATGATAGTTTCTCAGTAAAGAATCACAATGTTAAAATTGAAATCATCAGTGACTACTTTAAAGTACTTTCTAATTGGAGGAAATAATATTTCAGGGTCTAAAATAAGAGACTAGGTCTTTAGCTGGCAGAATGAATTAAGTTCAAAAAGAAGGAAACAAAAAGCTTCAACCTTAGACCTTAACATCTTTAATAAATGAGCCTGGATTCCACCTTTCCCCACTGATATACTGGTTTGGGGCTCATATTTGAAAACACTATAAGCTGAATGTACTAGAAGTAATTTGAAATTTCAGCGAACACTTTGGGAAAATGAGTTCCCATATATATATATATATATATTTTTTTTCCTTCCACTTTGGGAAAATGAGCCCCCATTTGTGCTGTCTTTTCTTTCCTCTTTGAGGAGCTTTTGTTTGGTGCTTAGGTTTGTCAAGGGCCTGAGAGTCCTCCATCTGAGCCTCTAGCAAGTTAGCATTTTATCTAGAACCTGCTTTTTCCATTGAATTGAGTCGATCTTACCAAAAATTGCTATATATACTTTAAGAAACTAGGTTCCCCCATATCTTTGTTTTGTGTGGTATTGTATAAGCCTATTCTTTGAGCTGGACTCACAGACAGATGAGTATGCAGTCTTTCTGTCTCATTTTGTTCTGAAAGGTTGCTTCTGGTCTAGAGTGTTGTATCTGAGTTCCTGTCTTGTATCAGGTTGGATTCCATGGCTGACAGTTACAGTTAGGAGACCATGGCTGACAATTGCTGTTTTTGTAAAGCTGTCTTAAAACCTCAGTTCTTTCCTTGTCCGAGAAAACTGGACTTGTGTTTGTCTTATGATTTAGACTTTCAGAGGTACTTTGAAAAATATTAATATAAATTGGTCTATTTGAACAGTGCACTAAAGAAAAATCATTAATATCACA
>NW_004443947.1:8502202-8511909 GCF_000243295.1 Trichechus manatus latirostris | reverse complement strand
GTGTTGGCAAAGAATATTGAATATACCATGGACTGCCAGAAAAATTAACAAATCTGTCTTGAAAGAAATACTTCCAGAATGCTCCTTAGGAGGAAAGATGGCGAGACTTTGTCTCATGTACTTTGGACTTGTTATCGGGAGGGACCAGTCCCTGGAGAAGGACATCAAAAAGAGGGTCAGCAAAAAAGAGGAAGACCTTCAACGAGATGGATTGATACAGTGGCTATAACAATGGGCTCAAGCATAACAAGGATTGTGAGGGTGGAGCAGGACCAGGCAGTGTTTTGTTCTGTTGTACGTAGGGTCGCTGTGAGTTAGAACTGACTCAAGGGCACCTAACAACAATTCTTGTCTCTACTCATGAGCCAAAAATAGGGCAGGGAAGGACCAGATCTCCTTGGCTCACAGCCTGTGAAGGCATATAGCTCCAGGGAAGCTTTTGAAAGACTCCTTCCAACTAGGTGGAGACCTTTCTGGACAAAGGAAAATAACAAAAATGCTGCCTTACTATAGTTAGCAGAAATTGGGTGGATCCCAAATCATAAAAGAACTGCAAACAAGTTCACTCTATTGTAGAGGAATTCTAAGAAGCCAAAAAATAGAAACCACAATGAGAAACACCTGAAATGGCCTGGGGAAATATTGCCACCCCTAGCCACAGACTTAAGGTTATATCCATATCAGTGAATTGGTCCTTGAGCAGTGACTTAGAGATTTCCAAAGCCAGTTGATAAAATCTTTAAGGAATAAAATTAAATTTAGGAAAATATGCAAAGTAGTAAAAGCTGAATGAAAGAATATTTAAACAAACTTTATTTAACAGTAATTAAGTTTTGTAGTGTCATGGACTGAAATGTGTCCCACAAAAATATGTGTCCACTTTGTTAGGCCATGATTCCCAGTATTGTGTGGTTGTCCTCCATTTTGTGATTTTCCTGTGTGTTACAAATCATAGTTTCTGCCTGTGGTTAAAGAAGATTAGGGCGGGATGTAACACTCTTGCTCAGGTCACATCCCTGATCCAATGTACAGGGAATTTCCCTGGGATGTGGCCTGCACCACCTTTTAACTTACACTAGATAAAAAGAAAGAGAAGCAAGCAGAGACTTGGGGACCTCATACCACCAAGAAAGCAGTGCCGGGAGCAGAGCACATTCTTTCGATCTGAGGTTCCTGCGCTGAGATGCTCCCAGACCAAGGGAAGACTGAGGACAAGGACCTTCCTCCAGAGCTGACAGAGAAAGCCTTCCCCTGGAGTTGACACCCTGAATTTGGACTTGTAGCCTACTGGACTGTGAGAGAATAAATTTCTCTTTGTTAAAGCCATTCACTTGTGGCATTTCTGTTATAGCAGCACTAGATGACTAAAACATATAGTATACAGGCTTAAAATAATTTCCAAAATCTTTTAGGAAACTTACTGATACTGAATTAATAGATATTCATCATAATTTAAGTTTATATACTTTGCTTTTTATGCCACAGAGAAAGGATATATATATATTTGAGTCTGCTAATGAGTGTGTTCGTTTTTGCCATTTAAAGGGATGTACTATAAGAGATATGCAACAAAAACAATGTTTAAGAGGTTTATTGATGATAAATTTATTTGGTATGGTCAAAAGTTTTATCCATATGGCTAAAGTTTAATCGTTCAATTTATGAGATTTTTTAGGAGCTTTAATGTTAAAAAGCATATAAAACAAATAATTGAGTTTCTCACTGTTAAAATAACAAAAGTTTCTTTGATAACTGGTTTGAAGGGTTAATTTATTCTTTGTGCAATCTGCCTGGAAAGCAAGGGTTCAACGTCTCATCACAATAAATTCCTGAGTCAAAATCAAGTCACATGGCTTTGAAAAAGGTTAAAGTTTTACCTTTAAGATCTTTGATAAATGACTCACGTATTGTTTCATGGTGACCTATAATAAACTAAAAACTTTGAAACTTCATAGAAAGCCACAAAAAATTTTTTATAAAGGAAAAATGCTAAAAAGATTTATTTAATATTTATAAATCCCATGGAACATGTTGTCAAAATCAAGAGAAGCACATGATTCTCTTTGGACTAAAATTTATATATTAGTATTTCCTCTTATGTTTTTGCCTAATATTAGACAACAAATGCATAACATTTTGTCATAATTTTATCATATTTTAATTGTTAACTTGGTTGTGTTAGGCTGGGTTCTCTAGAGAAGCAAAACCAGTAAAGTGTATAAATATCTATATAACGAGATTTATATCAAGGAAATGGCTCATGTGATTGTAGAGGCTGGAATGTCCCAAGTCCACAGGTCAGGACAGAGGCTTCTCCTGATTCACGTAGCTGGAGTGGCTGGCAAACCCAACATTGGCTGGTCAGACAGCAGGGTTCTTGTTCACAGGCTGTGAAAATCAAAGAATCCCAAGATTGGTAGGCAAGATGGCAGGTAAGCTGCTAGCTCTAGTCCCAAGAACCAGAAGTCAGACGAACAGGAGCCAGCTGCAGGGTGAGCAAAAGCCCACAAGCCTTGCCAGGAAGTCCACTTATATTTGATGCAGGCCACACACCTAAGGAAACTCCCTTTCAACTGACTGGCTACTCACAGCAGATCCCATTATGGAAGTGATCACATTATATCAAATCTTATCATGGAAGTGATCACATCATCATACGACTGCCAAACTACATCATAACTGCCAAACCACTGAGACTCATGGTCCAGCCAAGCTGACACACAACCTTAATGATCACATTGGTCACAACTTTATTTCTTTTGAATCTAACATCATCAAAGCTGATGTTTTAACTGAGGAATTCACATTGCTTACCCATGGAGTTTTTATGACTATTCAGGTATTTAGAGACTTGATAGTTTTGGTATATTCTTGGTATATCCTGACTATATGGTATTATGTCTCAAGATTATTATGTATTGTATTACATCTGAAGCTCTTTGAAAATAAAGTTAATCATTATATTTAGAGGTATTTTTGTCTAAAGTTTTGTAAACTGACTTTATTTGACTTTGCATTACTTTTGTAATTAATTTAGGTCTTTTGCTTTTAAAACTATTATTTTTTATAAATTAATCATGGCCATATTAAGTTTTGATATCTGCAGGTAATTTTTTACTTTGCTGATTTGCTGAAAGTGTTTGACCAAAATATTTCAAACTTCAAACTGAGGCTGAAACACCCTAGTGGGCAGAAGCAGATGACTGCATCTGAAGTGGGCAGCTTTCCAACGTTGCTGTACAAGACCTCTCACCCATTCTGTTGAATACAAGCCCCTGAGGTTGTTGGACTTGTTTAAGTCCTTATTGCTTTTGAAGTTGCTTTATGTTGGCAACTTGGGTTTTTTGACTGGTAAGAATTTTCCATACAGACTATTAATATATTTGCTATCTGTTTTCATATTCATTGCTATCCTTATGCTGGTTGCTGTATTATATACGGTTGGTATTATTCCCTGTTCTCATACTATTTTTTTTCCATGCAAAATAAGAGAAATACTTATTGTCAGTTTAACCTTTTAGCTGCTATTTTGCTACTCACCTCATTATTTTACTAGAGTTGTTATTGGCCTGTGTTATAAACACTTGTTGACACCACAACCCTCATCTCTTTCCTCGTTGCTATTCTTTTCCTCCTTGGATTACCAGTAGTGTCATTCCCTGCTGTCATGGATTGAATTGTGTCCCCCAAAAATATCTGTCAACTTGGCTAGGCCATCATTCCCAGTATTGTGTGAATTGTCCACCATTTTGCCATCTGATGTGATTTTCGTCTGTGTGGTAAATCCTATCTCTATGATGTAATGAGATGGGATTAGTGGGATTTATGTTAATGAGGCAGGACCCAATCTACAGGATTAAGTTTTTGTTTTAAGCCAACATCTTTTGAGATACAAAAGAGAAGTGAGCAGAGAGACAGGAGGACCACATACCACCAAAACACAAGAGCCAGGAGAATAGCGTGTCCTTTGGACCTGAGGTTCCTGTGCTGAGAAGCTCCTTGACCAGGGGAAGATTGATGACAAGGACCTTCCTCCAGAGCTGACAGAGAGAGAAAGCCTTTGCCCTGGAGCCCTGAATTTGAACTTTTAGCCTACTAGACTGTGAGAGAATAAACTTCTGTTTGTTGAAGCCATCCACTTGTGGTATTTATGTTATAGCAGCACTAGATAACTAAGACATCTGCTTTAAGACCTTAAGCAGGTATGCCAAAAGGCAACCTGGCTTCATGTACTCCCTATGTCTGATTCACCTTTCCTTGACATTTTTAGCTGGTTACCTAAACGTGCTGGATCATGGATTTGATCCACATTATTTACTGTCTGTTAATCAAATGTTGTCTAATTACTCAGAACACCAATTTAATACCTTTGAAGAGAATTATGTACTCACATTTCAGATGGACTCGAGCTCACTCCTTAAACTAGCTCCTTTAAAACCAGGTAATTCCTTAATGTGGCCAGTTCCACGTGTCATTCCAAGGTTAACACCACAGAAGTAGAGGCTCAAGCTATGGTATGGTGAAGATTTTAGATGGTGCCTGGTTATTTATAAATAGCATCAGGGGTCTTAAAGTCTTACTATAGTAAGCAGCCATCTATAAGTACCTCTGGAAGACAGCAACAAAATACATTTCTCTTTCTTCAAACATATTCTAAAAATGCTATCTTACTGGAAATATAAATCTAAGTCCATGCAGAAGAAAGCACTTTCCCCAAAATGGTGGTTGATAATGTGGTGAAAGAACATCCCAGAAATTTTTGATCAAATGGAGGGAATGAGTAAGAGCTTCAAAACAGAGATATCTAGCATATTTAGGGTGGCTGGCCTAGGAGCAGGCCCAGCTCCATTTTGTTACAAGCTCTTGCTTCTGCATTTCTGGGAGTGTAACTTTGACTTCCTCCCATTCATATGCACATGGATTTAGACCTCTGGCTGGGTGGAACAAATAGACAATGTAGCTACACCTAGGAAAGCCAGGGCAAGCCTGAGCAAGCCCAGGCAAGTCTGGGAAAGTCCAGGGAGGGTCAACCAACAGAATCTTGTTGGAAAGTGCCTGATTTCCCCCTGTATCTATCCTCATGAAACAGCCACCCTTTGGATTCATTGGTCTTCACTGTGTTTGGGCTAACATCTCCCCATTCGAATGTTTCTTATGCTTTCTATAAGTCTCTTGCTTTTACTTCAGCAGAGTCTGAGAGTTTCACTCTATAACACTGCAATGATGGAAATGTTTCGGTGTGTTATTTGATACTATAGCCATTAGTCACATGTGGCTATTGAGTACTTGGCTAGAGAGACTGAGAGTGTGAATTTTTAATTTTAGTTAATTTTAATTAATTTAAATAGACACATGTAGTTCGTGGCTACCACATTTGACAGCACAGCTCTAGCTCGAACCACTAATTTAAAGGTAACTTAGGGGATAAAGGAACATATTAAATGACAACACCTCTCAGTTTAATGTGTAGATCTTGTTTGGATCCTCATTCAAACAAACCAACTATACGAGACGATTGAGGAAATTTGAACTGGTTGGTTCATGATTATCAGGAATTATTTAAGATTGTCTTTGCATTATAATGGTATTGTGCTTAGGTTTAAAATTACATGTCAGAAATTTTCTTTAAACAATCCAGCAAAGGGGGAGGGGGGAAGAGGGTGTGTGTGTGTGGGGTGTGTGTGTGTGTATATATATATTCATATATATATATATATGAAACAAGATTGGCTATATGTTGATAATTTTTGAAGCTGGATGACGGGTATATGAGTGTTTATCACAGTATTCTATTTTTGTGCATGTTTGACAATTTATATCATAAAATGTGTTAAAAATGAACTAAATAAAGTCTGGAATTAAAAACAGTAGTATATATGTTGATCCTATGGAATACTATGCAAGTCCTAAAAAGAATGCAGTCGGCCTCTACATATTATACCACAGAAAGATAGCTAAGTCACACAAAGTGAAGGAAAGTTGCAGAACAACATATAAAGCATTACCCTAATCATGTAACAACAAAAGGGTGAATTTATATTTGTAAGTAAATACCGGCACTTTTATTTTGCAAGTTCATGTATTAGAATATACTTAATAAAACTACTTTCAGATATCCAAAAGAATATATGTACAAAGATATTTACTAGGGAATTATTTCTTACACCAAAATTATGAAGTCAATTTCAGTGTCCATCAATGGAGAATGGACAGCTAAATTATAATGTATCCATATTATGTATTAACATGGGTAAATGTCCAAAATATATTTTTGAATATAAAAGTAAGTTGAACAATATGTTAAACACCCCACATTAAAAACAAACAAATATAAAACATAAGCAAAAAACAAACTCAACTACATAATCTCCCTCTTTCTCTCTAAAACATAAATGAAGTCTGGAAGGATGCTCACTCAATTATTTACAGTGGTTACCCCTAGAGAATGGGAACGGTGAGATGGAAAAAAGGGTACTTTTAGTTTTTCACTTTGTATAAAAACAAAACCCATTGCCATAGAGTCAATTCTGACTCATACTGACCCTATAGGACAGAGTAGAACTGCCCCATAGGGTTTCCAAGGCTGTAATCTTTACTGAAGCAGACTGCCACATCTTTCTCCCGCAGAGTGGCTGGGATTTGAACTGCCAATATTTTGGTTAGCAGCTGAGCACATATCCACTGTGCCACTAGTGTTCCCTTATTTTGTATAGGCATATATAATTTTAATTAAAAAGGTAGTAAGGATTTATTCTATTTGTAAATCTGAAAAATGCAATAAGTAGTTTTTAAAAACCACTTGACTCCATGGGATCATATCCAGTTTAAGTGCCTGAAAGATTAAAACAACAAATGTATTTATATAACATGAACAACAGCTCCCACATGGTTCAGGCTCTGTAGAGACCTGCATTCAAATAATCACGGTCCAGATTCCAGAAAAAAATTACCAAGTTATTCCAGCTTTTACTTGCATGAGCTTAAAGAACATAAATGCCTCCTCCTCCACTCTCCTGGAGATTCTCTTGAGATTTTACTATTCTAATCCCCAAACCCTCCTCAGCCACAGTCTTCCCTGCTGTTTTGTCCTCCTTTCTCGATTCCTTACATAGATATACTTGCAAGTCTCAGATTTTCTCTAGCAATTGGTCATTTTCTATATCTCAAAAGATTTAAGAAGAACCAGGCCGGTGAAGACACTTCTTTACTTGGGGGTGAGGAACAGCCTGGTGCCACTGACATATTGGTCAGACTGGTTTGTCTTTTTATTTAATACAGGACTTCTACAAATTTAACTTGTCTGTCAGTTTGTCTTACTGAGGTGGTTTGTGTGTTGCTGTGATGCTAGAAGGTATGCTACTGATATTTCAAACACCAGCGGGGTCACCCATGGTGGACAAGTTTCAGTGGAGCTTCCAGACTAAGACAGACTAGGAAGAAGGACCTGGCAGTCTACCTCCAAAAAAATTGGCCAGTAAAAACCTTATGAATAGCAGCAGAACATTGTTTGATATAGTGCTGGAAGATGAGCCCCTCAGGTTGGAAGGCACTCAAAAATACGAATGGGGAAGAGCTGCCTCCTTAAAAGTAAAGTCAACCTTAATAATGTGGATGGAGTAAAGCTTTCAGGACCTTCATTTGTTGATGTGGCATGACTCAAAATGAGAAGAAACAGCTGCAAACATCCATTAATAATCAGAACATGGGATGTCCGAAGCATGAATCTAGGAAAATTTAAAGTTGTTAAAAATGAAACGGAACTGTGGTGCAATGAATTGTTTAATACTGCCGTCTTAGCCATAGTCTTTGCGACTTACACACAATGATTGAGTGGGACTATGCAAATAAAGTATATGGAACCCTAACAAAAGGATTGGTCAGTTTTGCCATCTTTCTAGGCTTAAAATGAGACACCCCAGAGGTGGGAGGAGCAGATCTCACCACCACCAAGGAAGAAGAGCCAGGAGCGGAGTGTGTCCTTTGGATCTAGGATCCATGAGCAAAGAGGCTCCTGGAACCAGGAAATTGAGAGAGAATGCTGTAACACTGAACACGTAGAGAAGTGATGGCAGAGAAATGGCAGCAGCAGAGGCAGGAGATGAGCAGAGACTGGTAGGAGATGGTGCGGTGGGCCAGGTGCCCATGGAGCAAGAAAGCTGATCACCTTTGGCAGAAGGTTGCTGGGGGTGTAGGGTGTCTCCGGGCACTTGGTGGAGCTAGGTTTGCTGACAGACAGAGCTAGAGCTGAGCACTTTCGGGCTGAGGCTTACTGGCAGAGTGGAATGCCTTGGGGCACTTACTGGCAGAGCTAAAAGAGCTTTGTAACACTTGCTTGAGCAGGGTAGAGGCCGAGGGCCAGAGAGAGGTGTGCCTGTGGGCACAGCTGAGAAGAGGCTGGCCTGATGGAAGAACTGTATCCTGAGCGTTCCTGAACCTGAATTGTAACCTGTTATTCCCTAATCAACCCCATAATCGTGAGTATTGTCTGTGAGTTCCCTGTGGTCATTGCAGTGAATTACTGAACTCAGTAGAGAGCTGTAGGAGAGACGGTTTGTGTCAGAATTAGTAAAGATGGCAGAGAGGGGGCATATCTGACCTAGGCCTCAAAAGAATCAGGCTTGGGCTGTTCATCTTGATTCTCCTTCCTTTTTGTGAAGTTAGAGAAGGGCAGATGCCTCTGCCATGTAATTTTTACAGGAATGCATTAAGATCAATAACCTAGGCATTAGTGAACTGAAATGGATTGGTATTGGCCATTTTGAATTGGACAGTCATATGGTCTACTATGCCAGGAATGACAAATTGAAGAGGAATGGTTTCGCATTCATCGTCAAAAAGAACATTTCAAGATCTATCCTGAAGTTCAACGCTGTCAGTGATAGGATAACATCCATGGGCCTACAAGGAAAACCAGTTTATATGATTATTATTCAAATTTACACATTAAACACTAACATCAAAAATGAATTGAAGATTTTTACCAACTTCTGCAGTCTGAAATTGATCAAACATGCAATCAAGATGCACTGATAATTATTGGTGATTGGAATGCTGAAGTTTGAAACAGAGAAGGATCAGCAGTTGGAAAATATGGCCTTGCTAATAGAAACAACGCCAGAGATCACATGATAAAATTTCTTAAGACCAATGACTTACTCATTGCTGCTATGTTTTTTCAACATAAATGGTGACTATACTCGTGGACCTTGCCAGATGGAATGCACAGAATCAAATCAACTACATCTGTGGAAAGAGATGATGGAGAAGCTCAATACCATCAGTCAGAACAAGGCCAGGGGCTGAATGCAGAACACACCATCAATTGCACATATGCAAGTTCAAGCTGAAGCTGAAGAAAATTAGAACAAGTCCATGAGAGCAAAAATATGACCCTGAGTATTTCCCACCTGAATTTAGAGACCATCTCAAGAATAGATTTGACGCACTGAACACTAATGACCAGACGAGTTGTGTGATGACATCAAGGACATCATACGTGAAGAAAACTAAAGGTCATTAAAAAGACAGGAAAGAAAGAAAAGACAAAAATGGATGTCAGAAGAGACTCTGAAACTTGCTGTTGAACGTAGAATAGCTAAAGCAAATGGAAGAAATGATGAGGTAAAAGAGCTGAACAGAAGATTTCAAAGGGCAGCTCGAGAAGTCAAAGTATTATAATGAAACGTGAAAACCTGGAGTTAGAAAAC
>NW_004443947.1:8472952-8501475 GCF_000243295.1 Trichechus manatus latirostris | reverse complement strand
GGGAACTCCAGAACAGTTAAACGTGCTCTTGAAGAACCTGTACACGGATCAAGAGGCAGTCATTCGAACAGAACAAGGGGATACTGCATTATTTAAAACCAAGAAAGGTGTTCATCATGGTTGTATCCTTTCACCGATTTATTCAATCTGTATGCTGAGCAAACCATTGAGAAACTGGACTATATGAAGAAGATTGAGCATCAGGTTGGAGGAAGCCTCATTAACAATCTGCATTATGCAGATGATACAACCTTGCTTGCTGAAAGTGAAGAGGACTTGAAGCATTTACTGATGAAGATCAAAGACCACAGTCTTCAGTTTGGATTACACCTCAACATAAAGAAAAATTCTCACAACTGGACCAATAAGCAACATCTTGATAAACGGAGAAAAGATTGAAATAGTCAAGCATTTCATTTTACTTAGATCCACAATCAACGCCCATGGAAGCAGGAGTCAAGAAATCAAAGGACATATTGCATTGGGCAAATCTGCTGCAAAAGACCTCTTTAAAGTGTTGAAAAGCAAAGATGTCACTTTGAAGACTAACATGGGCTTTACTCAAGCCATGATATTTTCAATCGCCTCATCAGTAGGTGTTATGGGTTGAATTGTATCCCCCAAAAATGTGTATCAACTTGGCTGGCCCATGATTCCTAGTACTGTGTGGTTGTCCACCATTTTGTGATAACGATATGATTATCATATGCGTTGTAAATCCTAACCTCTATGACGTTAATGAAGCAGGATTAGAGCAGTTATGTTAATGAGGCAGGACACAATCTACAGGATTAGGTTGTATCTTGAGTCAATCTCTTTTGGGATGTAAAATAGTGACGTGAGGAGAGAGGAGAGGGACCTTATAACATCAGGAAAAAAGTGCCAGGAGCAGAGTATGTCCTTTGGACCTGGTCTCCCTGAGCTGAGAATCTCCTAGGACAGTGGAAGATTGATGACAAGGACCTTCCCCCAAGGCCAACAGAGAAAGCCTTCCTCTAGAGCTGGCACCCTAAATTCGGACTTCTAGCCTCCTAAACCGTTGAGAAAGTAAATTTCTCTTTGTTAAAATCATCCACTTGTGGCATTTCTGTTATAGCAATACTAGAACTAAGACAGTATGTGAAAGCTGTACAGTGAATAAGGAAGACGGAAGAAGAATTGATGCATTTGAATTACAGTGCTAGCAAAGAATACTGAATATACCAGGGAATGCCAGAAGAATGAAATCTGTCTTGGAAGAAGTACAACCAGAATGCTCCTTAGAAGTGAGGAAGGCTAGACTTCGTGTCAAGTATTTTGGACATGTTATCAGGAGGGATCAGTCCCTGGAGAAGGTCATCTGTCTTCATAAATTAGAGGGTCAGTGAAAGGAAGACCCTCAATGAGTTGGATTGACAGTGGCTGTAACGGTGGGCTCAAGCATAGCAATGATTGTGAGGATGGTGCAGGATGCGGCAGTGTTTTGTTTTGTTGTACAAATGGTCATTATAAGTTGGAACCAACTTGATGGCACCTAACAACACAAACTTAAGATTTTTATTGTTAATTTTGTTCTTGTGCATGTATGATAGCTGATTTTTCCAACTTGATCGTTAAGTTTTTGGAGAAAAGGCAAGAGAGGCAACGCTATCACTATTTTTGTGCCTCATCATTCTTAAATTTACTGTTTGATATGTTGAGGTAAAACAGTTAATGAGGGGACTCTCAAAGGGCACTAGTGCCCAGGTGCTGCGAGTCCTCAGTGTTAGTCAAGGTGTAGCTTGTTTAAGATGCTAATTCCCCAGTTTATCCCCACAGATTCTAATTAAGATTTATGCATTTCTTACAAGTTATCTGTTGTACTTAGGAATGCTAAAGATTAAGAACTGCACTACTTCAGAAACAGGTCTCATATAACCCTCTGACCTCTTCTGGAAGGATGTAGCATTGGACTTGGAGCTAGAGAACCAGTTCCATCTCACCACTTTGTGCGTTTGGGCAAGAAAAAGGCTTCTGCCTCACAGTGCCTTTTGTGGGACCATATTGTGAATACCCAACCCTTTGAAAACATTTTCTCTCAGAAGAAATCACCCAGACATGGTCCCTGCCGACTCTTAGCGAGGAGATCGACTCAGACTCCTTTTGGCCTTAGAACAACATAAAGATGGGGACTCCAACTTTAGAGCGGTTTCTTCAACAAGGACAGAGCTATAAAATATAAAAACACAGGCGATTAAGTCTGGCCAGTAGCTAAATCTTTTCTAACCGACTCAATTCAACAAATAATAATCCGTAGTCTGCTCTGTCTCTGGCACCGGAAGCTTTAACTTTGGGGAAACAATTAACTCCGAGCCCAGGCCTTCAGGCATGCCAAAAATCCTGATTAAGCCTCCGTGTGGAGGCCTGCGGGGCACGAGGCGGTAGAGGAAGATGAACAGAGACGCTCTCTGTCTCATTTACAACCGTCTCACCGGCCTTTAAGCAAAGGAGCTAAGGGTTACCCGTCGCCATTTTGTAGGGTGGGCTGCGCAGGCTCTTGGCGCAAAGCCTGCGCGCCTGAGCGGGAGAAGACGTGGTAGAGTTGGAGTTGGGGAGCGCGCGCGACGAGCGGAAACCACGCGTGCGCACAAGCGGCGGCGGCGGCGGCGGGTAATGAATGCGCGTGCTCGGTGGGAGCCCGCGAAGTACCTGCAGAAGGTGGGGGCGAGATATAACACAGTGGGGTTGAAGGGCGCTTGCGCAAGAGAGCGGCGTCTCGGGGAGGGGGACTCCGGAGCACGCGCACGGAGGCTGGACTTGGGCAACTCTCGCGAGACTTCATTGGACACTATATATATGCGCAGGGGGCTCTTGTCCTTTCCCTGGTGTGATTCCGTCCTGCGCGGCTGTTTTTTAGCAGCTGTAGTGGTTTCTCTCCGTCCTCTCTCCCATCTAAGTGCGTGCCACCATCCCATGGAAGATTCGATGGACATGGACATGAGCCCCCTGAGGCCCCAAAACTATCTTTTCGGTAACTGCTGGAGAGGGTTGGAGACATGCCGAGGAGGGCCTGGTGGCTTTGAGGTGGGGGTGCGGGAATCCAGCTGAGGCCTGGGCCAACGGAGAGAGCTAAGCAGGCTGGAGACCTGAGGGAGTGGGAAGTGAACTGCCGGGACCTCAGGGATGGGGAGCGAGGAGGTTTATGGCCGGCGTTTGGGAGAGCCAGCGGCATGAGGGGGTGGAAAGGAGGGGCGTGAGCAGTCCGAGGCCCGGGTCCTGAGGCATCGTGGAACCGATCGGGTGAAAGTTCGGCGTTGCGTGGGGTACGCGATGAGTCTCCGAGCGTGTTTTTTTTTTTTTTTTTAATTTAGTAGCAGTGTCTGAATTTGTAGGGCAGGCACCTTCGCTGCTGAGCCCGGGTCTTTTGGTCCAGGAGGCCGTGTGGGTTTATGTGAGGCATGGAGGAGGGGTGCAGCTTGGCGTTGAGGGCTACACTTGTCCCTCCGGCCCACAGGCATCATCCCCATGCTGTAGTACTGAGCCTTAGGCTGGGTTCCTCGGCCGGTTACGGGGGGAGGGGAGTTGCGGCGCGGATTGTGGAGGCCGCAACCGCTGGAAGCACGTGGTTGCCACGTGGTTGGATGAAGGAGGGGGTGTGGGCGCTACATCCGGGGCTGACTGGTGCCTGTCACTCGGAGCCTAAGATTCTGTGTTTTGAGGCGGGAAATGTTGGATGAAGTGGCTGGTAGCACCAGGATTCTGGATGTCTTTGTTCAGTGCTGTACACCTACAATGATAGTAGTGATCATTTCTAGTGACCTTTTTCTCTTTAACTGCAGTAGATGGAATTAGCCTCATTTTACAGAGGACAGTTCTGATGCTCAGGAAGTAAAGTGACGTAACCAAAATTATAGGTAAAGGGAGAGTAGAGCTGAACCAAGATTCGACTCCATAGGGTTTTTTTTGGGGAGGGGGAGGGGACGGCGGAGGCAGCCCTCTGTTTCATGGGGCAAGTAGATTTTACTTTAAAGATGAGAAACTTGTACTGAGAGTTCACTTTGGGTCAGTAAATAGAAGACCTGGGACTGTTAACTTGTAATGTATACTAGGGCTTAGGCTTTTTTTCCCTGTCCTCCTCCCACCCCCTAATACTTGAAGAGTGCTGTTTTGGTTTTCAATCTCAGGAAACTCAGTTGTTGAAGCCTTTGCCTTGTGGCCAGTCAGGCCATATTCAAGATGTAGCTTTGGAGTAAGTGCAAATTCTGTCCTATTTTTATTTTACTTAACCATGCTGAAATTTTATTGAGCAATAACATTTAAGCATCTTTGTACCAGTATTAGATGGCAATTAAATGGAATTATTTTAAATTAATTAAATCTATTGAGACAATTCATTCACAGAATGAGAGTAGGTAGATACATTAAGCGTTCAAAGTATTAAGGCTTTATTCCAGCTATTTTGGATATCTTACGTTTTTGTTCAGTTTATATTGATCTTTTTGTGTTTAATCCTTTCTGTTGGAAGCATCGTTACAGTAAATTGTAATCTTAAACAAATTCTGAACATAATGTCCCATACTTTTTGTTAGTTTAAGGACTTCAGTAACTCTGGAATGTTATCCTATTTGTAGTGTCTTGTTAGTGTTAGTGTAACCGGTCTCCTCTTTTAAATTGATATGTTTCTTTAGAGTTTAGACAGTTAATTCCATGTTTTAAAATAGTAGGAAGTTATTGGCATTGTACATTAGGTTTGGCCTCATAGTAGTTTCAATCCCAAATTTACTAAACCTTGGGGCCAGTTTTTATCTGTAGAATGGTAGTGCCTGTCTTACAGTAAAGTTGAGAAGGAAGGGGGATAAGGGGGAAGTGGAATTTATAAAGCCCTGTAGAGATGTTATTTGATATTTATAGAAGTTTGTGTTGAAGGCACCCAAAAAGATCATTCTGTATTGTGCCCTGGTAATTAGCATAGTAAAATGTGAAAAACTACCTTACAAGGTAACCTTTACCTTTTTGGTTCCCCATGCCTAAGTTTCAGTGTTACTTTTCTATTGTTAGAGTTGCTTTCTTCTTCATCCACAGGTTGCGAACTAAAGGCCGACAAAGATTATCACTTTAAGGTGGATAATGATGAAAATGAGCACCAGTTATCTTTAAGAACGGTAATTAAACTTTAAACTATCCAGGCTTTTGGTTTCTATTCATGTGGCGTAAGGTTTATTCTTTTGTTTCCCAGATTGCTTACAAGATAGTAGCATCTTTATAACCAACCAAAAAAACCAAACCTACTGCCAGCTAGTCGATTATGACTCATAGCGAGATTATAGGACAAAGTAGAACTGCCCCTTAGGGTTTTCAAGGCTGTGATCTTTATGGAAGCAGACTCTGCCGCATCTTTCTCTGGAGCAGATGATGGGTTTGAACCACTAACCTTTTGGTTGGCAGCTGAGGTCTTTAACTACTGTGCCACCAGGGTTGTGGGTATCTTTATAGCCTAATTATATTGTCACTTGTGGTATAAAACTTAACGTTTTTCCCACTCATTTGATAATCACATAGAGTTTATTTATATTACTATTCCAGCACTCCATATATATGTTTCATTTTTTCAACTGCATTATAAAGCCTTCTAAACCAAAAACCAAACCAAACCTATTGCTGTTGAGTCAATTCCAACTCTTAGCAACCCTATAGAACGGTAGAACTGCACCATAGAGTTTCCAAGGAGAGCCTGGCGGGTTCAAACTGCCCACCTTTTGGTTAGCAGCCAAATGCTTCACCACTGTGCCACTGGGGCAATCTTTTATATTCCCCACAAGAGACTGGCCTGCTGTCCAGCTTCTAGTATTCAGTAAATATCTGTGAGATGATCCGTACTGTGTATGCATTTTTATTTCCTTAAATTTACTGAATGTGAGAAATTGGTTTGTCAGGTCACATTAACTCAGACTTGACGTTTACGCAAATTAGTCTTCTATCGATGATGAAAAATTGGTTTTATAAAAACTAACATTTGGGGGGGGTCGTAAAATAGCTAGAACTTGAACTATTTTTCTTATTCACAGGTTAGTTTAGGTGCTGGTGCAAAGGATGAATTGCACATTGTTGAAGCAGAGGCAATGAATTATGAAGGCAGCCCAATTAAAGTAACACTGGCAACTTTGAAAATGTCTGTACAGCCAACGGTAAGCGCACTTAAACTTTTAATTTTATGTCAAGGGCTAATTCTGTTGCATTGAGGTAGATGCCCCTTAGGTTATACTAAGGAGCTAGAAAGGTTTTTTTTTTTTTTTTTTAAATTTGGCAGTTTGTTCTCCCAGTAGTCACTAGCTATAGGGTTAAGTGATCAACTCTTGAACATGATGGTTAGTGTTTGTTTTGTTAGAGGTGTAAAAACTCTGGGGTTTCTCTGGCTTGTTCATTTGATTTATGGGTTTGTCTATAATACCTATTATATATCAACACTATTTGTAAGTCAATTATGAACAGGTTTTATGGCAACATTTATCCTTTTATTTTCTTCAGTGTGTTTACTGGTAAAGTTTCTCTCTTTTAGGTATCCCTTGGGGGCTTTGAAATAACGCCGCCTGTGGTCTTACGGTTGAAGTGTGGCTCAGGGCCTGTGCATATTAGTGGACAGCACTTAGTAGGTATGTTGTTTATATATTATTGTGTTAAGTTTATTCTCTTTAATGCAGTTACCTGATTACAAATTTGAACATTTTAAAGCATGCATATACTGTGTACATAATAGGTTCCCTGTGAACTGAGAAGACTGGTTTTGTAATTAAAACATGGCAATGAGCGTTAGCTCCAAGAATTCATTTTAAAACAATTCCTGTCCCGATTTGCTGTTTTCATAGTAGAATTTATTTTTATATACTCGTAAATGTCCTCTTTCTCTGAGTTTTTGCTTTGTTGAGTTTTAGTAGTGGCAAATAAAAACTTTTATTTCAGCTGTGGAGGAAGATGCAGAGTCAGATGATGAAGAGGATGAGGATGTGAAACTCTTAAGTATATCAGGAAAGCGATCTGCTCCTGCAGGTGGTAACAAGGTTCCACAGGTATAGATGTATTCTTACTACAGATCTCTTATTTTGGCCTTAACTTTGGTGATGAGGATCACCTCTTGCTCATGAGTATATATTTTTCTTTAAGAAAAAAGTAAAACTTGCTGCTGATGAAGACGATGATGATGATGATGATGACGATGATGATGATGAAGAGTAAGTAGTATGCTCTAAGAAAATTGACATAGTTGTAGTTGTATGTCTGGGGGGGATTTTTTGTTTGTTTTATTATTAATTTTTTTATTGTACTTTTAGGTGAACGTTTACAGAAAAAACTGGTTTCTTATTAAACAGTACACATTGTTTTATAACATTGATTAACAACAGCACGACATGTCAACACTCTCCCTTCTCAGCCTTGAGTTCCCAGTCACCAGCTTTTCTGTCCCCTCCTGCCTTTTAGTCCTTGCCCCTGGGCTGGTGTGCTCCTTTAGTCTCATTTTGTTTTACTGGCCCGTCTAATCTTTGGCTGAAGGGTGAACCTCAGGAGTGACTTCATTATTGAGCTAAAAGGGTGTCTGGGGGCCATACTCTCAGGGTTTCTCCAGTCTCTGTCAGGCCAGTAAGTCTGGTGTTTTTTTGGGAGTTAGAATTTTGTTCTACATTTTTCTCCAGCTCTGTCCGGGGCCCTCTGTTGTGATCCCGGTCAGAGCAGTCAGTGGTGGTAGCTGGGCACCATCTAGTTGTATTGGACTCAGTCTGGTGGAGGCCATGCTAGCTGTGGTCCATTAGTCCTTTGGACTAATCTTTTCCTTGTGTCTTGTTCTCTTCATTCTCCCTTGCTCCCGAAGGGGTGAGACCAGTGGAGTATCTTAGATGGCTGCTCACAGGCTTTTAAGACTGCAGACACTACTCACCAAGGTAGAAAGTAGAACATTGTCTTTATAATTTGTGTTACGCCAGTTGAGCTAGATACTTCTCGAGACCACGGTCCCCCCTGCCCTCTGCCCGGCAGTCCGGTCCCTCAAGGAGTTTGGATTTGTCTATGGAGCTGCTATGACTTTTCCTTGTACAAGTTGTCCTTGCTCCTGTCTCAGGGGATTTTTTATGGAAAAAAGGTCATTCTGTGGAAATGAGTATAAAGGGCCAAGAGGTCAGTTTGAGTTAAATGGGTGTTATTGGGACTGCAGATCTTTTAAAATGTCCTGTGTATTGTGACTCTTCAGAAGGGTAGATTGTGTAGCATTTCTCAGGTATATTTGGTCAGTATGTTTCTCCTGAGGAAGGATTAGCGGACACATTACATTGTCAAATAGTGTGTAAGAAGGGGAGAATCTCACTGGATAGCTCCAGTTACATTCATTCGATAAGTTGTCACTAAGGATTTTTGGCATGTGGTTCTCTGTTGATTCCTTATTGGTAAGATTATAAGGGAAGTTTAAGCCTGGAGTCCCAAGATAAAAGGGAAATCAGTGGTCTTGTTTTGGGGATTGAAATAGTCAGTCTGGTGTGGGATTCATATTTGACTGTTACAACTGGTATAAACAAGATAAAATTCTGACAGTTTTATAGAAATCATTGTCATCTTGTTTTTGTATAGTGGAAGTCACATGCAGGGGATGGGTTCTAATACCAAAATCTTGAAATAAAATCAACCATTAAAACTGCTTAAAGGACTGCATTTACATGTGATTTTGTATAGGCATGTTTTCAGTTCTCTTGGGTATATATCTAGGAGTAGAATTGCTAGGTCATGGTAACTCGTTAAATTGTTTGAGGAACTGCCAGACTTTTTAAAAACGCCTGCACTATTTTACATTACTACAATCAGTGTAACAAGGTGCCGATTTTTCTACGTCCTCCAATGCTTATTATTTTCTGACTTTTTGATCCTAGTGGTTAGGATTCAATGCTGTCACCACCGCAGCCTGGTTCGTTTCCCAGTCAGGAAAATGTTTTGGAAACCCTGGCAGTGGCGTAGTCTTTAAGAGCAAAAGGTTGACAGTTTGAATCCACCAGGCGCTCCTTGGAAACTCTGGGGCAGTTCTATCTACCCTGTCCTGTAGGGTTGCTGTGAGTCGGAATTAACTCCATGGCAGCAGGTTTTGTGTTTGGCATCCTAGTGGGGGTGAAGTAGTATCTTGTAGTGGTTTTGATTATCCTTGCCTGATGACAACATCTTTTTCATGTGCTTGTTTATCATATATCTTTGGCTGGCAAAATGTCTATTTTGTTCCTTTGCCCACTTTTTAAATGTGGTTGTGTTTTTATTATGTTGTAGTTTCTTTTTCAGCTATATGATATGCAAATATTTTCTCTGATTCTGTGGATTGCCTTAAGCTCTTAATTCTTGTGAAGTCCAGTTTATTTTTTTCTTCTGTTGCTTATACTTTTGGTGTTATCCCTTAAACCATTGTCCGAGGGCAAGGTTACGAAGATTCACTCCTGTGTGTTTTTGTAAGAATTTTATGGTTTTAGCTCTTATGCTTAGATGTTTGGTACATTTGAGTTAATTTTTGTATATGATGTGAGATACGAGTCCAAATTTATTTGTTTTATACGTGGGTATCAGTGTCCCAGCACCATTTGTTGAAGACTATGTCCCCATTGAATGGTCTTGGCACCCTTGTTAAAGATCAGTTACCAGTGATGTATGGGTTTATTTCTGGACTCAGTTCTATTTCATTAATCTGTATGTCTACCTTTAACATCAATACGTCACTGTCTAGATTTCTGTTGGTATGAGTAAGTTCTGAAATTAGGAGGTGTGAATCCTCCAACTTTGTTCTTTGTCAAGATTGTTTTGGCTGTTCTGGGGTCCTTGTTTCTGTATGAATTTCAGGATCAGCTTTGTCAGTTTCTACTGAGAAGCCAGCTGGGATTCTGATGGGTATTGCTTGAGTTTAAATCAGTTTGGGAAGTATTACTATCTTAATGTTAAGTCTACTGACCCATGAACAGAGGATATGGTTCCACGTACTCTGTCATATGCACATTCATTTTCTAGCTAGGCTTTTTAGGTTTGTGAGTGCATTGAGTCAGTAATACTGACTTTATTTCATTTGTAGTGATGATGATGATGATTTTGATGATGAAGAAACTGAAGAAAAAGTTACAGTGAAGAAAGTAAGTAGATGCAATGTCACAACATCATCAGAAATGGTTGATACCAAAAATAATGGAAATTTTTTTAGTGCTATTTACTTATTTCGTAGTTAATGAAAGCGGGTTTGGAAGATGATGAGGTGATATTTAAAATTGGTCCTATTCAGAGCTGTACTGAAAATTTTTTTATAGTGGGAAGTAATCTATTTTCTTCATCCGTGTGGTCTTCTCCCTCAGTGTCTTAACCCTTTGCAGCCTTTTGTGAGAATGATTGTTTCATTTTAGCCTGACTGCACTGATAGGCCTGTTGTGTAGGGGGCACTGATTAAGATTAATTTCTAATTACAGTCTGTACGAGATACTCCAGCCAAAAATGCACAGAAATCAAACCAGAATGGAAAAGACTCAAAACCATCAACACCAAGGTCAAAAGTAAGTGGCAACAAATACAGGTTTCATGTAGGTAGTTAGAAAAAGTTAAAGGCTCTATTGTGGAAGGATCTAATCTGTCTGAAATTTGACAAGCTTTTGGATAGCACCTGTAATTAATTGCTGTCTTATACAGCTAAAGTGTGATCGTTGGAAATCATTGTTCTAGATAGATATAGGCTAGGTAGAAGGCTGCTGGAGTTGGGAAGGAAACCAATAAAAAGATTATCATTGTAATATAAACAGTCTTGCTTGGTAAAAGGTGTGTATCAGAACAGAGCAGTCGTTCTCAACCTAGGCTGTATATTAGAATGTTCCATACCTGGGCCCTACCTATGGAGATTATCATTATTTAATTGCTCTTGGATAAACCCCAGGCATCAAGTTGGCTTTCTGGCTTCATTCTTGGGGACTTTCTGGTTTCATTTTTGACGATACCCTGAAAGTGTAGAACTGACCTGGGTGTGTTAAACATAAATGCAAGCCCAAATAATTCCTATTCCCTAGGGAATGATTTTGATAACAAAAATATAATTGTACAGGTACGTATTTTATTTATATAGCAACTTTTGCTTTATACTTGGTTTTATAGGGGATGAATTTTATGGAACATTAAAAAGTCTGGGGTTGGGTCTTTTGAACTTGGAAAGACCTTTTGAAATTCAGCCTTTTTTTTTTTTTCAGGGTCAAGAATCTTTCAAAAAACAGGAAAAAACTCCTAAAACACCAAAAGGACCTAGTTCTGTAGAAGACATTAAAGCAAAAATGCAAGCAAGTATAGAAAAAGTAAGTAAAATCTTCCTTAAACTAGATACATTTAACCCCCTTCCCACTTTGCACCGTTGTGGGAGTTGGATAAATAAGATTGTTCATTTTTTATTTAACACCCTGTCATACTGTGGGGCTTTTTTTTTTTTTTTTAAATGCATTATAAAAATACAACTAGTTACTTGCATACGTTTATAATTCTTTGGTGATATTTTTGCATATCTCGTGAATTTAAGTATACTTTATTTCTGTTATGAAAGAAATATAAACATACTTACTGTAAGACATAACATCTGACCTTAGGTGTTAAAATGAGATCAATGAGGAAATACCCCTTGGCTCATTTCTTCTGGTTGTAAGATATGCTGTAGAACCAGGAGAGGGCACATGAGTCTTAATGTAAAATGGCAAACAGCCAGAAAAGCAGATTAATGCTTGACTGCTTGGCTTTATATAGTTAAAAAATGTAACTCATTATTGAATATAGTCAAAAGCATTTCTCAGCAAATTGAGTCATTTCTGTTTGGCATTTACTCAAGGCGTCACCGATCAGTACAAGTGGTAGTGACTTGAATTTGAGTGACTGTGTGTACATCTAGTTCTTTTGTCTTTAATGGTTGTAACATGAGAAGAGGATTAGTTCTCTTGTCTTACCTACTTAGTTGACTTGGGGGACTAAAACTTAATAAAATTTAATGAACTCTGGGCTTGCAGAGTATAAATCGGTTTGAATGTCTTAGAACAGATTTGAGAGAAACTTTAATTCTATGAATATTACTTTTAGGCCCCAATGATTGTGGTGAGGGAAAAGTGCTGACTCCTTTCCCCATGTTTTTCCTTTGCTCTATAGGCTGGCTCTACATTGCTTCAATAGATTCCCTCCGTTGTGAAGTGATGAGTGGGTTGGAAAACTGGCATTTTAGAAACAGAATGTATCTGTTTTTTCTTGATTCCCACTGTAAACCTTTTTAGCTTTCATGGTATCACTGCTTTATTTTATCCCTTGCATACAGTGCTAAAATGACATCTTTTGGATACCCCTCCCCCCTATTTTAATATGGTCCTATCTCCTTGGTTTAATTGCAGGCGCATTGAACAGTCCTGGGCACTACTGGTAAATTAAGCCCAAAGATGGGGAGAGGAAAAGGAGAGACAAATATAGTCCATACTGAGTATCATCAACAATCCAGACTGAAGTCTTCTATTTTAATGTCAATCCCCTTTCCTGATTTGCCACCCACCCACGCCCCCTTGCAGGCTGGAAGCAATCTCACTCTTTTTTTTCTAAAGCACTTAAACTTTTGACTGCTGTGATTCAGTGAATCGTACTCTGCTCTCTTGTGCATTTACCTTATCTTTTTCACGATGTTTTATAAACTTTGTATCCCCTAGTTGCTCAATAAATATTGAATAAATCAAATAAGAATGTATGTGACAATAATTTAAGAATGGAAATTGTTATAGTGAGGTTTATTTTCTAGGGTGATACAGGCAGTTAAGTATCTTTTACCATACCTAACTCTTTTGTGCCATGGTTCCTTTAGCATTCTGATGCCTTCTCAATGGTTTTTAAAATGCATAAAAAATAGTATTTGGTTCACTAAATAAGATAATTTTAAAGTAGTGTCAAATGTGAACATTTCCAGATATTTGCAGTCTTGGTAACATTTTGAAAATACTTGGTGACAAAGTCAAAAAGGTATCACTAATACTGTGGATTGATGTCTATGTCCATAATTAAAGGAAATACAAAGTTTTAGAGGTTAGTGAAAACGGAACTACTACATTTACTATAATTTTCCCCTGTTCAACTTCATACACCTCCCTAGATTGACATCCAGTTAGCACTCTGCTGGACCTAGGTTATTAATAAATATTACTGAGTATTTTAATAATTGTGATCACTTGTGTATATGGTACCCAAAAGAGATGCATGGTTGTTTTGTATTTGGTTCTGAGTGGTGATAAAACTTGTGTAATTATACAGTGGGTAGGCAGCTAAGTAGAATCTCAGGTGTACTTCCTAGAATGGCTGCCTAGGGAGAATTTGAATTTTGAAAGACCTGGGCTCTCATAAATTACTCACTAGTATAGGGTATTCCAGGGTCTAGAAAAAATTCAGTATTCTTAAAATGAAGGTGTTGAAGAGACAGGATCCTTGTAACAGCATGCAAATCTCTGAGGAACTTGCTAACTTCATAAGGCTCCAAAAACAATGTATTTCTATACTTATCCTTAATAATGGTTTTGTCTCAATAGGGTGGTTCTCTTCCCAAAGTGGAAGCCAAATTCATCAATTATGTGAAGAATTGCTTCCGGATGACTGACCAGGAGGTAACTGAATTTTCTGGGGATATGACCAAATCCAGATATTTTACTGTGATATATTGTGATTCTCCTTTTAGTCTATACATGTTGGCTTCTTTTAAAAGGTCCTGACCACAGAGACAATACTTTAGATTAAATACGTGGAAACTCTTAAGAATTTAGTTGGCAGAGACTAGGAATAAATTTTTTAGTACGTTTTCCCCAGCTTTTATGTAGTTGGTAAATTATCTTTGTTAGTAAACCCAGTTCTACTTTTGGCATGATACTGGCTAAGGAAATGAGCTGTGGTTTTGTTTGCTGCTCCATTTGGCAACTTGAGGCAGTCTGGTCTTTGCTTTCTTGGAGTTGGTAAAGAAGACCATTTTCTCTGTAGATCTCATGAGAAGCCTATTTTTTCTGAAGTCAACCTAAAGGGTAAAATCTGGAAGCAAGTAGCCAAAATGATTATTATTCATTTCAGCTGTTAGCATTTTGTAATCCTTACACATGGAGGAATTCTGTCAAAGGAATTAATTTCTCTTGCTTTACTTGCAGTTGTTCACTCAGATTGTAAAAAGTGGAAGCCTGTTTCATTTTGTCAGGATTCCCTAAATGTCCTGTATTCATTTTTTTGTTTTTAAATAAATTACAAAAAATTGGCAACTAGAGATTTTTTTTCTACCGCAGTAACTGGCACTTAAATCATTTAAATGACAATACTACTACAATTATTAGTTCACAGGTTGAGAACTCTTCAGTGGTTTAGTCTCTGCTAAGGGTTAGTTGTGAGTTTAGACTTGTGAGAGACAGATGAAATGGCACAGCTGTGAGATTGTCCAGTGCAATTTTAATTGTGGTTGCTGTTCTATTTTGGGGTGTATATTTGAACCTCCGTGTGAGTGTAAATTTTGTGAATTTTTCTGAGTAGTGGACATTTATTAAACGAAGTCCTTTGAAACCCATATACAGTTCATTCTGTATAAAAGTAGTGGCAAGTCAGATATAATCCAGCATAAATGCACACCTTACTGTAAGATGTATGATTTCAGCTAGTCCCAAAGAAAGTGATAAAGTTTTGATAAAGCAAACTTCAGGTGAATAAGTAATCACAGCAGAAGTTGCAGTGGCCTCATTTTCCGAGTTGTTTCTCTCCCATTTACATAAACTCACTGCTCCCTAAGTTTCCTATCAACTCTATGGAGTTAACTCTTGTCAGTTTGATCGCATATAGATTTTCAAAGAACATAATGCTCAAGGCAGGATATTTACTTGTTAAGCTAAACTAGTTTTAAGGAAGACTTTAGGGGAGATATTTTTGGTTTAAGGTTTAAAGATTGTCTCAGGACAATAGTTCTCAGGGGTTCATCAGGCCTTGAGTCTAGAAAGTCTGGGTTCCAAAATTCTTGACATTCCTAATACTCCATTGAGTGAAGCCCTACTTAATTCTTGTTAGTTTTCAGTGTCATTAGCCATAGCAGACTATCACTGAAGTACTTCATTGCTTGAACTTGTTGAAATACTTTACAGAGTTGACCAGAAGCACCAAGGATGTTTCTAAAAGGGACTTTACTTAAGAATAGGAAAAGAAATTCCAACTTGAAGTGGATAATACCACATTAGCACACTTATTATGACCATCAATTGCTCATATGCAAATTCAAGTTGAAGCTGAAGAAAATTAGAACAAGTCTATGAAAGCCAAAGTATGACCTTGAATATATCCCAACTGAATTTAGAGACCATCTCAAGAATAGATTAGATGCACTGAACACTAATGACCAAAGACCAGACAAGTTGTGGGATGACATCAAGGACATCATACATGACAAGTTGTGGGATGACATCAAGGACATCATACATGAAGAAAGAAAAAGGTCTTTAAAAAGAAAGAAAAGACCAAAGTGGATGTTAGAGTAGACGCTGAAAGTTGCTCTTGAACACAGAGTAGCCAAAGTGAAAGAAAGAAAAGATGAAATAAAAGAGGTGAACAAAAGATTTCAAAGGGTAGCTTGAAGACAAAGTAAAGTATTATAATGAAATGTACAAAGACCTGGAGATAGAAAACCAAAAGGGAAGAACACACTTGGCATTTCTCTAGCTGAAAGAACTAAAGAAAAAAGTTCAACTCTCAAGTTGCAACATTAAAGGATTCTGTGGGCAAAAAACTAAACGATGTAGGAAGCATCAAAAGAAGATGGAAGGAATATACAGAGTCACTGTACCAAAAAGAATTGGTTGACATTCAGCCATTTCAGGAGGTAGCATATGATCAAGAACTGAAGGTACTGAAGGAAGAGGTCTAAGCTGTACTGAAAGCATTGGCAAAAAACAAGGCTCCAGAAATTGATGGAAGATCATTCAAAAGCGGTTGCAGGAGTACGTCCACAGGGAACTGCCAGAAATTCGAGCAACTGGACTAATAAGCAGCATCATGATAAACGGAGAAAATAAGTTGTAAAGAATTTCATTTTAGTTGGATCCACTATCAGCACCCATGGAAGCAGCAGTCAAGAAATCAAACACATATTGCATTAGGCATATCTGCTGCAAAATACCTCTTTAAAGTCTTAGAAAGCAAAGGTGTCACCTTGAAGACTAAGGTGTGCCTGATCCAAGCCTTGGTGTCTTCAGTGGCCTCCTATGCATATAAAAGCTGGACAGTGAATAGGAGGATCGAAGAATTGATGCCTTTGAATTGTGTTGGTGGTGAATATTGAATATACTACAGACTGCCAAAAGCAAGAACACATCTGTCTCGGAAAAATCACAGTGAGAATGCTGCTTACTGCGTCTCACATACTTTGGACATGCTATCTAGAGGGATCAGTCACTGGTGAAGGACATCATGCTTGGTAGAGTAGAGGGTCAGCAAAGTAGAGAAGGACCCTCGAGATGGATTGACACAGTGGCTGCAACAGTGGGCTCAAGCATAACAGTGATTGTGAGGATGGAGCAGGACCGGGCAGTGTTTTTGTTCTGTTGTACATAGGGTTGCTTTGAGTCAGAACCAACTTGACGGCACCTAATAAGAGCTATGACTACCATTTGAAAATGCATAGAATGTCATTGATCAAGAGGTGCGATGTAATCCTAAAGAATGGAAAAGGAAGTTGTTATGAAAAATGTTGCATGCTTCAACAATTCAGATTTGAAGAGCAAATCTCAGTCGTTAACATGCCAGTACATGTTTGTTATACTAGCTCATAATGCCCATGTTGAGTGACTTCTCATTAATAAATGTTTAATGGATAAAAGAATGAAATAAGTTGAATGGGACTACTGCAGAACCTGTGATGCAATGTAAATGGAAGATAGAATGTAATTAAGGAATTTTATAAGCAAATTCTACAAAACAAGGAACTGTTAAGGAAAGCAAAATCAACAGGGAAATTTAATTAAAGGGGTATAATTTAGATATTTAAAAGTTTTATTTCAGGTGAAAACCTTTTTAATATGTGTTATGTATTTTTATCTTGATGTATGTATGTATAGTTAGAAATACGCATATGTACATACAAACTACATATTATAAATAATAGAATGTCCAAGTTTCACTGGGTGTTATTTTTTATTTGCTAAATTTGGCAGTCCTAAAGCTGATCTCAGCAGATGACATTCATCAAAAGTTGGCCTAATTTGTCTACCCTTGATCTCTTTAACTAAAATCTTTACGCTATTAAATGTATATTAGTGTAATTGATTACTTATAAGGAGTTAATTACATGATTATCTGAATTTAAAGTTTGGAAATTATGTCTATAAATTTATTTGATATCAGTTGTTATCTAGAGTGAACCTTTTTGGTGGTAGAAAGAAAAATAGCTACGCTGACCTATGCAAGGAGACGTGGTTTAATTTATTGATGTCTGTGCAGTGTTGTGGTTCTTCAATGACATTTCTTTTTCTTTTTTACAGGCTATTCAAGATCTCTGGCAGTGGAGGAAGTCTCTTTAAGAAAATAGTTAAAACTGTTTGTTAAAATTTTCCATCTTATTTCATTTCTGTAACAGTTGATATCTGGCTGTCCTTTTTATAATGCAGAGTGAGAACTTTCCCTACCGTGTCTGATAAATGTTGTCCAGGTTCCTTTGCCAAGAATGTGTTGTCCAAAATGCCTGTTTAGTTTTTAAAGATGGAACTCCACCCTTTGCTTGGTTTTAAGTATGTATGGAATGTTTTGATAGGACATAGTAGTAGCAATGGTCAGACAAATGAAAATGGTGGGGAAACAAAAATATACATGTGAAATAAACTCAGTATTTTAATAAAGTAGCACTGTTTCTCTTTACTTATCTACCTTCTTTATACTTTGTCAAAGAAATAAGTGTACAGTTAAAAATATCAAATAGTATCCCCAAAACCCAGTAGAAGCAGTCCCTGCTCTACCCCTCCAAATAGTTCTCTACAGAGTTAACCAATCTATTTAGCAGTTTTTCATTAATTTTATGAATATATCGGTCTTGTTTAAGATTGAGGATTTAGTGCTCATACATTCCCACTTCCTGATGATAATTATGACTATGCAAACATGTTTTCAAATATTCTACCAGACCTATCTGCTTAGCGTTCTCACTTCTAAAGAAAATCTGGCGTGTTAAGTAGTTTAGAGAGCATTTTCCCAGCCTGGGTTCCTCATCTGAATCAGAACAGAAAATTATTACCGTGACTATTTTCTCAGTCACCCAAGAATATAGTATAAATTGGTGATGTTAGTAAAATAAATTTTACTAAATTTTTACTAAAGTACATTTTAGATCCATAAGAGAATTTAATTGCATGCAGCTTGTGAGAACATTCAGGGACTAATTCTTGGAACCCCTTTTTCTATTCTACCTTGAATTGATTGCATGATGGGACTACTGACACCCTATTCCGATTCCTGGTCCTGTCGTTTTGGGTGTGGTATATTCTATAGTAGTTTCTTTTAGGGTATGTGGGGGAAGTGTGTTCTGAGTCCTTGCATATCTGAAAATGTCTTGATTTTGGTACAAGTCAATGCTAGCTTCTAGGCTGACTATCTTAACTATTTCAAATGTATGCTTTTTCTGCCTAGACCTTTGCCTTTTTCATGTATTTTGTATGTGACCTGTTTTTCTGAGTGTTAATTAAGATTGCTTTGTCCTTGGTGTTCTGAAGTTTTAAAATGTGCCTTGGAAATAATCTTGTTTTGTGCCCTGGGTGGATTGTGGGTCCAGTTCTGGGCTGTTTTCTTGGGAATTTTAGTCTCATTTACTCCCATCCATTCTTGGGTCCTTGATTCTTGGATGTTTTTCCTCATTCCTTTTTGTTTTAAATGTCGGGGGAGAGATTTTATTTCCTGTTTTTTTACATTTATGTTGGTTATATTTTTAACCTCCAGGTGCTTTTGCTCTTCCTTGGTTTCTTAGGGATTAAAGTCTGAAGAAACATCATTTTGAAGTGGTCTTGTCATTTCTCATCCCATGTATTTACTCATTTTTCCTTCCCCCCACTGTTACAACTTATTTATTTTAGTCTTTCATTGAGTTGGGAGTGTGGCACTTGTTGATTGGGTTTATAGTTGCAGGCATTTTCATGAGAGTATGCAGATGTTAGCCTTTGATAACCTGAGGTTCTCCAGAGGAGTAACCTCATTTTGGAGGGTGGGAAAAAGGCTGGGTGTCTCATCCTGGTTTCCAGGTATGGATGCCTCTTTGTTAATTTGTTTCCTCTTTGCAGGTTATCTTTTGTACTTGTGGCTTCTTTACACACGTAGTCCCTGACTTAACTATGTATTCGAGTTACGTTGGACCGTGCACTTGAGAGTGCCCATTTTTTTTGTACATCTTATCATTAGTAATATGTATTACACACAGTGTTGGAGCATGTAATTTGCTGATGTCATATCTGTAAGTTTATATCTAATGTTTCCAACCCCTAAAGATAAAGATGGGATTTATAAAAATACTGATAATAAAACGCAATAATAATAAAAACAAAAATGAAGTGTTTGACTTAGGACCGATTTATGATGAAGTCGTTGGAACGGAACCCCCGACGTAAGTTGGCACTACCTGTACCTTTATTTTAATGGGGGGCTCAGGAGATACTGTTTGAATATCAATATCTACTTTCTTTCACTGGACAGTACCTCCATTTTAAGGGACATCATATACTTTATTACTATTTTTTTTACTATTAATGTTTTTTAGGTGAAAGTTTACACAGCAAATTAGATTCCCATTCAACAGTTCATACACAAATTGTTCTGTGACATTAGTATTCTGCCTGCCTAGTTTCCATCCATCCAGTTTCCCTGCCCCTCCTTGCCTTCTCATCTTTGCCTACGTGTTGACAGTTGGTTCTCATAGTTGATTGTTTAAAGGAGTGTTATTTTGTAGACCAATCTATTTGGCTGAAAGTTCCAGGTTAAAAGTGTATCTTAGCGATAGGATATCATACACTTAAGGTTTAAAAGGTTATCTAAATTGGTAGGACACTCCCAAATCCTTAAGCAGTCTACACATTTAAAGGTTTCCTGTATTCATCAAATACTGCCACAAAGATAACTACCAAGAACTGTATTAAACCTGGATTCACCCCTTCTCTAGATACTGTTGTACATAATAACACCATATGATGTTGGGCGTATGTAGGTGATAATTAGTATTGGTTACTTAACAGTTTAAGTAGTGGAATTATACCTGTAATTATATGTATGGCTGTACACACGATTCCAAAGGTCTGAAATTTTCAGTATTTGGGTTCCTGTTTGTCTGCAGTTAAACCTTCGTTTAGGTATACTTGTGGCAGACATCGCAAAAGGACTTCCCACATTCAGAGGGAAAGCCATTGGCCTTACTGGTTGTTCTTAAAGCTAATTAGGTCCATCTTTGAAAATGGTTCCAAACAGGGCTTGTTTTGTGGAAGGGTAGAGATTGAGAATTTTCCAGTACAGGTGTCAAGTCACTAATAGTACTAGTCAGTAGCTGATTATGGTGGTAATTTCAATACTGACCTCCCTCCTAGGCCTGTGATTTTGGAAATTTCTTTAAGAACACTAACTTCCCCTTTGTAGAACGTGCGATTGACTGTCCTTGGAGATGAATGTCGGTTTAGTTGCTGAAAGCAAGTAAAAATAAGGTAGCTGTTAGGGAAAGAAAGGCGCTAAATAAAATGTCTATTTCCTTTTAATTAAAGCACTCTTTTGAAGTTTTCTGAAACCAATAAGAAAAATACGTAATTTCCTTTTATCCTAGTAGTAGTCTTTCTTGATTTAAATTGGAGGGATCTGTAAGAGAAGTTGGTTTATTCTGTTTAATACTGAGTTAACAGTTCATTTACCAAAAATAATACTTCAGTGAGGTGGGTCTAGAGTTTACCTTTCTTAGTACCTGTTGATGGGATAACTAGAATGTGTCTCAGTGTCTTAGTCCTTAGAAATACCGTTAGTTTCTCTGCAGGCTTTTTGAGTTTATCATTTATTAAACCAAAATCCCCACTTTAATTGTCTCCATTTGTATAACTTTGAAAGAAATAGGTACATGTCTTTAATGTTTGATACTTTACCAGTTTTCAGAATGGGAACCTCCAAAAGTAACTAATGAATTTAAGTATCATGAATTCAGATTCTTACGTATTTGGTATTTCAACTCCATCATTTTTTTGATGCTAAAGTTAATTTTGGCCAATGACACCCCTGTTAAGCTTGCTCCTGTTTAGCACAGACCCCAGTGGTCCCATACATCTTGCTTTCTAGTTTGACAAGATTTTCCAGGTTTGTCTTGTTCATTTTCTTATACCTGGGATTAGCCATTTCTCCAAGGAGCCCTGGTTCCTTAAAAGAATGGCCTTTACAGACCACAGTCGGGGGGTGTTGGGGGGGGGGAGTGCTTGTTAATGTTAGTTGTCGTTGAATATTGGGTTATTATTCAATGGACTTTATCCTTGGATGACTAGATCCAGACCCTCTATTTGGAAAAACAAGGGAAAAAACAGTTGGAGAGCACTGAGGAGGGCAGTGTTGGCATTGGTTGGCTGAAGGAAGCTCTTCATTTGATGTCTAATCATGTCAAGGTAGGTCCTGGGTGAGAACTCTACAGAGTTACCTTCAACCTTGGCCAGAGAACAGAACAGGTTAAATTAGTAAACTAAGGCCATTTGGGGAGAGCAGATCAGACTAGAAAACTAGATCATGCAAACGTGGGCGTATAAAAACAAAGATATTTGTGTATATCAAAGTTTTTGCAGAAGCTACTATATGATTTTGACTTAAAATAGTTACTAGCTTAATGAGCAAGGAGGGGAGATGGTAAACTATCTCTGGGGAGTGGGCTTTTTTAAATCATACAAGGAAAAAGAAAAAAAAAGGTCACAAACATACTGAGCTACTAATTGAAAGGTTGGTGGTTCGAACCTACCCAGCGGCTCCATGGGAGAAAGACCTGGCGATCTGCTCTTACAAAGATTATAGCCTGAAAACCCTATGAGGCAGTTCTACTCTGTCACATGGAGTCGTTACGAGTCAAAGCCTGTGGGGATACAGAGATTGTTACTTCAAAAAGTCTAAGGCTACCTTCCGGCTATGTCTACTGAAGCGTCAGTTGCTCCCTGACTCATGGACTTGGCAGTAGAGGTCCAGAGTTTAAAGCTGTGAAGATTTTGAGAAAATTTTAGAACCGCAACTGGGCTACCTGATCCCATTGAAGACAATGCTGCTAGATTGCTTAAGGCTGCATTTATCCTATGCCCTAGGCTAGAGGTTCTCAAATCTTTCTGCCTCCACAGTACTTGCTGTCCACATACTCCCCAAGTCATACTTGGGTGAGTCTTCTCAATCAGGATTGGGGGAGATGTGGAAAACAAGTGTCATTGCTGTGCTTTTCTTCGTTTACTTTCACACCTGAAAAAGGGATAGGAAAAACCTAAATACGTTTCGATACATACTGTGCACCCTCCTCCGCAAGTTGTGTGCTTTGGGTTAGCAATTAGCATACATTCTTGACTCCCTTTAAGAACAGGGGTTTTACAGGTGAAATCCTTGTCAGAAAAGTGAAGTATAAAAACAGTTTGGAGGTTCCTCAAAGAGTTAAACAGAATTACCATATGATCATCAATTCGACTCCTCGGCTCAAAAGAATTGAAAGCAGGAGCACAAATACATGCACACCAATGTTCATTGCAGCACTAGTCA
Source organism: Trichechus manatus latirostris (assembly GCF_000243295.1). Classification (NCBI taxonomy): domain Eukaryota; kingdom Metazoa; phylum Chordata; class Mammalia; order Sirenia; family Trichechidae; genus Trichechus; species Trichechus manatus. Next base: position 8,478,747 of record NW_004443947.1, on the reverse strand, counting down.
CAATAGCCAAAAGGTGGCAACAACCCAGATGTCCATCAACAGAATGAATAAACAGAATGCACATACATACGATGGAGTATTACTCTGGCATAAAGAGAAATGAAGTCCTCATACATGCCACAACATGGATGAACCTTGAAAACATTATACTGAATGAAATCACAAAAGAACAACTATTGTATGATTCGCACATATGAAATACCTAGAATAGACAAATGTATAGAGACTAAAGTTTATTAGTGGTTACCATGGGTGGGAGGAAGAGGGAAAGAGTCAACACTTAGGGGGCACTGAACTATTAAGTTTGATGGAACAATTTGGAAATGGATAGTGGTGATGGCTGCACAACACGAACATATGTCACTGAATTGTACATATAAAAAATGTTGAAATAGAAATGTTATATATTTAAACGTATGTTTACCACAATTTGAAAAAATGAAGTAAACCAGCCTGCACTTATTAAATAAGCCTAGAGCTGGGGATTGAATGCAGGTGTGTCTGACTCGAAACTACCACATGGCCACTGAGCCCAAGCTACCATACTCTTGTCTGGATTGCTAACAGTCTTCTCATTGGCCTCCTTATATCCACTGTTTCACCATTCGAATTCATTCTTTACTTAGCAGCCGGAGTAAGCTTTTAAAGTCAAACTGGATTTGGACCCTTAGTTTTAAAGCCCTTGATAAATTGCCAAATTGTGGTGTATCCATACTGTTGAATACTATTTAGCGGTAAAAAGACACGACTACCGACAAATGCAACAACGGATGAATCTCAAAAACATGCTGAGCAAAAGAAGCCAGACAGAAGAGAGTACAGACTACTAGATGGTTCCATTTATGTGGAACTAGAAAAAAATCTAGTGCTAGCAGATCAACGGTTGCTTTGTGCCCATGATGAAGAGGTTTGGCTGAGAAGGCGCAAGAGAACATTTTGGGGTGATAGAAAATTCCTATTGACTGATGGTGTTTACATGAGTATGAATTTGTTAAAACCAAACTGTACACTTAAAACATGCATTTAAAGTTGTATGTAAATAGTACCTCGAAGTAAAAACAACAACAACAACAACAAAATAATGCCATTGATGGCTACCTATTGTCTTAGAATAAAATCCAAACTCCTATGATGGTCTACCTACAAGACATAATTAAGAATTTGCCTGTTTTTTTACCCTCATCTCTTGCCACTCCCCTGGCTAACCCTGTCAGTCACCTAGCTTTTTCCCACTGCAGGTCACCTGACAACTCTTGCCTGGAATAGTCCTTAGCATTGCTAGCTCTTCTACCTGGGGGTCTTAAATGTTAACTGCTAATGTGTCTTCTCTGGCTGCTATATCCCCCTTGCTGTTCTCTACCATACTATTCTATTTGTTTCCCTCAAAGCACTGATAAAAAGCTAGAATTTATCTCTTGGCTTATTTGCTTATTGCCCATCTTCCCTGGTAGAAGCTAAGTGCTTTTCCTGCAGGAATCTTGTCGTGTTCACCCAACACATAGGATCTCAATAATGATGGAATGAATTGATGATAAAATGACTATTAGCCGTGTTTATTAAGTGCTATATAAACACGCCAAATTCAGATAGGAAAAACCACTTAAGATTCATGCATTTGTTAAATAGGTACATGAAAACTAAGTTGGAGTGTGTGAATTGTGGGAAAAAGGAATACGGCGGCAAGATGACTGGATTTGGAGTCCAAATACAAAGATTCTGGCTAGAAGTCTCTTCAGCAGTAAATAGGAAACTATTCTGCCTCCTTACCTCATGAAATTGTGAAAATAAAAATAATATGAAAACTAAAATTGTAGGTATTAGTTAACAATAGCTAAAACCTTTGGAGCTTCATTATGTATCAAGCTCTGGATGATTTCATTCAGTCCTTACAACAACTGAAGCAGATGTTACTAGCCATGTTTTTGTAGATGAGGAAAAGCAGAGTCTCAGACTATTGCTGAAATTTTTAAGTAAATCTAGGCCATCTGATTCTTGACTTTATCTTCTTAAATTTACTCAGAACTGTTCTCTGGTTAAGAGCTCAGCTGCTATCCAAAAGGTCAGCAGTTCAAATCCACCAGCCACTCCTTGGGAACTCTATGGGGCGTTCTACTCTGTCCTATAGGGCTGCTATGAGTCGGAATCCACTTGATGGCAATGGGTTTGTTTTTTTTTTCTTTTCCTTTTGGTTCTCGTGACTGGATTTTTTGGGTCAGTCTTATTTGTGTAATAGATGGGATCAACAAATATATTTTATCTGAGCATTGAAAGAAGTTGCAAGCATTTTAGATAGGAAGTAAGTAGTTATATGAAGCACTGATAGTTCAGTGGTAGAATTCTCACCTTCCATGTGGGAGACCTGGGTTCAGTTCCCAGCCAATGCACCTCATGTGTAGCCACCACCCATCTGTCAGTGGAGGCTTACTGTTGCTGTGATGCTGAACAGGTTTCAGAAGGGCTTCCAGACTAAGACTGTCTAGGAAGAAAGGCCTGAAAATTAGCCGGTGAAAACCCTATACATCACAATCACCCAATCCACAACTGATCACAGGGATGGCACAGAACTGGGCAGCATTTCTTTTTTTTTTTTAACTCAAGATATCAACTGTTTATTTGATTTATATCTTATCTCATTTCTTTCTTTTTTTTATTATTGTACTTTAGATGAAGGTTTACAGAACAAACTAGCTCTCATTAAACAATTAGCACATGTATTGTTTTGTGACATTGGTTACCAACTCCATGACATGTCAACACTCTCCCCTTCTCGACCTTGAGTTCCCAATCACCAGCTTTTCTGTCCCCTCCTGCCTTCTAGTCCTTGCCCCTGGGCAGGTGTGCCCCTTTAGTCTCATTTTGTTTTATGGGGCTGTCTAATCTTTGGCTGAAGGGTGAACCTCAGGAGTGACTTCATTACTGAGCTAAAAGGGTGTCTGGGGGCCATACTCTCAGGGTTTCTCTAGTCCCTGTCAGGCCAGTAAGTCTGGTCTTTTTTTGTGAGTTAGAATTTTGTTCTACATTTTTCTCCAGCTCTGTCCGGGGCCCTCTGTTGTGATCCCTGTCAGAGCAGTCAGTGGTGGTAGCCGGGCCCCTTTTGTTTTTCTTTGCTTCGTTTTGGTGGGGGTTTTGTTGTTTTTGGTCCATTAGTCCTTCGGACTAATCTTTCCCTGTGTCTTTGTGTTTCTTCATTCTCCCTTGCTCCAGACGGGGTGAGACCAGTGGAGTATCTTAGATGGTGGCTCACAAGCTTTTAAGACCTCAGATGCAACTCACCAAAGTAGAATGTAGAACATTTTCTTTATAAAACAGGTTATGCCATTTGAACTAGATGTTCTCAGAGACCATGGTCCCCATAGCCCTCATCTCAGTAATTCAGTCCCTCAGGGAGTTCGGATGTGTCTATGGAGCTTCCATGACCTTACCTTGGGCAAGCTTCAGAAAGCATTTTTCTGTTGTGCATGGGTCACCATGAGTCAGGGGCCAACTCGACAGCAGCTAGCAACAACAAGGGGTAGTTATATACCAATTGCATTCAAAAGTAATAGACAGCAAGAGTAATGTTAAAAACCTGGAAGTATGATTCTTAGCCCTGAGATACTTAAAAGCCCCATTTTAGCAGATGGTCAGCCTAAAGATCAGCAGTTCAAACCCACCAGCCGCTCTGCAGCAGAAAGATGTGGCAGTTTGCTTCCATAAAGATTTAAAGCCTTGGAAACCCTATGGTGCAGTTCTACCCTGTCCTACAGGGTTGCTATGAGTCGGAATCAACTCGATGGCAACAGATTTGGTTTGGTTTTGGAAGCCAAAACCACCTCTTGATGGGGTCTGTCAGAGGTCTTCATGTAAAGGAAGACCACGGATGGTGGCAATGACTGAGGCTCTAGTGGGGCCATTTCTGTCCATCTCTGTAGTTGGTCATTATAGCCTTTCTTGGGATCAGTCCATTTTCTCTGGAAGTTGGGAAGTTACCAGTAAAAAACCTGGCCCCTTTGCAAGGCCAATTCTAGCAATCAGAGTAAGTAAATGCAGCCCTGCAGTTTCACGCAAGAAAGGTTTTCCACATTTCTGTCCCATATCTGTTTAAGATAGCCTCAGTTTGGGAGAGAAAGCTGATTACTTGAGCTTAAAATAGCTTGCAGAGAGGCCTGATATCAGAACAATTACTGATATTTCATATTCCACGACTCTAGGAAATAGCATCATTGGATAATACCTCTATTTATGCTCTTGTGAAATGAGACTATCTACCTCAGCCAACGAAAAAGGAGGCTTTTAACCAAATAGTCCGAATTCCTGGTTTTTACTTTTCGAGCTTGTTCTCCAGTTTCTTTCCCACTGTGGCCTTCAAAGCAGGGTCCCGCTGACGTGGGCTGTAGGCAGTGAGGCAGCTGCATGTGACAAAAACACCTACATTTTGGGGTTGATGGGAAGGACAGGAGTTACATCTCTGGAAGGACCGAGGACAGTGAGAAGGGAGGGTTGAGAGGGTACCAGGTCAAAGGAACTGAGCTGCTTAGTACGCAAACATAAGCTGAGCTCAGCCCGATTCGTGGGAGGGGGCGCACAAGAGGGCCTAGAGTGGTCGCTGACCAGAGTCCTGCTGGCTCCTCCGGGGCACGTAGCCCGCCAGGTTGGGGTTGCAGTGATGACCCGTGACCGCTAGGTGGCAGCCGTGCGTTTCCAAAACTGGCTAGCCTACCGGAGAGCCCGGCTGGGATCCCAGGAACCGAACCGGGAGTCCCGAAGGAGAAGAGACACCCCAGACGTCCCTTGCTCTCCAGATAGAAAGGAAGGGAGGAACTCACTGAGAGTGGTCAAACAGCCAAGAAGGTGTCTGGGAAACGTCACGATCCTGCGTGGACCCACAGGACTGGTAAAAGTGACCCCCCTTCAGTGGAGCCGCCTCAGGGGCTGGGCCTGACCCGCCCCCTCCCCGTTCCCTACTCCATCGCTGGTGGGTGTGAGTGAGTGTGAGTAGCGAGTGTGGGCGCGAGAGATCGCTCCGCACCTAACTGAGTCCTTGGGACCCGCTGCCTGCCTAATTCCGGCAGCGTTTGCGCCGCTGCGCGGATCACCGCGCCCAGACGCAGCGCTCCGACGGCTTCCAGCGCTCACCAGCTCCAGCCTCGCAGGCTCTGCCCTTCGGCGCTGCCGGTCCCGTCGCCGAGAGTCTGAGCGCCTCCCCTACACCCCGGAGCCACCAGGAGAAGGAGGAGGAGGCAGTGGGGAGGCCGCGGCAGGCGGACAAGCAGGCAGGGCCGCCTTTGATGTGGGCGCGGCGCACGCAGGCGAGCTGAGCGCCCGTCCGGCCGCGCCCCGAGGGGGGAGCCCCCAGGCCCCGCATCCTCATTGTGCCGGCTCGGGCCCGGGCCCGCCCCCGGCCCCCCGCCCCCTCGTCGCCCGCGCGTAGAAAACGCCCCGGCCGCCGCCAGTGGTGGGAGGCGGCGATGCGCACGGCCGGAGAGACGCGGAGGAGGAGGCATGAGCCGGCGGGCGCCCAGACGGAGCGGCCGTGAAGCGTTCTTGCTGCAGCCGCGCGCCCCGGCCTCGGAGCACTGACCCCTGGCCCAGCGCAGCCCCGCGCGCGGGCCGGAGAGCGCGCCCCAGCTGCCACCCAGGCGGCGCATGCAGCTCTCAGAGTGAGCTAGGCAGCCAGCACCCCACGAACGCCTGGACGGCCGGCACTGAGCAAGCGTCCCCGCACCGGCCGGTACCTCCTGCACAGCGGCGGCAGCTCCGCAGCCCCCGCGCCAGCCCGGAGGGCGCAGCGCTCGGGAGGAGCCGCGCGGGGCGCT
>NW_004443947.1:8435898-8472167 GCF_000243295.1 Trichechus manatus latirostris | reverse complement strand
ACCTAGGGCTTTTCGCTGCCAAACCAAACTAAATCCATTGCCGTTGAGTCTATTCCGACTCATAGCGACCCTGTAGGACAGAGTAGAACTGCCCCATAGGGTTTCCAAGGCAGTAAATCTTTACGGAAGCAGACTGCCGCATCTTTCTCCCGCGGAGGGGCTGGTGGGTTTGAACCGCCGACCTTTTGGTTAGCAGCTAAGCGCTTAACCACTGCGCAACCAGGGCTCTGTTTTTTATGCCAACCGTCCCTTAATATCATCGCTCACTCTTCCAAACAAAAAAGCTCCTTTCAGCGGAGTGGATTTCGAGTCCAGAGAGGAAGCTTCAGTTGTAAATTACTCTGTGGTTTCAAAGGCGTTTGCAGCATTTCGCGCGCGAGAGAGACAGAGAGAGAGAAAGAAAGAGAGAGAGAAGGGGGAGTAGACGCGGGACTAGGGGCGACGCGGGGCGAGAGGGGCAGAGCAGGGCGTCGGGACCGAGGGGCAGTTGCCCTTTAGGTCGCTCCGGGCCGGCCGCGCAGCGTACGCCCTCGCCCAAGGTGGTGCAGCCCTCAGCTGGTTCCGCGCCTCGCTCCCCGGTCGTTCGATCGCTCTCCGTGAATCAGAAGAGAGCTTGGCGCTCAGCCTGGAAAGCACTTGCTAAAATCTGATCTGTTACTTCAGCAGCTTTCAGACTCGGGAAGGTCTTGGCACGCAGACAGTTGGAACGCTCAGACTTCCAAAGCCGTGGAAATGAAGGAAAAAGGAGGGGTGGGGAGGGAGAGAGAAGAGGGAGCCGACTTTAGTCCCGATTAGAACCAGACCAAAGCTGCCTCAGCACGGGTGGGAGGCAGGGGACGGTGGCGGGCAAAGGGAATAGGAAGCGCCAGCTGCCGGAACTCCAACTCACCTAGAGCTGCAAGGGAGGGACCCTTGGAGGAGCTGGAAGATTATCTGCCCCTTCCTCCTCTTGGTTGAAGGCAGGTGTCCTCACCAGGTTAGGAGAGGGAATGCTTAGGCCTTTGCCTTCTGGGTTCTGCGGATGCCCAGAGAGAGCCTTGAGGATGGGAAGATGGTGGTCTTCCCGGTTTTCCAGCCCCCAGGATTGTTAGGTGTGTTGAGTGCCGTTGAGACTCAGCAGACTCTTGCAGTGTTTGGGTGGGGGTGGGGGGCTCTGTTTCTCTCCCTTCCAGCTTCTCTAAGAGGGTTGCTAACGTCATGATGGACATTGAGCTGGGAGCAGTCAGTGTGGCTGGACGATGGAAGGATGGATGGCTAGATGGATGGACAGACTGATGGGTTCTTTCCTCCTGTCAGGCAGGCTGAGGTCCCCAGTGGCTACTTGAATCAATACAACTGGAGTCGGTAACTTAAGACTGGCTGTTGGCTAAAGCAGATGTGACCCTGTGTGGTGACAGGGGTGGGAGTGGTGAGTGGCTGGTGTCAGAGAGACCAGTGCCAAGCAGAGATGAGGCCCCACGGTCACTTCAGGGTGTCTACTTGTGTGACCTGGGAGAAGGCTGTTTTCCTGAGTGCTGAGCCTGGGGTGGGGGGACAGGAGTGTGGGGGCGGGTGATGAGATGGGCATGGAGGTAGAGGGGAGGCAGATGGACCTTGCTGCCCAAGCCCCTTGATGCCTGCTGCCCCCTGGTTTTTCTTGAAGTGGAGCCCAGGAAGGGCTGCTGTGTGGTCTTTGTGTTCTTGGGAGCCCAGACTCTTCATCCCACCTCCACCTCCAGCCAAGAGCACCTCTTGGAAAAGAGCCGGTTGGTCCTCCTGGGTCTGGCCAGGAGGCAGCCGCCAAGCAGGTGAGGGCACAGCAGCCTCCTTACCCCCTCCCCTACCTTCGCCGTGCCTTGACCTTACCCTTCCTTTGTCCCTTTGTGCCCTCCAGCCTTTCCCCACCCAAACAGTTGATGTTTTAGACTCATAACTCCATTCTAGTCTAGAGTCTCTAAGGATAGGATTATGGTGGGGAGGGAGTCCGTGAAACATTGCATACAAAGTCGTGCTTAAGTGTCTGGTGTCTGGGAGAGGGTTCTCAGTTCCTTGCAGATTTTCAAAAGCACCCATGATCCCTAAACAATAAAGAAACCTGCCCTAGGGGGTTCCAGGCAAGGCTGGCAAGCTCATGTCCTTGTTTGTGCCACAGGGACAAAGGTGGGTGAGCGTTTGTGGTAGAGATGAGGGGTGGGACTCACATGTTAGTTGCCGGGATCTGAAGTCTGCTCACTGCTAAGGTCTCACTGGGCAGATGCCAGGGGAGCAGCGACTTCAGGGGCAGGGGTGGTTAAAGGGTGGTAATGAGAGGGACTAGGAAAGGCCTCTCTCAATGTGGGGAATGGTTCAGGACTTTGCAATCCAGTGAATGTGGACTTGAACCTCAACTCCATTTTTCCTATCTGTCGACTCCCGGGAGTCTGAGTTTCATCATTTGTGAACTAGGTGCCTGTGAGGCTAAAGTGATATATATAGTAGGGATGGGAGAAGTTTAGCAAATTCTCTTCTGCTGGGGAAGGCACATAGTTCTGCTGGGAAATGAATACACCTATGCCCTTGCCTTTCCCACATCCATGTTTTAGGGGACTGGTCCAGTCTTAGCAATGGGGTCTCTGGGCTCTGCCCCCTCTCCTCATCAGCCACCAGGCCTAGAATGCCCCCCCCCGCCCCCTCTACCCCCAGCCACGTTTCCATGAGCACATTCAATGCCAGACACTGCCCTGCCCCTCCTCCTATGGGATGAGCCCCACCCTCACCCGCTGACCACCCCAGGAAGCGGGAAGCTGGGAATTTAATAAAATCCCTTCTCCACACGACTTGGGACACTGTGGATAGCTCAAATTGGAAGAATTTTAAAAATTTCCGTGGGGAGCAGGCGGCGTGACCAGTAAATTGCTTTTCTGCACTTGGCTGAGCGCTGACAATGACACCGGGCTGGGCCTTTCACACAGCTCGACCGGCACCTGCCTGACATTGTTCCTGCTGCCAGGCTCGGCTAGGTCCTGGCCTTCCCCAGACAGAGCAGGCATGAGGTAGGCTGGGGCTGGGAGCTTCCGCTGGCCCCTTGTCTCTCCTGCCAGCCACCCCCCCCACACACACCGCCAGCCCTCCTGCAGCACCACTTCCTCTCTTACCACAAGATGTGTTCAAGTTTGCAAGTTTCCTTCCACGCCCCCTCTCAGCGAGGTGCAGACCCTTTCTTCAAGCCAGCTAGGGTGGGAAACCCAGAGACAGTGTCTTGGGACATGGTAAGGATGCGAAGCTGTCCTATTGGATGTTGTTGGTATTAACTACTGTCAAATTGGCCCCTTGCTCATGAGGACCCCCATCACGATGGAATTGGACCATTGTGATTCATGGGTTTTCATTGGTTGATTTTCAGAAGTAGATTGCCAGACCTTTCTTTCTAGTCTGTCTTAGTCTGGAAGTTCTGCTGAAACCTGTTCAGCATCATAGCAACATACAACCCTCTGCTGATGGACAGGTGGCGGCTAGGAATCAAACTCGTGTCTCCTGCATGGAAGGAGAGAATTCTACCACTGAACCACCACTGCCGTCTGTCCTATTGGAAAGCACTTTTAATTTCTTAAAGCAACAGTGTCACACATCTATCCATTCGTCAGGTATTCATTCAACAAATACCTGTTGAGGGAACAAGACCTAGTTAATCTTGGCCTCAAGGAGCACCCAGCTAGAGGGGGAGCACGAGTAAACAAGAGTGTAGTTGAATCACACCTGTCTTCTCCCAGTGCTGTGAAGTATAGTGTGGCAGGGACAAGGAGGAAACCAAGGCTCGGGGAAGTGACTTACCTAAGGTAAAAAGAGAAAGTGCTACTTGTAAGAATTTCAAAGCTTTTTTTTTTTTAACATTGGAAAGCTTGTTCCATTCTTCCGTCTTACAAAAAAGGGGCTGAGGTAGGCAGGGGTAATAGTCCTATTTCATAGGAATTAAACGGAGGCAGAGAGTAGGCAAGGGACTTGTTCAGGGACTCTGGATTCAAAATTTTGGATTCTTTCTACTGCATGAAGCTGAAACTGAGTGCCAAGAAGCCTACTGAGGGTGGGCAGTGAGAGATCCTTTCTGGATTCTGGTAGTGGTGGTGGGGCGGGGGAGGCAGTCAGAGCCCAGGTAGGTGTCTCTGGGGTTGAGAGCATCCAACTGGAGTCTGTAGGTCCTGATTGCTCTGGAATGTGCTGATCTGAAAGGGTCTCAGAGCTGGAGGTGGGTGTTTTTTTTTGGGGGGGGGGAGTGAGGGTAGGGGGATTCAGTCCCCTCCCCCAGCTTCTCTCCCAGTGTGGAGGGGGAGGGGGCGCCCTGCCAAGTGTCACTTGCTCTGGGATAAGGAGGTGGATCTTTAAAATTTCTGGTGGTTGCCAAAGCCAGTGTCAGGGGCTGCTCTGATGGTGTGTTGTGTCCTGGAGAGAGACTGGAGGGGAGCAGGGAGGAGATTGCCTGTCCTCAGCTGGACATTTTGGTTCTTACTAGTCCTCTAGCAGGAAAAGTGTAGGTGTGGAAGATCAGGGTACAGGCACATCAGACTTACAACGACACGATACTTGCAGCAGCCACCAGGTACTGAGGGCTCACTGGATGGGATGGTGCTTTCATACATTATCTTCACTAAGTCTCACAACCAGCCTAGAACTCGGGGTTATTTTCGCCATTCTACGGATGAAGAAAGTGAGGCTCAGAGGCATCAAATAACCTGCCTTTGGCTGTACAGCAAGAGTGAGGTAGAGCTGGCATTTAACTCTGGGGCTGCCCAGCTCTGGGACTCAGGCTTATTAAAAGGCAGTGGATGGGCCCTGGAGTCTGACAGCCTGGCTTCAAATTGTCATTTTGTGTCTTGGCTGTGTGACCTCGGGCAAGCTGCTTACCCTCCATGGGCCTCAGCTTCTGCAAGTGTAAAATGGGATAAAAACAGTCTCTACTTCCTAAACTTACTGAGCAGGTGGAAGTACAAAGCCCAGTGCCAGGCACAGAGTGAGCGCGCTTTGTTGTTAAGTACGGTCAAGTTGATTCCGAGTCATAGAGACCCCATGTGACAGAGTAGAGCTGCCCCATAGGGTTTTCTAGGCTGTAATCTTTACAGAAACAGACCACCAGGTCTTTCTACCACGGAGCTGCTAGGTGGATTCCAGCTGCCAGCCTTTCAGTTAGCAGCCAAGGGCTTAACCATGTGCCATCAGGGCTCCTTTGAGTGCTAGCTAGAGGGCAGCTATTGTTGTTACTGTTATGGTATCTTTATTCCACACATTAGGCTTGGAGTCCTTTAGCCCCTGGGGCCTTGGGCATGGAAGCGCTTTGTGGGCTGACTCTGTCTCTAGCCCCATCTTCTCCCTGGCCCTGCACCCTAGCCCCAGCCTCATTAACACTGCAGACTGCTAAACCTCCAGGCTCTTTGCCCGTCTGCTCTGTGAATTCTTGTCTGTTGTAAGCAATTATTGAGCTGTACATCTTACTGGGGGAGGTTTTCCTTGACTCCGATCGCATTCTGGTGCAGTGGTTAAGGTTCAGCTGCTAACCAAAAGGTTGACAGTTCGAATCTGCCAGACGGAAGTCTCCGTCTCCTTGGAAACCCTATGGGGCAGTTTTACTCTGTCCGGTAGGGTTGGTAGGGTCGCTATGAGTCGGAATCGACTTGATGGCAAGAGGTTTGGTTTTTGGTTTCATTCCCTTTTCAGGTACAGTAAGTTCCCCTTCCCGGGGCATTGCCACCCCCTTGATCATGTGGGGAGTGAGTTTTGACTGTTTCCCTTCTGAGGGCAAGGGATGGTCTCGTGAGTCTGTTTGCTGCATATTTTTGCTGAGTTGGGTCTGCCCCCCTAACATGGACCCATGGCACAGTACTGAGGGGAGGGGCCGTGCCAGAGGTCCGGCATTGTGGCCAGAACTGGGGAGATGCGTCCAGCCTTCAAAGGACTTCGGCCTGCTGTTGGTGCTTTGGGCCTGAGTATGGGGATTTGTTCTGGATCATCAGCCAGTAAGTGGATCCCTTGGGTTCAGTCAGGCTTGCTGGTAGGGCTGGGAGAGGTTTTGGTTTTGTTTACTTAGACATTTAAGTGGCATAAGGACTCCAGTCATCGTCGAGTCAGTTCCAGTTCGTGGTGACCCCATGTGTGTCCTGCACTCCATACGGTTTTCTGTTTTCAGTGGCTGTTTTTTTGGAAGTAGATCACCAGACCTTTCTTCCAAGGCACCTCTAGGTGTACCTGAAGCTCCAACCTTTTGGTTCGCAGCCGAGCACATTAAGCGTTTGCACCACCCAGGGAATCCCATAAGGACCCAGGCCCAGTTAAAATGCTGCTTTGCCAAGGATGGAGCCAAGGACAAGCCTCCTGTGGGCCACAAAGAAGAAAGGCTCCCAGGATCCCTAGATTCTGGTCCTGACTTTGTCATTGACTCATTGTGTGACTTCCCTCTGTGCCTTGGTTTTACCCACCTGGGTATCAGTGAGCTGAGCTAGGTGTCTTCTGTAGTCCTTGAATACATGATCTTTGGCATAGGAGAGACCTAGGTTTGAGACCTGGCTGTGCTGCTTACCAGATGTTTAGCAAATTCTTTAACCTTCAATGCTCTGTGCCTTGGTTTCCTCATCTGTAAAATGGGGTCATGAGAAGTACCTACCTCCTAAGAGTTACTATGAGGACTAAGTGGGATAATGTACACAAAGTACCTAGCACAGTGGCTGACACACAATAAGTAACTGAGTGATTGTAATTGCTCAATAAATTACATGCTTATGTGTATGTTGAGTATGTAGCATGCTGCAGGGTCTGGAGGAAGGTAAGAAGTAGATGTTCCTTGGATCATTTGGGAGCAAAGGCTTTGGATTTAAGTCTGGGTTCAATCCTGATCCCACTGTCACAGGCTGTGTGGCTTTGGACAAGGTCCTTAACCTCTCTGAGTCTCCGTTTCCTCATCATGTGTGAAATAGAGTTAATAATACCCCCCTCCAGGCCTGTTGGGAGGAGTAATTGAAGCCATGGACCAAGTATGTAGTTAGATGCCATCAAATTGGCTCCGACTCACGGCGACCTTATGTATAACAGAGAGAAACATAGCCTGGTCCTGTGCCATCTTTGTGATTGTTGTTTTTTTTTTTAAATAACATTTTATTGTGTTCTTGGTGAATGTTTACACAGCAGTGTAGGTTCCCATTCAACAATTTCTACGCAAGTTGTTCAGTGACATTGGTCATTTTTCACAGTGGGTAAACATTCTCATTATTTCCACTCTAGTTCCATTTCGATTGTTGGTATGTTTTAGTCCATTTTTTTCGACTATTGTGTAGTGCCTGTCAACCTAGGGGGCTCATCTTCAGCACTATATGGCACGGTGTTCTGTTGTGATCCATAGTTTTCATCAGCTAATTTTTGGAAGTAGATTGGTAGGCCTGTCTTATTAGTCTGTCTTAGTCTGGAAGCTCTGCTGAAACCTGTCCACCCTGGGTGACCCTGCTGGTACTTGAAAATACCGATGGCATGACTTCTAGCATTATGGCAATATGTAAGCCACCACAGCACAACAAACTGACAGATGGGTAGTGGAGGTATGTAGTAGGCCTCAGTAATGGTCCTCGTCCTCATTAGGAATCAGCAGACATTTATGGGATACCTGCTGCATGCATGGCCCTGGACTGGGGTTTTGTTTTCCCTGCGGTTATTCTTTTTTTTCCTAAATTTTATTTTGTTGTTGTTGTTGAAAATATACACAGCAAAACATACACCAATTCAACATTTTCTACATGTACAATTTAGTGGCACTGATTACATTCTTCGAGATGCACAACCATTCTCACCCTCCTTTTCTGAGTTGTTCCTCCCCCATTAACATAAACTCATTGCCTCCTAAGGTTCTTATCTAACCTTTTCAGTTACTGCTGTCAGTTTGATCCCATATAGCTAGTTCTTAAAAGAGCATAATGCACAAGGCAGACTTTTTTTACCAGTTAAGCAAAACTATTGTTTGGTTTTAAGAAGACTTCAGGGGATATTTTTGGTTTTGGGTTTAAAGATGATCTCAGGGCAGTAGTTTCAGGGGTTCATCCATCCTCCATGGCTCCAGAAACTCTAGAGTCCATTAGAATTTGAAATTCTGTTCTGCATTTCTCCCCTTTTGATCGGGATTCTTCTATGGAATCTTAGATCAAAATGTTCAGTACTGGTAGCCGGGCACCATCCAGTTCTTCTGGTCTGTTGGCAAAGGAGACAATTGTCCATGGAGGCAATTAGCCACACATTCCATATCCTCCTCTTATTCCTAACTCTCCTTCTTCCTCTATTGTTCCAGGTGAATAGGGACCAATTGTTGTTCCTTGGATGGCTGTTTGCAAGCTTTTAAGACCCCAAGCACTATGCAACGAGCTAGGAGGTAGAACAGAAGTACTAAACACGTTATTAGGCCAATTAGTTGGAACGGCCCATGAAACTGTGACCTTAAACCTCCAAACCAAGGAATCAAATCCCATTTTGTTGTATATAAGCAGCCTCAGCAGCTGCTCTTTTGTTGTTGTTGTTGTAACTATATCTATCATGCAGCTTTTCCCAACTCAACTTTTTACAGGTGTACAATTTATTGACAGCAATTACAGTAATTGACTCTGCAACCCTACCCTTAATCAATGTGAGTTTTCCATCACCATTAAGCCCCCTTTTTCTCCTCCCTCCCGCCACTGGTAACTACTAATAAACTTTGGTGTCTATATATTTGCCTTACTTGTCTTTTAATGTAAGTGAGGTCATACAATATTTGTCCTTTTGTGACTGGCTTGTTTCACTCAGCATAGTATCTTCAAGCTGCATCCACATTGTAGCATGTATCAAGACTTCATTTCTCCTACTGGATGAGTAGTATTTCATTGTATGTATGTATCACATTTTGTTTATCCATTCATCTGTTGATGAGCATTTAGGTTGTTTCCATCTTTTGGCTATTATGAATAGTGCTGCAATAAACATTGGTATACACAGGGCTGGATTAAGACATGTGAAGACCCTAAACACTGATAATCTGTGGTGCCACTTCCTCTACTCACACATTCGAGTGGGTTTTGTGAATTATATACATACAGATATACGTATATATGTGTGTGTATGTCTTAGCTCTCACGATGTAACTTCTTTTTAAACACAACTATAGTATTAGTGATTGAATGCAAAAGTGGCATATCCCATTTTAGCGGACTGAGATGAACTGGATTATAAAATTTTTAGAATGCAGGGTACTAAGTTTTTATTATATACCACATTTTCTACAAAAAGAATATTCCACATATTCTACAACAAAGAAAATGAGTCAGTGAACTTAGATTGTTGAAACAATCAATGTAAGAGTCTGTTGATCTCCCACAATGAAAAACTGACTTTTACCAATTTTGTTTTAAATGATTCATACTTCAGTTTTGATGCTTTTTCATAATAAATACTGTAATTATAAATGAACAAATGAAAATATGTCATAAAATAAAATTTAATGATTAGAAAACAAATATTACAACAAATTACTGTATTTTATTTTTAGATAGATCTTTCATCTCTAACATATTATAATTAAAAACATTTCTTTCTATTCTTTGCTCTTACAAATTCTTCAATGATTTCATCACAATTAAGCTGCCAAACTATATCTGCTTCCATACATAATAAGGATAATGAATCAAGTCTTTCTTGAATCATTGTTGTACGCTGAGGATGTTTTAGTCTCTTTAGGGAAGAAAATGAGCGTTCGGTTGTGCAGTTTGTGATCATTACATTTAGAAATGTGCATAAAGCAGTTGCAACATTGGGAAATACATGCTGTATTTTATCTTTTGTTATGGAATCGTACATGCCTACATGAATGAAATTTGTCTTTCCTGAATCTGTAAACTTAGTTCTCACGTAAGAGTGAAATTGTCACACTTCTCCGTGACAATTAAAGTCATTGGGATAAGCCTGCACCAATTTCTTGGATGCCTTCATGCATTCTTCATGGTGTATCCATATTATTTAAGAAAGAAAATCTGTTTGAAAGAACTTTACACACTTTTGCCCTTCTTTTTATGCAGGATTCAAGTGTGTCAATGATGGTGTAGTACATGGTTATGCAAAATTGATCTCTGGCATTCAATGATATTTCTGGAGCACTTCTGACATTTACTTGTTTCTTTCTAATGCTTCTGTGATGGTGAACTGCTTGATAATCAGTCTTTGTCAGTATTTGTTTTGTTGTATTTTCAAAATATTCTCTTAAATTATGTAAATACCCTGTTAATGACTGGTAGAAATCTGTGCATGTCTTTAAATTTACTTCTGAATCTTGGAGAGCTTGATGCGTCCGATGAAAATGCTGCAACATGTTATTCCACATAATCAGCATAAATACATAATCTAGCATTTGCATTTTGTTGGTGATGTTTTCAGCATCTCTTTTGGTATCTCCGTTTTGTGTCTGTCTTCAGCAATATTTTCTAAGGTGTCTAGAATCTGAGTATACAATTCCATGATTGCACTCATTGCTACAGCATGCACTTCCCAACATGTATTAGAAAGACATTTTAATTCTCAATCGTGGCCTAAATATGTTTTAAGAACTTCCCATCGGTGAGTAGAGGTGGCAAAAAATGTGCAGAGTAACTGAACAGTAGGAAAAAAATCGGCTGCTCCCAGGCAACAATCTACTGCTCTATATCCTACAAGATAAAGTGAATATGTGGCACATGGCAGGAAAATGGTATATTCATTATATTCTAAAATGTCCTGTTGCATGCCTTTATAATGCCCTGATATATTGATAACATTGTCATAGGACTGGCCTCTGTGCTTAGAAAAATCAGTTTTGCAAACTTCACATAAATAGTGAAGTACTTGATTTGCAATTTCTTCACCTGTATGACTTTTTAACGTAGTGAATGTGATAAATTGCTTGACAGGTTTTCCATCTGTTGGAGATACGTATCTTAAAACAACACTTAGCTGATCTGTATGAGAAAGATCAGGAGTGGAATCTATATAGACAAACTGAAATGTTGAGCTATACTTATTTCACTGAAAATAGTTGATCGAACTTTATCACTTATTAAGTTTATTAATTCTTCACACATTGTTTTAGACATATACGTTGGGTTGCCCTTTCTTGTGTTACCATATTTTGAGATGTGACCTGCTAGAAATGGATCAAACTGGGCAACAAGTTCAAGTAACCCCTCAAATTTTCCCTTTTGTGGGGACCCAAACACTTCATTTCTTCCTCAGAAAGATAGCCTGCTTTCAGGCAACAATGCGTTGCAAAACAGTTTTCCAGTACTGACGTTCTTCATTAATTTGTGTCTCCAGTTCATGAATTAAGCCAAAACCATGTCTTTGGTTTAAATATGACAATATATAATCTCTGTGAATTGAGTTGTTTTCATGTTTATCTATCATATTCAAGTTGCACCAATCGCTAAATCCATCCATAGCAAATTGAGAATTAAATTATTTAGGACTGAATAGTTTGCAAGCAAAACAATATACAGAGCTGACTGATGGAGAATACAGTAGCCTGTCCCTCTTATAATTTTCATCATTAGCTTTGTACCCTAGAAATATATTCTGGCTATAGAACCTTGTTTGTTTACCATTCAGAAATTTTCAACACAAAATTTTAAATGGTCCACTGTGATGTTGACAATCACTTGGTCCTCTTTTGATCCAATAATTTACATTGTTAGAAGAAAAATTATTTTGCAAAACACAGGGCCCTGTGGCATCTGGCATGGAACCTGGCATGCAGGATGGATATTGGGTCAGTGAGTAGAGGGGCCAGGTACAGTTTCAGATTCTAAAATAGTTTCACTTTCTATATTATTATTATTTACTACAGCAAGGAATAGATGCAGAAATTGGAATAAATTCTGTTCTATTTGTATTGCTATGAGTAATTTCAACACTAGCAGTACTAGTACAATGATTTGCACCCATTAAACTTGAGCGTTCAACAGAAGAAGTCTCTTCCGATTCATTACGTTTTAAAAAGGATGTTAATTTTGGAATTGTCTTTAGGGATTCACAAATCCTTTTCTTTTTATCTTCTGCAAGGTTTCATTTTTGTGCTCTGCTTAGTTGTTGCTGTTTCATTTTACCTGGATATAAAATTGTCACTTTTTAAATTTAGTTCTACCGTAGCAAATAAATTTGAATCATTGAAATAAATAAAAAGTATAAAACAAGTACAATTTATAAAATAAAGTTTACATTCAAATTTGAATGTTAACACAAAACTTTATATTTGAAAATTAGTAAGTAAAAAAAATTGATTTGGAACATGTAATTTTGTTCTTCAGGTTTGAGATAGTCAAAAGAAATAGTAGTTACAAGGCAGTTGAAAACAATTTCATTTGTTTGTTGTACAGTGTTTGTTGGTGAGCCCTTTGCAGATCTCCACGAGTGTATTTTATCTTGAAATAATACTTAAAAACTTGGCACACTCACTTTCCATCATTTGATGCTGAGTCTTCACAGTTCTTTGGACTACTGCTGATACCCGACTGAGGTGAGAGCGATCTCAAAGAGCGTGAAACAAATACAAGGGTATGCTCAATCTGATTTTGGTTTGCTTTGGGAAGGACCAGATACGTCACGAGTCACGTGATTATAGTGCCCCTGGCGCGTTCTTACGTGGTAGATGAGAGAGAACTGAATGTGACGTTATACCCTATTGGTCCGAAATGAAAAAGAAAATATAATTGTTCTTGTATACAAAATTCATAAAATGGTATCAATTTCATTTAGTGCCCTACCAGTTGTCTTCCACTGTGACACTCACTTTTCCTTTGTCCTGTTGCTTGGCATCTATGGGTCTTTGCCTTGGACAACTGGTGACCCTGTTTTGTTGACGCCCTACGCACATGCTTACCTTGCTCGTTGGGTAATCCATCCTTGGGTGTACAAGTCTCTTTTTGAGTCTCTGCTTTCAAGTCTTTTGGGTATTTACCTAGGAGTAGAATTGCTGAGTCATATGGTAGTTCTATTTTTAGTTTTTTGAGGAACCGCCACACTGTTTTCCACAACGACTGTACCATTTTGCATTCCCACCAGCAATGGATAAAGGTTCCAGTTTCCCCACATCCTTGCCAACATTTGTTTTTGTTTTTTAATCTTAGCCATCCTAGTGGGAATGAAATGGTATCTCATTGTGGTTTCGATGTGCATCTCTCTGATGGCTAATGATGCTGAGCATCTTTTCATGTGTTTAGTGGCTATTTGAATGTCCTCGTTGGTGAAATGTCTATTCAAGTCCTTTGCTCATTTTATGATTGGGTTGTTTGTCTTTTCGTTGTTAAGTTGTCAAAGTTTTATATATATTTTGGTTATTAGATTCTTGTTGGATATATGGTTTCCAGATATTCTCCCAGTCAGTAGCTTGTTTTTCCAATTTTTGGTAGTCTTTTGATGAACAAAAGTTTCTAATTTTTATGAGGTCCCATTTATTTATTTTGTCTTTTGCTGTTAGTGCTTTTTTTGTTATATTAGATAATCCATTGTTGAAAGCTAGGCCTAACAGTATTGCCCCTGCTTTTTCTTCTAAGAATTTTATGGCTTTAGTTTGCACATTTAGGTTCTGAATTCATTTTGAATTTGTTTTTGTGTATGGTATGAGGCATGGATTCTGTTTCATTTTTCTGCATGTGGAATTAAATTTTTTCCAGCACTATTTATTGAAGAGACTCTTCTTTCCCCACCGAATGGACTTAGCACCCTTGTCAAAAATCAATTGCCCATAGATGTGTGGGTTTACTTCTGGGCTCTCAATTCTATTTCATTAGTCTATGCGTCTATTGTTATACCACTTGGACTGGGTTTTGAGGGAGATGAAGAAGACGTCTGAGGCATCAGCTTTTTTATTGGAGCGTTCCTTCTGAAGGAATAGTGGACACTTTGGGTAGCTTTATTGACCATCCGTCCTCCCCACTCCATCGCATCTTCTGCCTGGGAATCCCACAGCACTTTGTGGCCATCCTGTGACCCCGTGCGTCCTCTGCTGGGGCTCACTGAGGGGTAGATGGGAGCTCAGGCTCTGGATTCAGCGCACTCGTGCCCACCATGCCTCAGCCACTTGGTAGCTGTGTGATTGAGCCAGTGACTGGGCCTCCCCATGGCTCTTCTTTAATATGGGCTTTGGGACAGAACCTCCCCCTTGGGCTTGCTCTAAGGGTGAATTGTGGTCACCCGGGGAAGCGCTTGGACCAGGGCCTGGCTCATTATATGTGTTGAGTAAATGTGGCCTATAGTTCTGTGTTTGACTCTCATGTATCTAGAGTCCTGCTTGCTGCCAACTCATAGGTTCCTAGAAGATAAGGGAGGGCTGACCCACCCTGTGGGCCCTGTGGCATCTGGCATGGAACCTGGCATGCAGGATGGATATTGGGTCAGTGAGTAGAGGGGCCAGGTACTAGATTGAGCCCCCTGCAGACTCTCCTCGGTGCCAGGCACTGGAGCACTGGAGGGGTCAGTACCTATCCCAGTCCTTGGCGACCTGCCAGCAATCTGAGGTATCTGTGCTGGGAGACAGGGACTCGAGGGTGCAGTGGGTACTCTGATAAAGGGCCCTGAAGCCAAACTCTGGGGCAAGAGGCTCTGGCTAAGGAAGATGCCCAGTCTGAGTCTTGAAATAGGAGCAGGCCAGGCAAAGAGGATATTGTGAGCCCATGCGTGTGTGTGTGTGTAAAAGTCATTGCAGGTATATGAACCAGCTCCACATGAAATCAGGGAATAGTCTCGTGTGCTCAGGGAACTTCAAGCCAGTTGGGGTGACTGGAGTATCAACTTTGGGAATGGGGGTGATGGGAAAGGCTAGGCGAAAACAGTAGGCAGAGGTGGGCATTGATGCTGGAATGAAGGGTTTGTTTATCATCTCGTTGGTATGGATGACACCACCCCTACCCCCAGGGGTTCTGAGGGAGATGGAATTGAAACAGGGATTGAAGAGAAGGGTAACAGGGGAAGAGAGAGCATGGGTTTTCTGGGGGCCCTGCCCCCTACCCCAGGCTGGCTCCAGGGTGACTCCCAGCAGCAACAGCAACAGCGGCCCCCATATTGACGATCTGTATGGAGAAGGCTGATGTATGGAGGGAGGAAGGCTGACCCTGGGTTCCAACCCCCATCTCTCAGCTTTGCAAGGCTTCTGTCAGCTGCCTTGGGTGGCAGCACCCGCCCTATGCTGATGGCTCAGCCCTGCCAATCAATACATTGATAGCCCTGGAAGCTTAATGGACAGGCTGGGGGTGGGGAAGGTGACGTGGCAGCATCACTGTGTCCTGGCTGGGCAGGGTGTGAGGAGTGTGACAGGAGAGAGAGAAGTTGGGCTGAGGGGGCTGAGCAGGACTCAGATTCAGGGGTGAGCCTGGTTTTCCACCTCCTCTTTCTGTCCAGGGCTGCTGGCTGGGGGAAGAAACGACAGGGGCTTTGAAGCCAGTTGCTCTTGTTGTCTGCTGTTGAGTCAGTCTGACTCATAGTGACCCTATAGGACGGACTAGAACTGCCCCATAAAGGTTCCTTAGCTGTAATCTTTACAGGAGCAGATCGCCAGGTCTTTTCTCCCATGCAACCGCTGGGTGGGTTCAAACTGTTGATCTATCAGTTAGCAGCTGAGCGCTTAACCATTGTGCCACCAGGGCTCCAGAGAGGGGTTCAAATTTTGACTCTGTCTCCTACGTTCTGTACAACTTGGGCAATCCTCTGGTCTCTTTGTGTCCCCCTTTGTCATCTGTCACATGCTCAGGTGATAGGTGATGTGAGGAATAGGGGGGTGGGGCTTGGCAAGTGCTCAGCCCGGCCCTGGCACCGAGTAACACCCAGTTAGTGGGTTCGCTGTCAAGGGTAATAATAATCTGAAGGGCACTGTGGCTGGCAGCTGCTCCAGGCCAGAGTCCAGGCCTGCTCTCAAGGGAGGATGTGGGGAGCTGCATTTTGGGGTGGATAGGGTACTGACTTCTCCAGGGACCACCCTAGAGTGGGTGCAGGTCTCAGGTTTGGATCTAGAGTTTGGAGTAGTGCTGAAGGCCTTGGCTTGGAGATGCCACTGTTGGTGGGAGGCGGGTGGTGGTGAAGTGTGGCCAGAAGTCTGTGGGCCACCCCTCCTGGGGCCAGGGAGACCCTGCCATTCTGGGCAGGCTGACTAGAGACAGTGGCACCGATCTCAAGCAGCCACCTTGAGGAGCGGTGACCTGTCTGGGAGGGGGCAGTCTGACCCCATCTTCCTCGCTTGGGTAGGTGGGGTGAGCTTGAGGCCTTCAGTCCTTTCGTACCCATCCCCTGAAGCTTGTGGCCAGAACAAATTGCTGTCCTGAAATAGGGGAAGGGAAGTAGGTGAAGGAGAGAGAGGGAGAATGGAAGCTGGCAAGGGTGAAGTGGTGGCGAGCTTATGCTCTAGAATGAAGGGGAGCTGCACTTGAATCTTAATTCCTTGGCTCACCAATTCTGTGACTCTGGACAAGTGATTTAACCTCTTTGAGCCTCAGTTTCCTCATCTGTAAAATGGGCATACTAATCATACCTACTGATAGTGTTACTCTGGGTATTACATGGAATAATTTACCTAAAGTGGTTCTTAGCATGGAGGGAGTGCTCAATAAGTAGGGCTGTTTAAAAAAACAAAACAAAATAAGGGAAAAAACAGTAGTGGCTATTATTACTAATATCTTTTTCTGAGATAAATACTATAAATGATCCCCATTTTGCAGATGAGAA
Source organism: Trichechus manatus latirostris (assembly GCF_000243295.1). Classification (NCBI taxonomy): domain Eukaryota; kingdom Metazoa; phylum Chordata; class Mammalia; order Sirenia; family Trichechidae; genus Trichechus; species Trichechus manatus. The sequence goes on along the minus strand of NW_004443947.1, from coordinate 8,455,478 downwards.
AACGGAGGCTTAAAGAAGTCAAATGAGTTGGTAATCTGGGGTGGAACCAGGTAATGCATAAAGTCAGCTAGTCATTTTGTTGTTAAATGCCTGGGTGTGTGCGTGTGTTTGTGTCGTGTGTGTATGTAGGTGATATGTAATGTGGCGGATGTCCATGGGAGGTGGCAGTGTGGCCCTGGAAGAAATAGGAAGTCCCCACACAGGCCTTTCAAAGCTATGAGAGGGTCTGTGAGGCTGGTGGTTGCTGGATGCCTCGTGGGAGAGGGTCCCTGGAGAGAATCTGGCAGCTTCAGGGCTGGGGGCTCATCCTAAGCTCTTTCACCCCATGGCAGGTTCCCATAAAGGTTCCCGAGAAAAGAGGCTTGGAAGATAGGCAGGGGCTAGATGGTGAGGGACACTCGGCCGTGATCCTGTGGGGGGTGGGCACCCAGGCCAGGGTTTTGAGCAGGGAGATGGTATCAAGTTGTGTGTTGAGGACCTGCTCCGAGGGTGCACTTGACGAGGGCAAGAGTGGGCAGTGAGGTCTGCCCACGAGGATGGTGCCCAGGACCTTGGTAGACCCCGCGGGCAGGGGACATCTGACCCTACTGGGTCCTTGCTGCCCCTGGTGCAGTTTCTGGTTTGGGGAGCAAATATTCTCCCCAGAACTAAAGCTTTCAAGGCAGGGGAAGGGGCCAGGTGGTTGGGGTCTTAGGCTGCAGGGGAACCCTGCTATAGGACACCCCTCTGTGGGAAAAGCTTCTTCCACCCTCAAGATAATTCATGTTTACGGGGTTGAGGGAAAGGCGCCTTCCCTCTGCAGAAGGGAACATTTGTTATGTGCCAGCCCTTCTCGCTTTGCGAGAGTTGCAGCAATTTGATTTTTTTCACACAGCAACTTTTCAACACCCCTGATAATCGTGCACTTGGAAGGGCGTTAACCGGGAGAGAGCAGCTCTGGCTGTCTGGGGAAGCCTCGAAGGCAGACCTTCTCTCAGGGCAGCAGAGGGAAGTGAGCTGCCACCAGCCAGCAGGAAAGGAGGGGGCACGGAATGTTCCTCAAGGTGGTCCCACATTGTGGGAGCTCTAGAGGTAGACCCTGTGTCCCTGGAGGAGTTGCCTCAGAGGTCAGACCTGTGAAATGAGTTCTCCCTCCACAAGTGGGTGAAGGAATTAAACAAGTGCCATACCTAGCCATTCTTCTGAGGCACCTCTGGGTGCACTCAAATTGCTAACCTCAAACAGTTAAATGCTGGACTACTGGCCAAAAGGTTAGCAGTTTAAACCTACCCACAAGTGCCTCAGAAGACAGGCCTGGCAATCTGTTTCTGAAAGGTCACAGCCTTGAAAACCCTATGGTGCAGCTGTACTCTGCACACATGGTGTTGCCATGAGTTGGAATCGATTCAACAACCGTAGCTAGAGTGCTTCTTAGCACAGTGCCTGGGACAGAGAACCCCTTAGCAATCGATAGCGTTATAAACACCACACATTGTCCCTCTGCTGGGCACTGTGCTTGTTTGGATCGTGAAGTGGAGGGGCTGATCTTAGCCTCTGATTTCCCAGTCTGAGCCAGTTGTTTAACAAACGTTTGCTGAGCGCCTCCTCAGGGCAGGGCTGGAGGTCCAAGGCTGGACCAGACAAGCTTTCTGCTGTCCAGGAACTCGAGGGACAATAAACTATTGAAGTAGAGTGTCGTAACGCAGCCTGGGGGTGGGGTGGGGCAGGAAAGACTTCCAGGAGGAGGCACCTCAAAGCAGGTGTCAGCCAGTTGGAAGGGGCCAGGGGTCTCCAAGGCAGAGGTTTCACCTGGAAGCCCAGGAGGACCCCTGCCTTGCCAGGAGGACAGACCCTGTTTCTGTGTCAGAGGCCACCCCTGCTAACTCCCCCGGGGTTGATCCGGCTACAGAGTGTGGCTTAAACGGTGGAAGCTGGGCAAGATGGATTGTCCCTGCCAACATCCTGGGAAGGGCCACCTGATAGGCCCTCTGACCCTGGGTCACCCCACTGCTTCTGTCCAGTGGGCAGGGAGAAAATCATTAATGGGAAGCCGGCTTCTGGGCCAGGGCAGCTCCCCTTGGGGGCCTGGGGTTAGGAGATTGGTTTGACCTCTGGTCAATAAGGTCTCCTGTGAGCAGGAGGAGAGGAGAGGGCCAGGAGGGATGCCCAGAAGTCCTTGGGGGAGGGGAGAGGCCCAGCCACCTCAGGAAGTTATTCTAGGGAGGTCGAGGGCATGAGTGGCGGTCTCTAGGACATGCCCCCAGGTATGGGCCTCAGGGGCATTGGAGCTCTTTCCTTCGCATGAGTCCCAAGCTGTGATTGGGGATGGGGGCTGACCGTGAGGGGTAGTGGAAGCCAAGGGGGTACATATCTGGGGGACCAGCAGCCCACCTGGCTCCACTGGGCTGGATGGCTCACAGGAACGGACTAGAATTGTCTGAGCCTGTTTCTTCATCTGTCAAACGGAGATGATAAGCGTTCCCATGTCACAGGGTTGTTGGGAGTATCAAAGCAGTACCATCTTCCTGAATTGTAATCTGCACCAAGGAAGTACCCTGGCTCTTGGGGTGTGAGAGTGTGATCTGCTGTGTTTGTAGGGCTTTACTTTACCAGCATGGAACTGACTCAGACTCATGGTAACCCCATGTGTGCAGAGCAGAGCTGTGCTCCATAGGGTTTTTGAGGCTGTGACCTTTCAGAAGCAGATCACCAGGACTTTCTTCTGAGGCACCTCTGAGTGGGTTTGAACTGCCAACCTTTTGATTAGTAGTCAGGCACTTAACCGTTTGTGCTACCCAGGAACTCTGGGCTTCACTTAGAGCTTAAAGAGGCTCTCTTTTGTTATATCAATAGTTACCCCTACTGAGTGCTTACTCTGTGCTAGGCACCGTTCTGAGCACTTTATGTGTTGTTTTATATGTTTAATCTTCACAGTAATCCATGAGGTGGGTACCATTATCATTACCTCACCTTATACATGAGGAATCTGAGGCACAGTGAGCTTAAAAGCATGCCTGAGTTTCTCTTAGCTAGGGAGTGGCACACCCTGGGGTTTGAACCTGGGCCCTGTGCTCCTGATCATCATAGCATTTCTCAGCAGGGGGGCAGGCAGGACCCAGCAAGGAGGGCCTCAAGGACAGGGCCTGATGCCTGGGGGCTGCCTGCAGGAGTAGTGTACGGGCTTGGGGGCCACAGACACCTGGGTTTAACTCTGCCATGGCCCACTCTGTGACCTTGTCAGTTAAGCTTCAGATCCTCAGTTTTCTCATCTGTAATATGGGGTGATACATTTATCCAAAGAATTATTGCGAAGGTTAAATAATACATCCAGTTGAAGTGCCTGTGAGGCGGGGTGGAGGAATGTTCAGGTCAGGTTGGTGTTACAGAGACCCTGGCTGGAGCGTGGGGGCCTAGCAATGATGAAGACACGACCCCTGTCCTTGGGAGCTCACAGTTGAGGGGAGGGACAGAGGTGTGGCTAGCCAAGGTTCCGAGAGCTCTGCGGTGGGCTGGGTGGGGCCGTGCTCTCACGGCAAGGGGTCCTGTGTGGTCGTCCTGCGTGCCCAGCGTTGTGCTAGAGCTTGTGGGCTCACAGAACAAACCCAGAGTCCCGTTCAGTCTTCTGGGGCCGATAGCATGACACAGGGATCCAAATGGCAGGTGACGGGAAAGCCTAATTAATGCTCAATGGCATGATAGGACTCTAACGTGTCTATTCAAAATTCATTTGTTCGTTCATTTATTCAAAAAATGGTGTTTCTGCTGTGCTATGGGCTGGGGGTATAGCAGCGAACAAGGTACAGCTCCAGCTTTCATGGTTCTGCCAGTCTAGTGGGGGAGACAGATAATAAACAGATCAGTAGATGCTCTGTCAGGTTGCGAAGTCCTGAAAGAAAAGCAAAGACTGGAAAAGGGATGGAGAGTGACGGAAGTGGGTGCTGTCTCAGAAAGGCGGTCAAGAAAGGTCTGTCTGAAATAGTGGGGAAGCCAGCACAACTTGTCCAAGGCAGTAAAATTTAAAAAAAAAGAAAGATCTGTCTGAGGAGGCGATGTTTGAGCAGAGGCCTGAATGAAGCAGAGGGGCCAGAAAGAGCTTTGAGGTAGAGGGAACAGCAAGTGCAAAGGCCCTGAGGCAGGAGTGTGTTCGGAAGTTTCCCAGGCATAGTAAGGCAGCCATGTAATGAGGGGAGAGAGTGGTAGGAGATGAAGGGGGAAGAGCAGTCGTGGTCTCCCCATGCAGGTCCTTGACGTCAGTAAGATGGGAGAGTGTTGAGAGGGAAGGTCCTGATAATCGTGCACTTGGAAGGGTGTTAACCGGGAGAGAGCAGCTCTGGCTGTCTGGGGAAGCCTCGAAGGCAGACCTTGGATTTGAGTGGAGGATAGACTTCCGGGGAAAGAGCGGAAGCCAGGAGGTCAGTGAGGGGGTGGTTGCAAGTAGTCCGGGTGAGAGGCAGTGGTGGGGGACAGGAAGACTGGAGAGAGATGTGTTGGCATAACCAGAGAAGGCTTCCTGGAGGAAGTGGACAGACAAGAGGCAAGCCTTGAGGGATACGGGGGATCTCAATGGGAGATGCAAAGTGAAGGCATCTTCAAGAAGGGTTGTGATGTGGGCAGATACTTGGTGTTGGGGGTGGCATGAGGGCCCTTGGGGGGTGGGGAGGAGACCTCCAGCATCAGCTTCCAGGGGAGAAGTTGTATTGGGCTCTGGTCCATTCATCCCCAGAATGAAACTCGCCAGCCCCTCCTTTTCTGATATGAACCCAAAGAACAATTATATGTGCCCCATCAATCTCCCATCTCCATATCGTTTTTGACACTTCCCCCTTCCCCTGTTTGCTCAGTTTATGTAATCAGGTTGGGGACATTGTCCCCCCTGCCACCCGCAAGTTTACAGAGAAGGAATCTGAGGCAGAACAAACTGTGTGCCCAAGGTCACTCCAGAAACCTTACCTTCAACCTGCTTGCTTTAACTCGGGGCTGATTCTTAGCTTTGCCACTTCTTGGCTGGGCCACATTGGGCAACTTACTTCTCTCTGAGTTTCAGTTGCCCTATCTGTGGAATGAGGGTGTGTGTGTGCAGTGGACCTGGCCCAGAGCCTTGCTCTTTGATGGGAACGTTGCTGGCTCCTGTGTCGAGGCAACCCAGGAGCTCCCGCGTGGCTCACCATCTCCTTTTCCCTGCCCAGGTGCTGGTGGCCGAGGAGAACGTGGACTTCCGCATCCACGTGGAGAACCAGACGCGGGCTCGGGACGATGTGAGCCGTAAGCAGCTGCGGCTGTACCAGCTGTACAGCCGGACCAGTGGGAAACACATCCAGGTCCTGGGCCGCAGGATCAGTGCCCGCGGCGAGGACGGGGACAAGTATGGTATGTGCCAATCCCCTTTGCCTACAAACACACACTGTTTAAGGCCTTGAAGGACTCAGGTTGAAATCTTAACTTTGCCATGTCCTGGCTGTGTGACTTGAGACCTGTCACTCAGCCTATCCGGGCCTTAGTTTCCTTATCTGTAAGGTGGGAAAGCAATAGTGCATTTTTGAGAGCCTTGTCAGGAGTATTAACTGAGGACGTGAACAAAAATTGCTTTGCTGCTGGTGAACACCCCATAAATGGCAGTCATCATGGGTGTCAGAGCTGTTGCTGCCTGGGGATTGCCTAAAGCAGGTGGCTGTTCCTCATGCCCCAGGTTCAGACACTCCGAGGGAGAACCTCTGGGTAATGCTTTTTGGATGCTGCTGCTGATGCTGGTGGAATCTGGCCTGGTGGTGTATGTGCGTGTGTGCGTGTGTGTGCGTGTGTGTGCATGTGTATGTGTGTGCTATGAGCTCGAGTTTGTGCACCTGTGAGCCACAGGCATTCGCAAAACCTTGGGACATGGCCCCCTGAACCTGCCCTTGACCCTGGAACTGCCTAGCCCCCACTCTGGGGTGTTTGGAGCCATCATCCTCTTGCTGCCTCCTCAGAGCGGTCTGGGAGCAGTGAGGCACCCTGACTGCCCTCACTCCCCAAGCCCCCAGCCCACAAAGACCCTCAGCAGTGAGCGAACCAGACGTGACCTCGCCCTTCAGAACTTGTGGGTATCTGGCAGACACGGAGCACATTCTCATCATCCAGGTTATTTATTTAAAGTTGCTGGGAAGGAGAAGTAGAGGCTGCTGTGAGGCCCCCTGGTCCCTGACTCTCGACTCTCACTGGGAAGTACCCCCTGCCCCCTGCCCCATCCCTGGCTCTCAGGCTTAGGTTTGGGGAGCTGTGACTATGGGTCCTGTGGGTGGCGGCTGAGCCTGCCAGTCTGGGCTCCTTTGCAGCGGTGCCCCCGCTGCCCGCCGGCTCCTGCCCACTGCAATTGGGACATGACAACAAGACAAATAATTTCTTGGACCTTTTATCTTGGACACCATTTATTTTCCCTCAGCCCCGGGGCAGGATTGACCTCATGGTAGGGCCCAAGTGTGGCAGCTGCATCGCCACTGGGGGTGGGCTGGGCCAGGCCAGCCGGGCAGGGCTGGGCCACGCAGGCAGTGGCTCGGGCTCCGGCATCTCCAAGCCAGCTGCCTCCCTCCCTTCTCCTTGCCTCGCTCACTACTTACTGCCTCCCTTCCACGCTCTCTGTATTCTCTCTTCCTGGCTATTGCTGCTTTTATCAGGGCCTCTCAGTCTGAGTCCTTCTCCCCTCCTTCCTGGTTCTCCCTCTCTCCCCTCTCTTTGTTTTTGTCCATCTCTCTGTGCCCCCCTCTGCACCATCTCTGTCCTTCTCCCTGTCCCCCTCCCTCTGAGCACAGTCCCTCCCCTCCTCCCCATCTCTCCCAGGCCCTCTGCTGGTCACCTCTCTGGGCCTCCTGTGGCTCTGTGTCCCCCTCCCCTAACACCCGGCTGTGCTGGGCAGACCCAGGTGGCAGTTTTCCCTGGGATCTGCTGTCCAGTTGCTGCCAGAGAAGGGGCAGCTGGCTGGCCGGGCAGGCGGGAGGTGCCCTCCTGGGGAGCCCGGAGCTCTCACTGGCCCCTCCAGGCTGGGAGAGTACAGGGGGGTCAGACTCTGGTCTGAACCATCTGTCCATGCCCTGAGACAAGAGGCAGGAGTGCGGAGGATGAGGAGCCAGTGATGCAGGCTCCGCTCTAGCAAGCCCATGCCCTCTCCCTTCCTCTGCAGAGCTCCCTGTGACCTCGGGCAAGCCCTTTGCCTGCTCTGGGCCTCAGTTTCCCTTCGGTAAAATTTGAGGGTTGGTCTAGAGCTGTGCCTCGTGTAACTGTTAACTTGCAGGTGAGTCATCAAAGGATCTTGTGAAAATGCAGATTCCAGATTCTGCAGGTCTGGAGCGGGGCCTGAGCTCTGGCATTTCCAGCAAGCTCGCAGGTGGTACCCAGGGATCACACTTGGCATGTTGAGGGGTTGGCCAATCATGGCTTCTTTTCCAGTACCACAAACTCCATGATTTAGTAACCCTCTCTCAGGGAATATTTTTATACACTCCCACCAACCCCCCAATACCCAGGGCAGCGTGGGGTGGGGCCTTGCTGGCTGGTGCTGCTCCATTTAAATGTTGAATTAGAAACGCAGATGAGGCGCAGGGACCCCATCTGTGAGCCCTGGGAGAGGAAGTGAGACAATGGAGCCAATTGAGGCTTCCAATCTAGATAATCAATACAAATATTATTGGGAGGGTGATTTATGTGGCTGGGTTGGGCCAGGAGGATGGGGCTGTTCTGTCGATCTGCATTAGGGGATCTTCCCTGCCTGTGGGGGAGGGGCAGTGGCAGTCCTGTCCCAGCTCGGGCCAGGGTGCCCAGGATGGTCCAGGAACTCGCTCCCTCCTTCTCTGGTTCAGTCCAGCTAACAGAATCATGCAACCAATTTAATACATACTTAGTTAGAATCATATAATTTTATAACGTGCCATATCTCAGAATTTCAGCAAACACCCAGTATAAACAAGATCCCTATAAATGCCTGGGATCTGGACTCCCCATGAACATCTGGAATCTCAGATTCTTATAAATACCCCAAGTCTATAGGAGGCGCTAGACTCAGCCTCGAAGGGCTTCAGGTGGAGGTCCACCTTTGTCTGGGTGCTTTGCATCAATGGGCAGTCCTTCAGTGAAATCTACATGGATGCGGCTGGGGCTTCTATGCCTTGGTGTTCTGCAAGAGGGTCTCCTCGTGGCCCCCAGAGCACTGTGGGAGCCTCAAGGGTGGGCTGCTCCAGGAAGAGAGGGCTGTCTTAGCTTGGGGCTGGTCTCTGGGGGAGAGGACAGCAGCCAGAGAACTGGAGGCTTTGGTGGTGGTATACCTGGGGGGAGGCAGGGCCACCCTGCCCACCTGGGATTACATCAGCCCCTCTCCTTCCTGCCCTCTGTCCAGTCACCCCTGTCCTTCAGGCAGTTGCCACCTGGAAGAAAGAGCACTAAACCAAGGACACCTGAGTCACACTTGTAGCTCTGCCCCTGAACAGCCTGCAGAGCCTGGGGCAGGTGTCTCTGGCTGTGGGCTCAGTTTCTTCGTCTGACAAGTGGGCATCAGAAGGCCCTATGTCACCTGCCCCCAGGTTGATGCACCTAAGCCCAGGATATGGAGGCATCTGCTCCTCTTGGCTGCAGGAAGGATGGCTGCTGGGTGACTGGAGGCGGAGCCCCAGATGGGGATGGGCAGAGGGAGAGCCTCGGGCAGCTGAGCCCAGACCTAGGAAGTATCAGGGGTCCCCACATTGGGGGTGGGGCTGAGGGCAACTCTGTTTTTAAAGCCTTATGATTGAATGTTTCTTCTGATTTCACTTGTCTCTACTTGAGACAAAAATTACTTAAAAAAATGTTTTGCCAGAGTCCAGCCTTCCAGGACTGCGCAGGCCAGGGGAGGTGCTGTGCCAGGCAGGGAGGCAGTAGTGGGAGGAGTTGAGCATGTAGACTCGAGGCTGGTGGGGTTTGAATCTCAGCTCCAACACTTACTAGCTGGGTGACTGTGGATCTGTGAGTTAGCCTTCCAATACTGTTTCCTCTTCTATAAAATGAGTTAATTGAAATGAGATAGTATCTTATGCCCTAAGATGATATTATCATTAAAGCAAGAATTTTAATAGTAACTACCTATACTCATTTCTGTGAGGGGGTTGGGGGAAAGAGGGTACGGCCATGGGCTCAGGTTGAGTCTCCCTTCTTAGGTTCCAGAAGGGACCCTGGAGAAGAACGGGTGCTGCCTCTTCCCACTGGGGGACCCTGGCATGTCATACAGATAAAAAGAGGGTCCTGCAACCTGATTCCAGGCTGCAGGGTCTGGCTGACCATGATCGGGCTGCCGTCCCAAGCCAGATGAGGAAGGGTCTTTGGACCTTCTTGTTGGGTATGGTCCAATCTTGCAGTCACTCATTCAAGGACTAATTACTGAGCATGGGATACAATGGTGAGTCAGACATAGCTGGCCCAGCCCTCTGGGCACTCTCAGTCTAGGCCTCTTGCTCCTTCCTAGGGGCTGAGTTTGAGTGGGAAGAGCCTGGGCCACTAGCTTGCTCGGTGATCTTGAGCCCGTCCCCTTCCCTCCCTGGACCTCAGTTTCCTCATCTTTAATGGGTGGGGCAGGGAGGGATGCGTGTGTGTTGTTGGTACTCTGCAGGCTTCCTTCAGCTCAGGCCTGGTGTCCGCCAGTGTCAGCCTGCCTTTGCTTGGGCTCAGCTCCACCAAGCAGCCTTCCTGAGCCCCCCGGCTGGGGGACATACACTGAGCTCCCATGCATGCCCTTGTTCCAGCGAGGACCCTGCGGGGGTGGAAGCCTATGTTGATGTGTCTGGCCCCCCTCTGAGAATTTGAATCCTGGGAAGCAATGAACCTGCCCTGCTTTCTGCTGTGTCCCCATGTTCGGCTCAAGGCCTGGCAGAGACCAGGCACCCCTAAAGGTCACTGGATGAATGAATAAAATGATTGTGGGGGCATCTCCAAGCATAATCAGGGGCTGACTTGTATGGATCACACAGGAAGGGGATGAGCTGGAGGCAAGGGTGGGAGGGAGTCCTCTTGTCCCCGTTTCCCCCACCCTGGTACTCTAATCTGCTGGAGGGCTGAGTTCCAGCAAGGAGTAAGGTCCCCAGGGCTGAGGAAGCAGAAACCCCTGCTCTAAGTGTGAGCCCCCATAGTCCATGCTCCAAAATGTGAGACCATGTCACTCCTCTGCTGAGAGGCTCTTATCTCACCTAATCCAAGTCCTTGAATCAGCTGCAAGGCCTGGTGCAGCCTGGCTCCTCATTGCTGCTCCAACCTCAGGCTCTTGTCTTTGCTTGCTGTGCCCTGGCCACCATGGCCACATCAGTCAGGCTCCTGGCTAAGGGCCTTTGCATTGGCTGTTACCCCAGCCTGAGAATATTCTCATTAGACACCCCCACAGCTGCTTCCCCACTTCACCCAGGCTTCTGTTCGATTGTCCCCTTATCAGAGAGTCCCTATCTCTGCCCCTCATTGATATATTTTTCTTCCTCGCACTTCTCACCATCTGGCATTATGCTATGCATTTAGCTTTTCACTGTCTTTCTGTCCTGCTGTAATAAACACAAACTCTTCGAGGGTCAGATTTGTCTGTTTTGTTCACTATTGCATCCCCAGTGCCTGGAGCTGACCACATGGCAGGTGCTCAATATCTGCTTGAGCAAGTGGGTGCCTGGTGCTTCCTGTGTGCATCTGGGGATGTGGATATGGATCACTCCCCTGGCGACATCATGGCAAGGGGCTTCTCTTCATGCTTGGGGAGGTGCCTGCACAGAGCTCAGCACACAGTAGGTACTTAGCAAATCAATCCTTCCGTCCCTTCCTACCTCTCTCCCTCCCTCCCTCTTTTCCTCCCTTCCTCTCTCTCTTCTTTCCATCCAACTACCCATCCACCTGTCTTTCTGTCTGTCTGTCTGTCTGTCTGTTGGTTTGTCCATCATCTATGAGAGCTGACCTTGCACTATGCAGTGGGGATAGAGGGAGAAACAGACCCAGCTTCCCCTAGCAGCTCTCTCAGCTGGGAAGGGGCATTGATACCTTAGTCTGAGCCCCCCGCCCTCTGAGCTCATGGCCCAGAACTCCTGTCCCTGGTGAGGAGTGGCCACCCATGCCTCACTGACCCCACAGCTGAAATGGCTACACCAGAGCTACAGCGAGGATTAAATATAGCTCTTGATCAATCCTATTGATTTTTTCCTCTTCCTTTCCGGTGAGCTCATGTGGCCTGCAAACCTCCTCAGGGACTTTAGGAGAAGGGGAACTGTGGGCACTTTTAGAGAAAAGACCTGTGTGTGTGTGAGAGAGAGGATGTGTGTGTGTGTGAGTGAGTGTGTCTGTATATGTGTGTGAGTGCATGTCTATGTCTCTGTGAGTGTATGTGTGTCTTTGTGTGTGTGTGTGTGAGTGTGTGTGTATGTGAGTGTGTATGTCTGTGTGTTTCTCTCTCTGTGTGTATATGTGTGTAACAGTGATGGGGAAAGATCTTCAGAAAGGATTCCTTCTCCCCTAGCCCCCACTTCTCTCTCCCTTTCCTGACCTGGCCCACCTTCAGAGGGGAGGAAGGGAGTACTGATTTGGCGTGACCTCCAAGCTCCTTTCTAGCAAGGACGTCTCCTTGCTGCAGGATGATGCTTGGAGAGCCGCCAGCAGCACTGTCAGTGCTGGAATTGCAGCGGCCAGCTGCTGGCCACCTGGGCAGGGCCCACGTGGGGGGCCGACTCTCTCAGCTCTCCCTGGCTTCTAGCTCCCCACTTCTCTCACAGGTCTGGGGATGACTTACCCTGACGCGTGGGGAAAATAAACCCCATTCTCCAGCTTTGTTCTCTGGGTCCTGCCTCCTGCGACTCTGTCACTACTCTCTTTGTACTGTGCCTCTCTCTGGCTCTCTGGCTACCGCTCTGTGCCTTTCTCACCCCTCCAACCAGTGATCTTAAAAGTGAGGGTCCGGATCACGTCCTGGGAAGCCCAGCCAGGGGATCACACTGGAGTCAACCAATCAACGTCACTTCTCTTTCCTCTGCCATTGCCTGTTTGCAGGGTGTCTGTCCACCCTGCCCAGCTGCCTCTGTCGGACTCTCTGTATCTGTCTGTCTCAGAACAGCTGGAGTTCCTCTACCTGTGTTCAAATCCTGGTCCCACCACTTGCTAGCTATGTGACTCTGGGCAAGTAACTTCACTGCTCAGTCTCAGTTTCTTCATCTGTAAAATGAGGGTAATAGTTCCTACTTCCTAGGATTGCTGTGAGGACCAAATGAAATAATCCATGTTTAGACCTTGGCCCAGTGCTGGCTAAGTGCTCAGATAAGTATTAGCTGTTATTTTTTAGTTATCATTGTTAATCCAGGCATTGAAGAGAAACAGGGAAAAAAGAAAGAGAGCTTCCTTTCCAGCTCCTTTTCCTTCCACTCTCTCTTTTTTCCTTTCCTGCTTTCCACTCTGGTTGTGGGAGAAGGAGTGGGTGCCTTTGAGCTCCATCTGTCCCACCCCTCCCTGGTCTGCTGGGCTCCTGCTATGTGCTGGGCCCTAGGGAGACTTCTGTGGGGTGTGGAGCTCCCGCTTTTGCACTAGCCCCTTCTGGTTCATGCAGCCTTTTCTTCCCTCGCCCAGATCTGAAACCCTTCCTTGCCACTCTAACTGTGGTCTGACCCAGTCTTGGTGCTCCTCAGGGCTCCCCCCATCTTCCAATATTGGTTCCAAGGCACCTTCCTCAGGGTGGTCCTAGGGGCCGCCTCCTGTCTCAAGGTCATTTGGGAGTGGAGCTGGGGAGGGATGGGCCCCAACCTTTGGCCCTGCAGGTGTTTCTCTACCCATCGGCCTCTGCTCCAAGAAATCGAGTACAAAGAGAAGGCCTCACCTGCCTCCATTTGGTGTTCACTCACTTACTCACTCCTCCTGGGAAGGGACTAGGGTGGAAGAGAAGTGGGTGGTGGGATAGACAGGCTAAGACCGAGAATTCTGGGCCAGCCTGCCCAGGTTTGCATCTTAGCTCCATCACAGTGTGACCTTGGGACTCAGTTTTCTTATCTGTAAAATGGAGGTAATAATAATAGTTCTGACCTCATAGGGTTGTCATGAGGATGAAATGAAATAATGTACATAATGTAGCTAGAACAGTGACCCAGAGTAGAACTGTCCCCATAGGGTTTCCAAGGAGTGGCTGGTGGATTTGAACTGCCGACCTTTTTGTTTAGCAGCCAAACTCTTAACCACTTACCACTACACCCCCAGGGCTCCAATAATAACAGTTCTAACCTCACAGGATTGAGGATGAAGTGAAATAATGCACATAATGTAGCTAGCACATAATGTACCAGCACATGGTAAGCTTTAAATAAATGTGAGTTACCGATATTTCTCAGAGGGACAGAAGCAAAAGAGGCCTTAGAGGTCACCTGGTCCTGGTCCAGAGAGGGACGGGGTTTTTCTCTTGGTCACACAGCAAGTCAGAATATGTCATAGTAACACTGAGACTGGGGATGGGGTGGGTGGGAGCTCCGGGTTCTAGTATCTTGAGTAGTGCAGGCCAGAGATTGCTCTGGCATGGAGAAAAAGGAGTGGGGAAGAACGCTGACTATGGAATCAGAGACCAGGATTCAAACTCCTATCCTGCCCTTACTAGCTGTGTGACCTTGAGCAGATCCCTTCACCTCTCTGAATCTCATTTTCTTTAACTTGTAAGTGATGTTAGTCATACCTACCTCACAAGGTTGTTTATTCATTTAATGAAATTTATTTATTGATCATTTACTATGAGCCGGGGGTGTGTTGCTGCTGCTGCTATTGTTATTGGTTGCTGTTGAGTCGATTCCGACTCATGGTGACCCCATGTGTACAGAGTAGAACTGCTCCATAGGGATTTCAAGGCTGTGACCTTTCAGAAGCAGATCGCTAGGCCTATCTTCTGAGGTGTCTCTGGGTGGATTTAAACCACCAGCCTTTCAGCTAGCCATTGAGCACTTAACCATTTGCACTACCTGGGCACCTGGCTATGTGTTAGGAGCTGGAAATCCAAGTGGTGAACAAGACAGATAAGTCCCTGCCCTCATGGATAAGAAAGGTAATGGATAAAATAATTGCAGAGAAGAGCTCTGAGGAAAATAGAGCAGGGGGTGGGGAAAAGCTGGGTTGGGGAGAGTGGTGCTGACGTTAGACAGTAAGGCCAGGGAAGGCCTCTCTGAGCAGGTGACGTTTGAGTCAGAACTCACTATGGGAGGCTCTGGGTAAAGCAATCTCCTGGCAGAGGGAAAAGCAAGTGCAAAGGCCCTGAGGCAGGAGTATGCTTGGTATGTTAGAGGAGGAGGCTTGTGTATCTGGAGGGCTGTGAAAGAGGGGGAGCAGTGGGGACAGTCAATAGAGGCCTGAACATTTGCCTCTCATGGTCCCCAGTAAAGAGTTTGGATTTTCTTCTAAGTGGGTTGCGGATCACCAGAAGGCTTTTAGCAGGAAAGAGACATAATTAAATTTATATTTTTAAAGGATCCCTCTGGCCGATGTGTAGAGGATAGCCAGTTTGGGGCGGGGTGGGGAAGGGTAGCAGCAGGGGCAGGCTGTTGAGCTGTGCAGGCTTGAGGTGATGGTGGCCCGCCAGGTGCGGAAGGAGTCTGATGAGGAATTGAATTAGACAATGTCAGAAACCCCTCCCGCCTGACCTGGTGCAGGCTCCATGCATGGAACTGAGCTAGATGAGGCTTCTAGTTCCCGAGAGTGGCATCTTGGGGGCTTGGGGACATGAGAGCAGGGATCAGGCAGGCTCTGGTGGCAAACCTAGCATGGGTGGTGTCTCTCTCTCTCTCCTTCTCTCTCATTCGCTCACTCTCTTGCTTACTTGCTGAGAACTGCTGCTGCTATTACTCCCCAAAGACTTTACATAATTCTGGCCCAGATCCCTCTTCATGATGTCATGCGCCAAGTGGAGTCTAGGTCACTCCGTTGCATGCTGCGGTCGGTGGGAGAACAGAATTCTGGCTCCCCTGGTGATGTGGCCTGGCGCAGACCCTCCCCATGCTGGGTGGGGGCAGCAGGTGGGGGGGCAGTCAAGCCCTGGCCTCAGGCCCATTTGGCCTGCTCAGGCAAGGGCAGAGCCTCCTGTGGTGGATCTGGCTGATGCGTGGTGGGGAGTGGGTTTTGGGGCCCATCTCCCCAGAGCCCTGGGCCCCTGGAGCCCAGGCCCCAAGCATAAAGAGGCAAGCTGACCTGACATCAGCCCCTCTTGCTAGGTTGCCTCATGGAACCTCAGTTTCCTACTCTGTAAAATGGGGACAAGGATACCCAATCTTGTGGGGATGTGTGGCTTCAGTGGGCTCACACAGGTGCCAGGCTGATGGGTAGTAGAAGCTGTTCTGAGGACAGAGCTCAGGCACGTGCTGGGGGAGAGGCGAACAGAGCAGAGTCTCCCCTTGGACTCACGTGGGCCCCAGCCCTGTGGCTTCACCACTTTCCTTACAGTCGCCCATCCCTGCCGAGCCCCCAAACTCGACTCCCCACTGCCGGAGAGAACCAGAAGAGGGTAAAATCCCCTCCCTCATGCACAGATGAGGAAACTGAGGCTCAGAGGGGGATGTGGCTTGCTCAGGGTCACACAGCCTGGGATGGCAATGCCAGAAGTGGAATCTGAGCCCGTGAGTCCCAACCCGAACTGCTTTCTGATGTACCTCGCGGCTGTGGGGATGGCTGTGACCCTGGAGGATACCTGGGAAGTTCAGATCAGAGGGCAAGACTTGGGGAAACAAGTTCTGCTCCATCTCCACCCTTTGCCACACATCTGATTTTTCCACTATGTTTTTTTTTTAATCATCAGGAAAACTGTTATATAGTTATTAGGGAACTTAAACAAGTTGCTGAGTTTCCTCTGCTCAACCTCTGAGAACAGGGAGCTAGGCTCTTTATGGCATCATTTTGAATAAGCCTCACAATAACTGTTAAAGATTAGAGATGATGTGGCGCGAAGAGTTAAGCGCTTGACCACTAGCCAAAAGGTTGTGGTTTGAACCCATGCAGAGGCGCCTTAGAAGACAGGCCTGGTGATCTGCTTTTGAAAGGTCACAGCCTTGCAGACCTCATGGTGCTGTTCTACTCTGCACACATGGGGTTGCCATGAGTCAGAACTGACTCGACAGCAACTAACAACAATATCCTCATTTTACAGACGAAGAAACTGAGGTCCCACGTCATACAGTTGGCAGGTGGAGTCAGGAATTCATGTCTAGATCTGTGCATTCCAGTGCTTTCCCCTTTTCCCTTATACATGCTGCCTTCATCAGTAGAAGGTCCTAGGAGCTGGAGACCCTCATGACCCACCCAGTCCCTATCATGTGTGAGGCCTGAGCTAAGGGAGGAGATGGAGAAGCAAGTCCCAGAGCTGCTGTGATGTTTGGCCCTGTGTTCCTGGGACCAAGCTAACCAGGGAAATTATAGGGAGTTTGAATTAAAGGGGAACAGGGAGGATCGAGGGCTTGTATCACCCCCCTCATCTTGGCGTTGGTTAATACTCCTGACTCAGTGTTTACTAGAGATGGGGGGAAGGTGGAGGGAAGAATGTGCCTCCCCTTGTTTCTAGAATTACTAAATTCTTGTTAGATCTTTAAATTTTATGTAAATTCTTATTTTTTTCATGGAAAGGTGGGTATCATATTTTAATTAGTAGTAGTGTCAAAGGAGGGCTAGATTAATTATTGGAAATCTCTAGTTCCAGATGGTTTTAATTTTCACAGCAGGGCACTAAGGTATATATTTTTAAAAAAATTTATTAAAATCATACCTAGTGTATTTTAGGGGCACTGAGGTACACTCTTTGTGGCTCCAAGGATACTGTACTCAGGAATTTGGGGCTGTGATTTTTGTTATGGAGAAGTAAGCCCCTTGTCACTGAAATTAAAATTTTGTGGGTGAGGGAGGGGCAGATGCAGGAAGGGAGTGTGAGAATGGGGGTGGGGTGCAGAGGCAAAGAAAGCAGCAGTGGAGGCTGGGGAGGGGAAGACCAGGCATAGGGGTTCAAGACCAGAGAGGAGAGTGAGCTCAGAGAGGGTGCATCTCTTGCCCAAAATCACACAGCACCCTAATGGGGAGAAAATGTGGACTGGCAGAGGGACAGAGAAGGATCTGGACATAGCATACCTAGTCAGTGGATGATGACCGTTTAGCAACTTGTTGTCCTTGTTTAGTCAGAGCTGTGGGGGGTCATCTCTGGACAACCCCGTCCTGAGGGGGTGGCCTAGCATGGGGTCTCCCTCTCCTAGACCAGGGGATATTCAGTTCTGATTGGGACTTCTGGGCTCCTGGGAGTTAGTCACCTCTCAGTCTTGGTGGGCTTGATTGAGGGAAGTGGGATATCCTGAATATATCCTGGGGGCTCACACCTCCCCTCCATGTGCCTTCCCCACTTCAGGTGGCCAGGGCAGAGGTGCCAGGGGGCACTCTCAGGGCTTCCAGGAGTTCGCCTCTGACCTAACTCTGGAGGAAGTAACTCGATGTCCTCAAAGACAGGGTGTATGTAAGTGTGTGTGTGTGCGTGTGTGCATGCTCGCATACACCTGTCTGTCTTAGTCTTGAGACCGCAGCTTCTCTGCGGTTATTTGTATGACAGTTGGTCCTGCTTTGAGAAATGTTATTTGTATGGTTGTCTATCTGGCTTTGGAGAATGAGGTTATTTGTATGGATCTCTGTCCAGCTTTGGGAAGTGGGGTTATTTGTATGACTGTTGGTTCTGCTTTGGGGCATAGGGTTATTTGTATGACTGTCTGTCTGGCTTTGGGGAATGCGGTTATTTGTATGGCTGCCGGTCCTGCTTTGGGGAATGGTGGAGAGGGGTTGTGGGAGGTGGGTGATGGCGATGAGAAGACAGGTACACCTGTTTTTAGCCACAAGGGAATGACCAGGGTCCCAGGTGGAGCCAAGAGAGGCTGGGACTGGGGAACACGTGAGGGATGGCTTCCGTCTCCGATGGGACCTGTGAAAGGCCTCCCCATGCCTTATTTTGGGGGATGGGGGACAAGGGACAGGGTCAGGGACCATGAGTTCCTGAGTCTTTAGGCCAAGCCATTGCCCCTGGTAAAAAATGTGTCTTGTTCTCCTTCTGCCTTTCGAAGCCCAGCTCCTAGTGGAGACAGACACCTTCGGTAGTCAAGTCCGGATCAAGGGCAAGGAGACGGAATTCTACCTGTGTATGAACCGGAAAGGCAAGCTCGTGGGGAAGGTGAGTGATGGCCCTGAATTCCCGGGAACTTGGGGGTCCCCCTGGCAGCTCTGGGGAGCTGGGATGTGTGTCCAAGACCCTGTCAGCCCCAAATGGAAAACAGGCCCTGCGAGTGTGTGTATGTGTGTATGTGTGTGATTCCCATTGTAATCTCTTCTTTTCACCCCCTTCTTTGCCCGGCACACCAGCCTGCCAGGCCAAGTTTCCATGGCTGTGAGTTTGGGGTAACTGCAGGGCCCAGATCTCTCAAGGTGGAAGTGGAGCTTCGGTAGTGGGAGAAACTTCGGGGTGTCCTGGGGCTCCCCAGCTGAGTGTACCTGATGTCTGGGAACAAGGAACTGGAAGGCCAAGGGTGGTGGCTGCAGCAATTGTTTTAACAATCGCCAGAGGTTTATAGTGCTTTGCAGCAGCTGCCTACGGAACGTGGACTTTTGTCGGCTCACCAGGCCTCACGGTTCTAGCATTTCAGGAAGATTTTATTACTTTGCAATGGGCAAGAGAGCTGCGTGTAACGAATTAGGGCAGGGTGTCGAGATGGACCTACATGCTGGAGGCTCTGAGCCTCTACTGGTGCTGTGTCTCTGTGCCCCCCGTCTTATTTCTGGGTGTGCTTGTTTGTGATGTTCACACACTTACTTCCTTTGGGTGTTCACATGGAGGGTAACACTGGCAGCAGCTCTATGGTGGAGTCATGCTCTGTGTCCACCCTTCTCTCTGCAGGGACCCTACGCACCTCCATAGCCATCTTGCATAATGTGGGGAGGGGGCTCTGTCTGGGCTTGCATAATGTGGGGAGGGGGCTCTGTCTGGGCAGGTGGAGTCGGGGTAGAGGGTAACCCCAGACTGCAAGGGAGGAGAGCTTCTCCTGCTTGAGGGCAAGGCCCTGGATGATTATCAGTCCTTTACTACACCGCCTTTGGGGAAGGAGGTGACCACAGTCTTGTAAACAAGCAATGTTTTTGATTTTTCTGAATGGCCACTTCCTACCCCTCTCTCTGCCTCCTCTCCTTTATGCGCAGGGCGCTGAGGAGAGTGTAACATGCCAGGGACCTGAGCCACGGTTTTGTCGTATTATTATTATCAGTTAATAATAACGGTAACTACTGCCTCCCTTAATTGAGCACCTACTTTCTGCCAGGCTCTGAGCAAAAATGCTCACAGAGAATCCCATGAAGTCGCTACCATTATCTTCCCCTGTTTCACAGATGTGAAAGCTGAGGCTTGGCAGTGTCCCGGGCACTTGTCCCAAGTCTCACGCTAGAGCTAGGCGGGATTCGGAGCCCTATTTGGAAGGAAAACATTCCAGCTGCACTGCCCACAATCTCTTAAGCGTCCCAAAGAGCAAAATAATAGTAATCCGAAGAGCGCGTCTTCTCGATGCCGAGGAGTGGTTTTAATTAGTGATTCACTCTGCAAAGCCCCGAGGCCAGCCGGCCGGCGTGGGGGC
>NW_004443947.1:8419688-8435357 GCF_000243295.1 Trichechus manatus latirostris | reverse complement strand
CCAAGGCGTCTCCCTCCCCTCCTTCCCGCCCGACCCCCTCTTGTAATCCCTCCACCCGCTTCCCGTCTCTTTTCTTTTGGGCTGCTTGGGGTGGGGGGCTCTGAGGGCGCCCCTCAAATCCACCTGTCCTGACTTTGCTCAGCACAGGTCCCCGTTTGCCTCGCTCAGTCTCCTGAAGCTGGAATCCTTAGGCTTCTGGGTTGATGTCCTACCTACAGCCTCCCTGACCCTTCAGACCCCAAATCCTGGGATTACCTGGCCTTGAGAGTCCCCTCTTTCCCTAACCCCTGCTACTGCCTCCATTTGGTCTCATACCTTCCTGGGAATTGTGGCTCCCTCTCTGGGTGGGGTTCCCAAGAGTAGGGCTCCACCCCCAGCGTTTCCCCACTGTCCCATCCTCAGCTTTCTAAAACACAAAGGAGATCAAGTCTCCCTGGCCCCTACCACCCTCCGCCCCCCCAAAAAAACAGCAACAATAAAAACAAATACAAACCCACTTCCAGTCAAGTCCATTCTGACTCAGTAGTGACCCTGTAGGACAGAGTGGGTTTCCAAGGCTGTAAATCCTTTGCAGAAGCAGACTGCCACATCCTTTTCTCCCAGATTGGCTGGTGGGTTCCAACTACTGACCTTCCAGTTAGCAGCCGAGCGCTTAACAACTGTGCCACCAGGGTACTCAAATTCCCCCAAATCTCCGAGGTCCTGGGATACTTACTTACTCCTCTGCCTTGCCTGAACCAGGTGAGTCAGGATTTCTAAGGGTGGGGCTGAGGCTCAGGTATTTTTTTAAAAAATCTTTGAAGGTGATAAGTAGGGTCATAGAGCTAGTCAGAAGCAGAGACAGGAGTCAAGCCCAGGAGTGGCCTGCCCTTAGATTCGCATCTGCTCGTGTCTGAGTCCATGGTGGGGATCTTGTGATCATCGTGGGCCCCATGGCTGCCTCCCAAGTAGCCCCCTGAGCTCTGGGGTTTTGGGAAATTCAGCTCCCAGTCCGTCTCCTCAACCCCCTTAAATAAACCCAAACATGTATTGAACATGTTTGTCAGGCACTGTGCTAGCCCCTTGCACATCCCAAACCTTGCTTTGTTCCCATGGTGGCTGTGTGGGCCTGGAGGAGGGTTGTGACAAGCAGTGCCTGGTCTTCCACACTCTTTATCCACATGGACTCAGTCTCTGGATGGAACAGAGGAGAAGTGAGCTGCAGGGGCAAGGGCAGGTTCAAATCCTGGCTCTGCCACTTACGAGTTTCATGACTTTGGGCAAGCCCTTTTGCTTCTTTGAGGTTTGTTTTCTCCTATCAGGTAGAGTCTACTTCAGTGAATTAAGGTTAAATGAAATAATAAATAGATGTGAAAATGTCTGGCCTATAGTAGGCGATGAATGAATGTTGAATGAATAAGTCAAAAGGGAAGGAGTCCCACTGGACCAGGCAGAGAGCTCTAGCCTCTGCTTGCTTTTCCCCCTTCTCAGCCACATCCCCCAGGAGGGGCCTCTCATAGCTCATGACTGTCTCTGGGACAGACTAAGTCTAAGGAAACCCTTTTATGTGTCCCTCGCACCATGTGTTGCCCAAGAAGCTCTCACCCATTCAACCACAAACTCTCTGGAGATGCCTGTCTTGGGCTCAGGCCTGTGCTGAGCTGTGAGGGCACTAAGAAACAGTCCCATCCTCACAAAGCTCCTGGGCTAATAAAGAGGCAAGCAGACATGAATTGCTCTTTTGGGGGTTAGAGGGAGGAATGGGTGCTAGGGGGGTCCAGAAGATGGAGTATGTGAACCCAGGAAATTTTGATGCTTGAGTGGAATCTTGAGGGAAGAGGAGGAATTGCCCAGGGATAAAAATGGTAGTCAAGGAGGGCTTCCCAGAGGAGGCAGTTACTGTGCTGAACCTTGAAGGATGAAAAAAGCAGTTTTCCAGGCAATGGCAGGTATTATAGGTGGGCAAACAGCATAGTATGGCCTTTGTTCAGTTTGCTCTTATTGTTCAGTTGAGAGCAGCCAAGGAACCTGGACTCAGGTCAGACAGAAAGCTTCTAGAATTATCCATGGGGGCCCAGAACCCAAGGACCACTCCCCACAACTCCCGTTATACATATGCCCCTGGATTCCCCCACAACAGTCCCTCCCATGCTGTCCTCTGGGCCCCAAGTATGTTGTACAGTCTGCTGTACAGTCTCCTCGAAAGATCTCATCCTCCAAAGAGTGTTTTCTTACCCTTGCCTGTCCCTTTCTGCAAAGTTCAGCACTTTGTCTGCAGGGCCCAAGCTTGCCCTCTGCTCAAAGGTGAACGTTCCTGGAAGCTCCAGCCCGTTTTCCACTTCAAACAAAAGGCTGGAACTCGCACCTCAGTCTCCACACACGGCCAGAATGCTGAGCTTCCAGCTTGGCTGGGCAGCCGTCCGGAACGAGGAGTGGGCCCGGCCTAAATTTGGAGATGTTCGTTGGAAACTCAAGTGCTGCTAATTCAGGCCTTCCAAATTTGTGTGTTTCCCACTCTTCCCCATAGAGCAAGTCGGCTGTCTTGGGCAGGAGATTCAAAACCCTGCCTTCCCACCACCCTTTGTCCAGAACAGATCCAAGGGAGGGAGGCCAGACCAGTCAGAACCATCTGCTCTTCAAAAATAAGTTAGCAAGTTCCTACTGTGTGTCAGACTCATTTATAAGCACTCGTTCCTCACAGCACCTTTGTGATGCACAAGTCATTGGTCCTCATTCTGTAGATGAGGAGTCTGGGGTTTAGAACGTGGAATTAACTTGCCTGAGGTCTCAGAGCTGGTTCGGCTTCTGACTCCAAATCTTGCTCAGCATACCTTGTCTTCCAGGGAGTTCCCACATTAGCTTGGGAGCACAGGCTCAGGAGTTTGGCTGTGCTAAAATTCTTATTTTTGGAGCCCACTAACCGACTTCACACCAAACATTAAAATGCACTTACAGTACACGTTAAATGTAATTTATATTTAACGGTGTAACAGTGGAGTTAAGCTACCGTTGAGTAGCTGTCCTGATATCGGGTTTTGTACACGACGGTTGGGACTCTTTTCTGTTGCAAGTGAAAGAACACAGTCTCACCTGGTTTAAAGGAAACAAAATATTGACCTAATCAACTGTGAGGTAACTTGAGCTTCAGATGCAGCTTAATCCAGAGCCCAAATGATGTGATCAGGACTTGGTATCTCCCAATCTCTTCCTCTTGGCTTTGCTTCCTTTCTGCTGGCTTCTCTGTCAGACATTCTCCTCATGGTGATAAAATAGCTGCCTCAGCTTCAGCCTTACATACTTCCCAAGTTGAAATCTGCCTGTGGTTTTTGAGGGAGTGCCTGGGTGGAGTACCAGCTGCTTACTGAAGCGTTGGCAGTTTGAACCAATGCAGAGGCACCTCAGAAGAAAATCCTGGAGATCTGCTTCTGAAAGGTCATAGCCATGAAAGTCCAGTTGCACTGTGCAACACATGGGGTTGCCATGAGTCAGAAACGACTGGACAGCAACTTTTTTTTTTTTTTTTTTAATAGAAAGCTCTTAAGGACCATTCTGATTGGACAACTTAGGTCGCATGCCCAGCCTTTAACCAATCACCAAGACCTAGAGGAAATAATATTGTGAGTGGCTAGGTCTGGGACTTTTGCTCTAGTAGGATTGAGGTAGAGCCTGGTGGAGAGTGGGGAAAAGGTGGATTCCTAAATGACAATGGGAATCTGTTACCTAATTGGAAGGTAGAGAAGGGTGCAGGAGTGGCGGATATCAAAAGTCCATTCCACTTGTCCAGGAAGTGAAATGGCTGAGGCCAAAGCTTGGTTCTATGTCTATGACTCCTACCTCAGGCCCTCTCTCCTCTGCTGCCCAGAGCTATGGCCACACTCCCGTGCCCTTATCACCTAGCTCTGCCTCTCTGCACCCTGCCCTCCCCTTCTCACCACCTCCTCCTCTCTTCCCTGCAGCCCGATGGCACCAGCAAGGAGTGTGTGTTCATCGAGAAGGTCCTGGAGAACAACTACACGGCCCTGATGTCAGCCAAATACTCTGGCTGGTACGTGGGCTTCACTAAGAAGGGGCGGCCACGGAAGGGCCCCAAGACTCGGGAGAACCAGCAGGATGTGCACTTCATGAAGCGCTACCCCAAGGGGCAGGCCGAGTTGCAGAAGCCCTTCAAGTACACAACGGTGACCAAGAGGTCCCGGCGGATCCGCCCCACACATCCCGGCTAGGCTGACCCACCGTGGCCCCTGCAGGCCGCCCCAGCCCACACTCACACTCACAGAGAACTGCATCAGAGGAATATTTTTACATGAAAAATAAGGAAGAAGCTCTATTTTTGTACATTGTGTTTAAAAGAAGACAAAAACTGAACCAAAACTCTTGGGGGGGGTGTGATAAGGATTTTATTGTTGACTTGAAACCCCCGATGACAAAAGACTCACGTAAAGGGACTGTTGTCAACCCACAGGTGCTTGTCTCTCTCGAGGAACAGACAACTCTAAACTCGTCCCCAGAGGAGGACTTGAATGAGGAAAACTACACTCTGAGAAACCAAAGTCCTTTTTCCCAAAGGTTCTGAAAGCAAAAAAAAAAGAAACAAAGAAAGAGAAAGTGGTACAACCCAACAAACTGCCCCCTTCCCCAGCTCCCCAGCCCTGCCTCAAACTCCAACAAAAATCGCTCTCTGGTTTGCAGTCATTTATTTATTGTCCGCTGCAAGCTGTCCCGAGACACCGCGCAGGGAAGGCGTGCCCCTTGGAATTCTCCGCGCCTCGACCTCCCGACGACAGACGGCTTCGTCCAATCTTGGTGACCCTGCATTGCTCGCAGTTCTGGAAGATGCTGCTATCGACCTTCCGTGACTCACGTGACCTAGTACACCAATGATAAGGGAATATTTTAAAACCAGCTATATTATATATATTATATATATATAAGCTATTTATTTCACTTCTCTGTATATTGCAGTTTCATGAACCAAGTATTACTGCCTCAACAATTAAAAACAACCGACAAATTATTTAAAAAAAACATGAGGTGAGTGGCCGCCGGGGGCAGGACTCAGGCAGAGCGGCTCCCTTTGTGTTTCATAGTTCTGGGTCTGTTGTCTTTGTGCTGAGAGCTGGGCTCTTAGTCATTCATTCATTCATTCAGTGACTCCTTTACAAATATTTAACTATGCACCAGGCACCGTTCTAGGCACTGAGACTGCAACTTTACACAAAACAGAGGGAAATCTTTGCCTTCCAAGAGATTACATTCTAATGAGTCATTGATGCGTTGATTTCAGTCATACACACACATGTATTACTAGGCACCTCCTATGTGCAAAGGCTCTATTCTAGACGCTGGGGTCTATCAAAGAACAAATAAAAAAAAAAAATCCCTGACCACAGGGATTGTAGTAATTCATTGATTCCTTTCTTCATCATTTGATTTCTTAATGGATTTGTTTATTCAACACATTTATTAAGTACTGGCTAGTGTAAATGATGAATGTGCTCAGCTGCTAACCGAAAAGTTGGAGGTTCAAGTCCACCCAGAGGTGCCTTGGAAGAAAGGCTACTTCCAAAAAATCAGCCATTGAAAGCCCTCTGGAGCCCAGTTCTATGCTGACACATTGCCAGGCACTGTTATAAAAAAAAAACAAAACTAAACCCATTACTGCCCAGTTGATTCTGACTCATGGCAACCCCATATGTTACACAGTAGAACTGTTTCAGAGTTCGCTTGGCTGCAGTCTTTACGGAAGCAGATGGCCACACCTTTCTTCCCTGGCACTGCTAGATGGCCAATCTTTAGGCTAACATTAAGTGACCACCCAGGGACCTGTAGGCACTGTTTTAAGTGCTGGGAATTCATCAGAAAACAAACCAGACAAAAATCACATGCCTCATGGAGCTTGCAGTCTAGGGGTCAGTTGGAGTCATTTGTAAATCCTGCATGTGTGCGTACATATACGTATACATATAGGGGGTGATGGGTGGTGCAAACAGGTACTCAATCGAATACTAAGCCCAAAGTTTGGCCCACTCAGTGGCACCTCAGAAAACAGACCTGGAGATCTGCTTCCAAAAGATCACAGCCTTGAAAAGCCTATGGAGCCGTTCTACTCTGCACATGTGGGGTCACCACGAGTCGGCATTGACTCAATGGCGACTGACACCAACAACATACATATTACATGTATACATGTGTATATATCTTCCAGGCACAGGCTGAATAACACAGTGATGGCACCGTTCTCCTCAGCTGGTGGTGGAGGAGCCAGGGGGCCCAGGTCAGGTTGGACCTGGTGTTTTCTCTCCTTGCACGCTCACTGGCTGGAGCGTGAGGAGTCCATCTGGCATTGTTAACTTCCAGGCACACTTTCTTCTCAGTCTTCTTTCCCAGGGCCTGCCCCGGGATGTGGGGAGAGGCCAGGTTCATTTTGGGACTGAAAGTAGGTTGAGGGTTTGGGCATCCCTGCATAGTCAGGCTGGGGGAGGGAAACTGTCTCGTCTCTTCCCTTCTCCTGGCTTCCAAGCCACGTCTCTTTCTTCCTCAGGAAATTGCACATTCCACTCCCACCAGGCAGGGCTGGAGTCTGACTGAGAAGGGCCTCCTCCCAGGTCCTGCTGTACCACCCACTGCGCTTGAAGACGCCCCCTACCAAGAGTGGCCAGGAGGGGCTCCCAAGTGAGGCCTAAGGAGAGGAAGTGGCATGGGCCAGGACAGGGGCACGTTCTTTGCAGACTCCTGGCCGAGGAGGGGCTCAGCTGCTTCTGAGCCGTGCACGCCCTCGTGACCCAGGTCAGAGCTGGGGGGCCAAGGGCAAGCCTTGGTTCTGCTCCCTGTCTGCGTTATGAGGGTTTCTCTCCCCTTCCCGGGGTCCTGTCCCACCTGTCTGTGACTGGCCCACCTGCCTGTCACAGCACCTTTTCTTGGGGCTTTGTGAAGTCCTTTCAGATGTACAATCTCATTGCATCCCCAGGACTGCCTGTGAGGAAGGTAACTATTATTGTTTCCATTTTATAGATGAGGAGACTGAGGCTCAGGAATGTTAAGCCGCTTCCCCAGGATCACAGAATAAGAAAGTGGTGTGGCCTCTACTCAAATTCTAGACTCCGTAGGGTTACAAGAACTGCCATTTGGAAAGTGCCTACTGTGTGTCAGACCCCCAGCTAGGTGCTTTACATATACTGCCTGGGCATCTACCAAACAACCTTGTGGGGAGATAGGTACCCCCAACATCCATACTGACAGATGAACAAACAGGTCCAGAGACGTCACCGACTCTCCCAAGGCCTCACCAGTCGCTGTGAGCAGGTGACTGAGCTCGCGACTCTTTCTCTTTTTTTTTTTTGTACTTCAGGTGAAGGTTTACAGAACAAATAGTTTCTCATTAAACAGTAGTACACATAGTGTTTTATGACATTGGTTAACAACCCCACAACATGTGAACCTTCTTCCTTCTCGACCTTTTTTTTTTTCTTGGTGAAAATATGCATAGCCAAAGATACACCATTTCAAAAATTTCTATATGCACAGTTCAGTGACATTGACTACGCTCTTCCAATTGTGCTGCTATTCTCACATTAGATGAAGGTTTACAGAACAAAGTAGTTTCTCATTAAACAGTCAGTACACATGTTGCCCTATGACAATGGTTAACAACCTCGCAACACATCAACACTGTCGTTACTCAACCTTGGGTTCCCTATCACCAGCTTTCCTGTCCCCTTCTGCCTTCTAGCCCTTGTCCTTGGGCTGCTGTGCCTTATTAGTCCCGTTTTGTTTTATGGGGCTGTCCAATCCCCGGCTGAATGATGAACCTCGGAAGTGACTTCACTCTTTCTCTCTCTTTTTAATATTTTATTTTTGTTGTTGTTGAGAATATACACAGCAGGAGATACACCAATTCAACAGTTTCTACATGTACAATCCAGTGACATTGATTACATTCTTTGAGTAGTGCAACCATTCTCACCCTCCTTTTCTAAGTTATTCCTCCCCCATTAACATAAACTCACTGCCCCCTAAGTTTCGTATCTAATATTTCAAGTTGCTGTTGTCACTTTGATCCCATATAGATAGTTCTTAAAAGAGCATAATGTGCAAGAACCCGAGATTATGGTTGTCATTTATTGAGTACCTATTATATGTCAGCTTCTTTCACTATTATTTTACTGAACCAATAACCCTATGAGATGGGTGTTTATTATCTTTTGCATTGAAAGTTTCAGAGAAGTGAAATGACCTACCTAAAGCAATACAAGCTAGAAAATTGTGGAGCCAGATTTTATTCATTTATTCAATAAATACTGAGTCTACTTTGTGCCAGGTGCTGTCAAGGGGCCAGAGATACAACAGTGAACTGAACAAAGCCCCTGCCCTTACATTCCATTTGGGGGGATCAATAATAAACCAAATACATATAAAATATAATGCTAGTCATAAAGAAAAATAAAGCAGGATAAGGTGATATGGGGTGCTGGGACTATTTTAGACAGGGGCCAGGGAAGCCTCTGTAGAGGAGAGTTTTGAGCAGAAGCTGAAGGAAGTGAGGGAGAACCCATACAAACACAGAGGGGAAGCACATTACAGGGAGATGGAACAGAGAGTGCTAAGGCTCTGAGGACTGTCAAGGAATACCAGGGAAGCCAGTGGCACTGGAGCAGAGCTCATGGGCTGGAGAGTATTGGACGGGACCAGACCATGAAGGTCCATTGTAAGGACTTGAGCTTTTATTCAAAGATGGGGAGCCATATATGATAAGCCTTATACTTTCGAGGGATCATTCTGGTTGCTAGGTGAGAAGGACCAGCAGATTCCTGCCTGAAGCTGCCTAACCCCATAGCTCGGCTCTACACTACACTACCTTACATTGCCTCCCACTCCTGGCTCCAACTACCCCCCACCATGCCCCCTAATACATCCTTGGGCCTTGATCCTGGCTCACAGGCACCTCCTTCACCCAGGACCTTGCCTTTGCTCCATCACAGGGGCAATGGTGATGGTGGTTATTTCCTTTTCCTGCCCCTGTAGTGGGTCCTGACTTTGGAAGATGTGGCCTAGCTTCTGTTTACTATAGACAGTGCATGCTGGACATTTCCTGTGCTATGAGAAATATGCTAATGAGAAGTGCAGTGGGCTGGTGAGAAGATTTCCCAGCCATGGATGTTGTCTTCTTAGGAATGCTCCCTCAAGAGGGGAGGTTTTCACAGTCCCACTAGATAGGGAGCCTGGGTTATAACACCTACCACTTTCAGAGCACCTACTATGTACCAAGCACTGTCTTACTGAGCACCCCAACCAGCCTTTGGGGCGGGTATTTTTAGCCCCATTTTTATAGAACAGACTCAGAGAGGTGGAACAATTTTCCTGAGGTCACAGCTAGTAAATAGAAGGGATGAGATTTGAACCCAAGTCCTTCTGTCCCCAGAGCTGTAGCTTGACCCAAGTCTGGATGCTTGGAGCTCTTGGCATCTGTTCAGGGTACCAGTCCTTCCTCCCACTGTCCCTGGCCCTGCCTGGGGGCCCATCGCCTCCCAACCTACCAGAGGGAGGAGGCAGACATAGACCACATTCCCAGGTGCTAATGTTAGCCCATCTCTGACCCTGGAGCCCTTCCCTGGGATGACGAAGGGTACAGAAATCTGGGTTCTAGGGGATCTGGGTTTGTTTCTGGCTTGGCTGCGGTGCCAGCTGTGTGACGTTGGGCAAGTTACATCTTTTCTAGTCGCTGCATCTCTTATCAACTCAATTGTTCTTCCCTTGAGGGGCCAATGAAGTGCTCAACAGAGAACACAGAGGAAATAATTGGGGATCATTCCTGCCTGCGGGGAGAGGGGTTCAGTGGTAGAGTTCTCACCTTCCATGAGGGAGACCCAGGTTCAATCCCAGCCAATTCACGTCATGTGCAGTCACCACCTGTCTGTCAGTGGAGGCTTGTGTGTTGCTGTGATGCTGAACAGGTTTCAGCAGAGCTTCCAGACTAAGACAGACTAGGGAGAAGAACCTGGCGGTCTATTTCCGGAAACCAGCAATGAAATCCCTGTGGATTACAATGGTCAGATCGCCATCCAATCATGGGGATGGCACAGGGGTCCTGGCAGCATTTTTTTCCATTGTGCATGGGCACGCCATGAATTGGGGCTGACTCAATGGTAGCTAACAACAACAACAACGACAAATTCCTGCCCAGTAAGAGCTGGAAGGCGCCCACGCAGGTGTTCTATTCTCTTAGTTGCCTCTTTCCATCCCTGTAGCCTCATCACTTTACAGAGGAGGCAGCAGAAACCCAGTGAGGGGAAGTGACTTTTCCAGATCACCCAGCAGGTTAATGACAGGGTGCATTAGATGATCAATTAATAGTAACAACAGTGGTCATAGACATGGTGGGACATGGCAAAAGGAGGTGAGCCACCTCTTTTTCAGTGAGTTCAGGGGTCAGGGAGCCCCTTCAGGGGCCAGCTAGACCCCTCTTAGCATCCTTCGCAAATTGCTTTTCTGATCCAAAGCAGAGGGTGGGAGAGAGGGGTGAGGTCTCCAGGAGGAGCTTCTTGGTCTGGGACCCTCACTCGTTGCCCCCACTTCTACCTCTGTAATGCTGCCATGTGACAGACCTGTGCCCTAGCATTTCCAGGTGCCAGCAGGTGGGGAAGTGGGATGGCCCCCAACATCTGGGAGAGAGGTGGGCTTGGGGAAGAGGGTGCTCTCTCCACCTGCCCCACCCTTGGGCATTGTTTGGATTCAGTCTTCCCCCTCTATAGCGACCCCTTCCCCAGCCATTAGGGAACTGATGTTTATCCAGCACCTACCCTATACTGACACGTTATGATCACAATAATGTGGACGCACTCTGTTTAGCACTGTTCCTGGTGCAGAGTACTAACACCAGTTGTTATTAGTGGCCGTTGAGTCGGTTCTGACTCCTGGCAGCCCCATGTCCGACAGAACAGCAGAACAAAGTGTTGCCTGGTGCTGCACTATCTTTACAATCGTTGGTATGCTCAAGCTCACTGTTATGGCCACTGTGTATTTTGAGTGCTTTCCAACCTAGGGGACTCCTCTTTCAGCACTATATGGGACAATGTTCTGTTTTGATCCATAGGGTTTTCACTGGCTGATTTTTGGAAGTAGATTGCCAAGCCTTTCTTCCTAGTCTGTCTTAGTCTGGAAGCTCTACTGAAGCCTGTCCACCATGAGTGACCCTGCTGGTATTTGAAATCCTGGTGGCTTAGATTCCAGCATCACAGCAATACTTAAGCCACCATTGTATGACAAACTGATAGATGGGTGGTGGCTTGATACCTTGGTTATGATCTCATTTAATGCTTACAAAAACCTGGCAATATAGATGTTAGGATGTCCATTCTGTACATAGGGAAACCGAGGCCCATAAAAGAATGAGATTTGCTCCAGGTCCAGCAGTAGAAAGTGGCAGTGCTGAGGTTTGAACCCAGGCCTCACTGTTTCCACTTTTCACTTCACCAGCATTCCTCTCCTTCCCTGCCTTTGTAGGGGGTGGAGAGAAGAACAAAGCCCCCAGGCTTGGGAGAAGAAAAGCAATGTGCCCACTGGGGAAGGTAAGGGAGACTTCTCACAGGACAACCAGGAGGGGCTGTGGTTTGGGGTGTTCTTGCTAACCAGGTAAGGGATGGTGCAGGCCCAGGTGGTGCCCAGGAAGTTGAGGGCAATGCCCTCCTGGCCTACTGCCCAGCTGGAGCCTAACAAGTCCCTGGCTGGGATGCCCGGGGCTTGAAAGCCTCATAACTGGGCAAGGCCTCCCTCCCCAGCCTCAGGATGGGGCTTCCAAAGAAACAATAGTGAATTAGGTGCTAAAGATGTGAACGCTGCTCCCTAACCATGCAATTAAGTAGTGGGTCTGTTACAAACATTAGGCGGGGAGTTGAGGGCCAGATGGTGGCAGGACTCCCCCTCTGCCCAGACTGTCTAGCTTCTCGGCTGAGGTTTCCAGCTCTGGCATGGAGGGGAGGCGCAGGTAGCCCGGTGTCAGCCCCCTGCAGAGCAGGCCAATAATTAACCCAGCATCCCACCCCCTCCCATGGGTACTTCATGGACCTCATTAGCACTTGCCAGAATTTCTGTCCAGCTCCCCTGCTGGCAGAAGGAGCAGCTCTTTCAATGTTTGGCCTCCTGGGCTGACCACTCTGCAGCTGCAGGTCTTAAGTCGACCTCTGGGGCAGGTCAGAGGCACTGGCTGATTTAGAAAGACTATCACAGACTTATGTCTCATCTGCCCACCTTACTCAGGGCTAATGGTCATCTGTTGGGCATCAACTTTGTGCTTGCATTTTACCCAGTTGTGTCATTGAATTCTCACTCAGTCCTCTGAGGTAGTTATTTGTTAACTCTCTCCTACCAATAATGAAGGAGTCCCTGGGTGGTGCAAATGATTAAAATGCTCAACTGCTAACTGAAAGATTGGAGGTTCAATCTAACCAGAGGCACATCAGAAGAAAGGCCTGGCAATCTACTTCCAATGTACTTCGACACGTGGGGTCGCCATGAGTCGAAGTCGTCTCAGCAGCAACTGGTTTTACCAACGAGGAAACTGAGGCTTAGAAAAGGGAGGTCACTGGCTCAAGGTTATATGTCTGACTCTCCAAATCCTGCACATTTTACACTACGCAGCAGTCCCGCAGGGAGACGGTGTTATCCCTGTTTTACACAAGGACATAGTATCAGAGAGGTGAAGTGGCTTGTTCAAAGTCACACGGTCATTAAGTGGTGAAGCCCGGATTTGAAACTACGTCAATCAGGCTCTAGAATCTTACCTTTTCTCTCCTCCCCTCCTGTTTTCTTTTCTCACTCCCCTCCACTTCTGTCCCTGTATTATTCAGGATTCTTTTGGCTACAAGTGACAGAAACACTTGAAAACTGACATAAGCCAATAAGGAAATTTATTGGCTTGCGTAACAAAGAAGCGCGTAGGCCTTTGACTTCAGGCATAGCTGGATCCAGGTGCTCAGTCTCCTCTCTCTGCTTCCCAGTGGCTCCAGTAAAAGTTCCAGGGCTGACTGTGATTGGATCAACTCTCTCTATTTCTCTCTTGCATATTGTTGAACCAATCACTGTGATCAGGGAGACAGAATAGTTCAACTAGCCAGGTATAGGTCAGGAGCTAGTCCCTGGAGATAGGGTGATGGTGGGGGAGAGAATCCAGTCCCACCAAACCATAAGGATTGAAAATGCAGGCAGGGTGGTTTCCCAAAGGAATATGGAAGTGTTATTATCACAAGAGGGGGCAGTGGTACTTCAGTGGTAGAATTCTTGCTTTCCATGCAGGAAACCCAGGTTCGATTCTAGGCCAATAAACCTCATGTACAGCCACCACCTGTCTGTCAGTGGAGGCTTGCATGTTGCTATGATGCTTAACAGGTTTCAGCAGACCTTCCAGACTAAAACAGACTAGGAAGAAAGGCCTGGTGATCCACTTCCAAAAATCAGCCGATGAAAACTTTATGGATCACAAGAGTCCAATCCTGTTTTTTATGGGGTTGCCATGAGTCTGGCCAACTTGACAGCAGCTAACACACAACAACAACATTACCACAAGAAAGGGGCAAAAGCAAGAAAACCTACTCCAGTGGTCCTCACATCAGAGTGCATCAGAGTACCCTGGAGGGTTTGTTAGACACAGACTGCTGGGCCTCACCCCTAGAGGCTTGGCTTCAGTAAGTCTAGTGGGGGCCAGGGAATTTGCATTTAATAAGTTCGCAGGAGATGCTGCTGCTGCTGCTGCTGCTGGGGATTGAAGGAAAGGGCACTTTGAGAACCACAGATCTGCACCTTTCTCTCATCCTCATTTTCCTTCTCACCCTCATTGTATACTTTTGCCGTAAGAGGATGTGTTTCAGTCCAGGGCCTTCAGACTTGGGACATGTATCCTGTATATGCATTACTTTCCAGGTGGCACGTGGGTACAATAATCTTACAGGAATCGATTTACGCATGCTCAATATTCCTAAGTGCCCTTTCCGAATCTGATCTGCCAGAGAATGCCTCTGTGGCCAGCTGGTTCCCTTTCCCACTGCCTTTTTCACAATGTCCCTCCTCCACTTTACAGCAGAAAGGTTCCCCTCTCACCCACCCAGCATCTCACCACCTGCTTTGCACAGGGTTGTAGGAAACTTCAGACCAAGGAATGAAGGGACCATTTTAGTGTGGGGACGCTTCCTTTAATCATGGAGCCGTGAACTTGAGTTAAGGCCTCATGTTTCTCCCTGTCTTATGTGTTGATCTATTCTATAAGGGAAAAATATGGCTCCTGTTTTGGTCCATGTTGGGTTGTTCTGAATTCAGGTATATTGAAGTGGTGGTGGGAGTATCGACAATTTAATTATCTTGTCTCTTTTACTCCCCAACTCTTGTCCTGGAATTTCACTCCTGAGGGAGGGCATTGTGAAAGCAAGAGAAATTTTGATGGTGGGAATAACTTATTTTCAGGGGACACAAACTCATGATAGCGTTCTGTGCCTTATCTGTCTGTGTACCTACCTACCTATCCATCCATCCATCCATCCATCCATCCATCCATCCATCCATCATCTATCTAATTTCTTCCATCCATCCATCTATCCATCTATCTACTTGTCTAACTACCTACCGACCTACCTACCAACTCACCTTAAAAAAACAAACAAAACACCCATTGTCATCGAGTCGATTCCAACTTATAGTGACTGTATAGGACAGAGTAGAACTGCCCCATAGGGTTTCCAAGGAGAGGCTGGTGGATGCAACTGCCGACCTTTTTGTTAGCAGCCAAGCTCTTAACCACTGTGCCACCAGGGCTCCACCAACCAACTCATCTTGGAATTACAATATTCAAGATTTGGAAAAGCATGCTGGGAAATACCATTCTGGGTAAAGTGCATCTAACTGTGTTCATTCTCAGTCTTGAGAAAGAGCCTGGCATGTTTTCTCATCTCATTGATCTGTGTCTCTGAGGAGTATTTTGCTTGATTACAAGGAGGAGGAGGTGAAATTTTCCTAACTTACTTCCTACAGATCATCTTTGATGTTTTATATTTTTTTATTCAGACTTGTAGGGAAAATATTTTCATTTAACCTTTGCAAAAAGGTTATTGGCTACTGTAAATCCACATTCAGTTTTTTACTTGGGTGCAAATCTCTTATTTGTTGTCACTATGAATTTGTGCATTCTCACTGTGTACTTGCTAGATTTAGATGAACTTAATTTTGTATAATATAGATTCTACTGGAAAGAAAATTTTCAAAATTATTTTTGGGGATTCATAGGCAAAAAAATGTGAAGACCCTGTTTTGGTCTAATCCATGCATTTGTACACCCTACACTCACACACATACAGTCTTAATCTCGAAAACATTCTCCTGGGCACTGGCCACTTACCTGCCTCCCATAGCTGGGGGCACAGAGGGGCCTCTGTTTGGTCCCTGTAGCCCTTGGGAGCTCCTGGTTGAATGCTGGAGACAGACTTGTGGACACCTGGGCTGCAAGGCAGTGAGAGGAGAGCATGTAGATGGAGACCCAAAAGCTTTGGGTGCACAAAGGATGAAGTGACTACCTGGGAAGAGGGTGAGGGCTAGGGGTCAAGAAAAGAGGTGAGTAGGCATATCTAATCTTTGTCCAGTCTAATCTTTGTCTGAAGAGTGGTCTTTGGGAATGGTTTTAGTTCTGGGTTAACAGAGCATCTGGGGGCCATG
>NW_004443947.1:8411799-8413334 GCF_000243295.1 Trichechus manatus latirostris | reverse complement strand
GTTCTCAAGGGGAATGCTTTCAGACTCTCTCCATTTAGGAAGATGTTGGCTGTTGGCTTTGCATAAATGCCCTTTATTACATGGAGGAATTTCCCTTCTATTCCTATTTTGCTGAGCATTTTTATCATGAATCGGTGTTGGACTTTGCCAAATCCCTTTTCTGCATCAATTGATTAGATCACATGGCTCTTATCTTTTGTTTTATTTATGTGATGGATTACATTGATTGTTTTTCTAATGTTGAACCATCCCATTTATACCAAGTGGTATAAATCACACTTGGCCATGATGAATTATTTTTTGATATGTTGTTGAATTCTATTGGCTAGAATTTTGTTGAGGATATTTGCATCTATGTACACGAGGGATATTGGTCTGTAATTTTCTTTTTTTGTAGTGTATTTACCTGGTTTTGATACAGGGTTATGCTGGCTTCATAGAATGAGTTCGGTTGTATTCCATCCTTTTCTATGCTGTGAAATACCTTTAGTGGTAGTGCTGTTAACTCTTCTCTGAAAGTTTGGTAGAATTCTCCAGTGAAGCTGTCAGGGCCAGAGCTTTTTTTTGTTGGGAGTTTTTAAAATTTCCCCTTCAATCTCTTCTTTTGTTACAGATTTATTTAGTTTTTCTACCTTGGTTTGTGTTAGTTTAGGTAGGTAGTGTGTTTCTAGAAATTTGTCCATTTCCTCTAGGTTTTCAAATTTGTTGGAGTACAATTTTTCATAATATTCTATTATGAATCTTTTAACTTCAGTTGGGTTTGCTGTAATATCACCCATTTCATTTCTTATACAGGTTATTTGCTTCTTCTCCTGTTTTTCTTTTGTCAGTTTGGCCAATAGTTTATCCATTTTGTTGATCTTTTCAAAGAACCAGCTTTTGGTTTTGTTAACTCTTTCCGTTGTTTTTCTATTCTCTATTTCATTTATTTCTGTTTTAAGTTTTATTATTTCCTTTCCTCTGGTGCCTGATGGCTTCTTTTGCTGCTGTCTATTTGTTTGAGTTGTAGGATTAATGTTTTGATTTTGGCCCTTTCATTTTTTTTGGATGTGTGCATTTATTCCTAAAAATTGACCTCTGAGCACTGCTTTTGCTGTGTCCCAAAGGTTCCGGTAGCATGTGTTTTCATTCTCATTTGATTTCTATGAATTGCTTTATTCCACCCTTGATTTCTTCTAAAACCCAGTAATTTTTGAGCAGGGAGTTGTTCAGTTTCCATGTATTTGATTTTTTTCCCTTGCTTTTTCTGTTATTGATTTCTACTCTTATGGCTTTATGGTCAGAAAAGATGCTTTTTAATATTTTGATATTTTGGATTCTATTAAGGCTTGCTTTGTGGCCTAATATGTGGTCTATTCTGGATAATGTTCCATGTGTGTTGGAAAAGAAAGTATACTTGTCTGCTGTTGGGTGGAGTGTTCTGTATACGTCTATGATATCAAGGTGGTTGATTGTGGCATTTAGATCATCCATGTCTTTATAGAGGTTCTTTCTGGATGTTTTGTCCTTCACCAAAAGTGGTATGTTGAAGTCTC
>NW_004443947.1:8392812-8409498 GCF_000243295.1 Trichechus manatus latirostris | reverse complement strand
GGTTAGAGCTGCTACTAGGTACGTGAGCCTGGGGGTCCATTTACTTTTCTTGTGTGGATTCAGCTCAGGAGTCCAGGTCATTGGTCACCAAGTGTGTGGTGTAGGATCTCACCTACTGTCCTAGATGGGCAGGGCTATGTAGAGGTGATTTTAACAGGCATAGGTATCTCGTTGCAGTAGGGGGTTATGTGCTGAGCAAGATAGGGGGCTGACAGCTGCCCCGAATGCCTAGGTGGAAGGTGTGTCCCTGTCCCCTAGAGAGTGTAAGTGGATGGATTTTGCAGCCAGCCTTTGTGCACCCCGTGCTGTTGGCTGTAAGGACTGGGAGGCACCACTTATTCTTGGACCCCTGTCGTGGGTGGTGTCTAGTTGTAGTGGGTGAAGCCACCAATCCTCAGGCATCTGATGTGGGTAAGTGAGGACCCTGCTTAATGGACTGGGTGGTGTCAAATGTCACGAATATGCCACTTCCCCTTAGCTGTTGCAGTTGAAAATAGGCTTCAGATATATACCCTGCTGTACTATGCTAATGGGCCTACGCTGTTGAATGGGCCCAAACAGGTCTAGGCAGGGGTGAAAGGCATTCAATGGCCGTGGACCCGTTATGCTTGTGCCTAGGCAAAAGGGCAGTGCCTGTTCTGAGTTCCCGGCTTAGGGGGTGTGGTGATTTTTTTTTAATTGTGCTTTAAGGGAAAGTTTATAGTTCAAGTCAGTTTCTCATACAAAAATTTATACACACCTTGCTATGTGACTCTAGCTGCTCTCCCTATAATGTGACAGCACATTCCTCCTTTCCACCCCAGATTTCCCTGTTCATTGAACCAGCTCCTGACCCTCTCTGCCTTCTCATCTCGCCTCTAGACAGGAGCTGCCATTTAGTCTCATGTATCTACTTGAGCTAAGAAGCACACTCTTCCCGAGTATCATTTTATGCCCCATAGTCCAGTCTAATCTTTGTCTGAAGAGTTGGCCTCAGGAATGGTTTTAATTTTGGGCTAACAGAGAGGCTGGGGGCCATGTCTTCTGGGGTCCCTCCAGTCTCAATCAA
This sequence comes from Trichechus manatus latirostris, assembly GCF_000243295.1. Lineage (NCBI taxonomy): Eukaryota > Metazoa > Chordata > Mammalia > Sirenia > Trichechidae > Trichechus > Trichechus manatus. The sequence goes on along the minus strand of NW_004443947.1, from coordinate 8,408,450 downwards.
ACCATTAAGTCTGGTATTTTTACTAGAATTTGAGTTCTGCTCCCCACTTTTCTCCTGCTCCATCAGGGACTCTCTGTTGTGTTCTCTGTCAGGGTGATCATTGATGGTAACCGGGTACCATCTATTTCTTCTGGACTCAGGCTGATGCAGTCTCTGGCTTATGTGGCCCTTTCTGTCTCTTGGACTGATGCTTTCCTTGTGTCTATGGTGTTCTTCATTCCCCTTTACTCCAGGTGGGTTGGGACCAATTGATTCATCTTAGATGGCTGCCAGCTAGATTTAAGACCCCAGACGCCACTCACCAAAGTGGGATGCAGAACATTTTCTTAATAAACTTAGTTATGAATGTGGTGGTTTTTTAAAGCTGTGAGACTGGTTTGAGCATGGTTAGCCCTCAGGTCCAATTTAGGGGAACTAGCAGTTTCCTTTTTTGTTTGTTTGTTTGTTTGTTTATTTGGTCCCTCCCCAAAGCTGGGAGAGGGGCTTGGGCACGAGGGGTCCCACTTCTGGCCTAGGGGGTGTGGCAACCACTGAACTCTGCTGGACCAGCACCGGAACAGAGCCGGGAGGGGGCAGGTGAGGGGAAGAGAGGGGGAAGTCTTTATTTTGATCCAGTGCACACGGTAGGTTAGGTGCTTGCACTTAACTTTTGCAGATCAGCGCTGCTTCCCTCTGGCTCCAGAGGCTTGTGCAGACTCTCTGCTGCTCGGTTTCTCCCAATCTGGTAAAAATGCATCCCAAGTGCTACTGCTTGCCTCAGCCCACGTGCGCCAAACAGTCCAGCCTTCAAGGTGCTAGCTAGATCAGATCAGGCACTTCTTTGCTGCTTCTGAACTGTCTCTCTCTCCCCCTGACACTCAGTGTGATTCCTCAACTTTGTCTTTGATGTTCAGGGCTCCTATATTGTCATGTATAACTGATTCACTTGTTTTTTTTCAGGTCTTTGTTGTAAGAGGGATCACAAGAAAAGTCTGACTATTCAGCCGTCTTGGCCCTGCCTCCCAATGCATTGTGTTTAGTATCTGTGATGGTTAAGACTGTGTGTCAGTTTGGCTGGGCTGTGATTGTCAGTGGTTTGGCAATTATGTATTGATGTAGCTTGGCAGTTATGTAATGATGTAGTTTGGTAGTTATGTAATGATGTAATTTGGCAATTATGTAATGATGTAGTCATCTTTCATGATGTGATCTGACGTGATCAGCCAATTAGTTGTAAGGGAAGTTTCCTTGAGTATGTGACCTGCATCCAATATCTATATGGATGTTCTGGCAAAGCTCACTTGCTCTGGATCCTTCCTGCATTCGGCTTGTCATCATCTGACCTCTGGTTCTTGGGACTTGAGCCAACAGCCTGATGTCTGACCCACGGACTTGCAACTTGCCAGCCTCTACCACCTTGTGAGCCATTTCCTTGAGATACATCTCTGTCTCTCTTTATCTCTCTCTCTATATATATGTACACCTCGCTGGTTTTGCTTCTCTAGAGACCCCAGCCTAAGACATTTGGTACCAGGTGTGGTTCTAGAGAAACAAAATCTTAAGGGCAAGTTTTCGAAATTGGTTCTCAGTGTGACTAGTCTTAAAGGTGCTGATGTCTCTGCTTTCAATAGTAAAGAGGGCATTACTAATCCACAGGATGAGGTGGCAATATTAATATGCAAAATATCACCACCAACAGATCAAGTATTGATGAGAGGCAAGGTTCTGGGTGATTGAATATTTGATATTTTTTCTTCAAATTTATCAGAATGAGAAGTATAGGGAAGCTGGTTGGTTTTGCTAGACAAATTAGTAGAAGAAAGAGATGAGCTCAAAACTTCAGAGTCACAGCTCAAGTGCTGCATAAAAGACCTCAAAGTTGCCACTTGTGCCCTGAGATAAAGCCTTATTTCTTTTAGTAAAAGAGCTGATATTGCTGAAAACCAAACCCGAGTCTTATCATAAGAGTGGCTGAATTACAATGCTGTGCTTAGTGGGCCCATATCAATAAAAAAGCTGCAGGGGCTGATGAACCCAAGATTGGCAGGTCAGATGTCAGCCTGCTGGCTCACAGGCTGCGGAGGCCAACAAATTCAAGATCAGCAGGTAGGATAGCAGGCTGCTGGCTCACAGGCTGTGGAGGCTGACAAATCCCAAGATGAATTACAATGCCAGTTGAATCCCCAACCTCAAATCGTGTCTGAAGTTAGAGTGAGGGCATTGATTGGGATGAAATGGGATCCTGAAACTTGGTATGGCTGATAATCAGGAAGCTGGGGACACTGAGCCCCTAAATTCTGTTGAATCACTCCTGCCAACAGAACCAACCCTCTTACTCCCATCTGAGGAGATCACTCCATCTTTGTGTGCTAAGCTACCCTCCCCAGTAAAACCATTATCAATTCCATCCCCATTTGATGAGATTAACCCAGCTGTGTCTGAAGAGTTTGAGACATTGCCTGGGGAAGCACCTGAGATGTTTCCTGGGGCATTGCCTGAGGTAGATGCCTTACAAGACATTGCTGAATGTTCCCAGGACCCACCCCACCACCCACTTTTGCTTCTAGACCTATAACTAGACTTATGTCCCAGCAATCCCCAAAAGGTGAAGTACAAAGTGTGACCCAAGAGGAGGTACGCTACACTCCAAAAGGGCCGTTTGATTTTTCTAATATGCACAAACAGAAACCTAGAGAACATGTATGGGAATGGTTATTAAGGGTGTGGAATAATGGTGCAAGGAACATAAAGATGGATCAGTCTGAATTTATTGATATGGGCCCACTAAGCACAGATTCTTCATTCAATGTTTCAGCTCGAGAAGTTAGGAAAGGATCTAATAGTTTATTTGGTTGGTTTGCTGAAGCATGGATTATGTGGTGACCTACACTAAATCAAGCTGAAGTGCCAGACCTGCCTTGGTATACTGTGGAAAAAGGAATCCAAAGGCTTAGGGAAATTGGCATGTTAAAGTGAATTTATCAGGTTAGACCCACAGATCCACACATGGAGTGCCCAGAGAACACACCTTTTACTACAACTGTGAGGAGCAAAATTGTGAAGGGAGCCTCAGCATCCTTGAAGACTGTCGTGATTGCTATTTTATGTAAGATTTGACAGTGGGAACTGCCCTAAATGAATTAAGACACCTAACTACAGTGAGAATGATAGGGCCTGTGGTTGTAGGGGCCAAGTGACAGCACTAAATCAACAAAGACAAAGTGGGCATGGTTACCGTAATGGACAGTGGAGTCAAAGCAGTAATCATAATAGTCTGACTCATATGGACTTGTGATGTTGGCTAGTTAGTCATGGTGTCCCCAGGAGTGAAATAGATGGGGAATATACTAAATATTTACTTGATCTGTAAAAGTGGAAGAATTCTAGGTCAAGTGAATGACAGTCTAACTCGAATCGCCAGAATAGAGAGTCACGGCCTCTAGATCATTTCCCAGACTTGAGTCATTTTACAGATCCACAATCCCTTGAATAAAGGGGGGGGGGGCAGGTCCCCTTGATGAAGGACTTCATTGCACTGCCAAAAATTTATACTGTTAATTTTTCTCCTAGCCTTCCCCAAAGTGATATACAGCCTTTTACAAGAGTGACTTTTCACTGGGGAAAGGAAATAATCAGACTTTTTGGGGATTACTGGATACTGGCTCTGAATTGATACTAATTCCAAAAATGTCACTGTAGTCCACCAGTTAGAGTGGGGACATATGGAGGTCAAGTCATTAATGGAGCCTTAGCTCAGGTTCATCTCACAGTGGGTCGAGTGGGTGCCTGAACCATCCTGTAGTGATTTCTGCATTTCCAGAATGCATAATTGGAATAGATATTCTTGGCACTGGCAGAACTCCCACGTTGGATCCCTGACAAGTGGAGTAAGGGCTATTATGATAGGGAAAGCCAATTGGAAGCCATTAGAACTGCACCTACATAGGAAAATGGTAAACCAAAAGCATTATCATGTTCCTGGAGGGATTGCAGAGATTACTGCCACCATCAAGGACCTGAAGGATGCAGTGGTGGTGATTTCTACCATATCCCCATTCAACTCACCTGTTTGGCCTGTTCAAAAAGCAGTTGGATCTTGAAGAATGACAGTGGGTATCATAAACTTAACCAGATGATGACTCCAATTGCAGCTGCTATTCCAGATATGGTTTCATCGATTGAGCAAATTAATACATCTCCTCATATGTGGTGTGCAGCTATTGATCTGGCCAAAGTCTTTTTCTTGATTTCTGTTTTGAAGGAACACCAGAAGCAGTTTGCCTTCAGCTGGCAAGGCCAGCAATACACTGGTTGATATACCTCAATAGTATATCAACTCTCCAGCCCTATGTCATAATTCAGTCTGCAGGGACCTTGATCACCTCTTTCTTCTACAAGATGTCACACTGATCCATTATATTGATGACATTATGCTGATTGGACCTAGTAAGGAAGAAGTGTCAATGACTCTGAACTTAAAAGGTAAAACATTTGCGTGTTAGAGGGTGGGAAATTAATGCCACAAAAATTCAGGCACCTTCAATATCAATGAAATTTCTAAAAGTCCAGTGGTGTGGGGCATGTTGAGATATTCGTTCTAAAGTGTAGGGTAAGTTGTTACATCTGGCCCTCATATAACTAAAAAGGAAGCACAATGCCTGGTTTGCCTCTTTGGATTTTAGAGACAACATATCCCTCATTTGGGTGTGCTACTCTGGCCTATTTATCAAGTGACTCGAAAAGCTGCTAGTTTTGAGTGGGGCCCAGAACAAGAGAAGGCTCTGCAACATGTTCAGGCTCCGTGCAAGCCACTCTGCCACTTGGGCCATATGATCTGGCTGATCCAACGGTTCTTGAAGTGTCAGTGGCAGATAGAGAGGATGTTTGGAGTTTTTGGCAGGCCCCTGTTGGTGAATCACAGTGCAGACCCTAAGGATTTTGGAGTTAAGTTCTGTCGCCCTGTTCAGATAACTACACTCCTTTTGAGAAACAGCTTTTGGCTTGTTACTGGGCGTTACTACAGACTGAATGCTTAACCATGGGCCACCAAGTCACCATGCAGCCTGAGTTGCCCATCATAAACTGTGTATTGTCTGACACACAGAGCCATAAAGTTGAACTTGCAGAGCAGTACTCCATCATTAAATGGAAGTGGTATATATGAGACTGGGCTCGAACAGGACTTGCAGGTACAAGTAAACTCCATGAGGAAGTGGCCCAAATGCCCATGGTCTCCATTCCCATCACATTATCTGCCCTCTCTCAGTCTACACCTATGGCCTCATGGGGAGTTCCTTATGAGCAGTTGACTAAAGAAGAGAAAACTCACGCCTGGTTTACAGACGGTTCTGCGTGATATGCAGGCATCACTTGAAAGCAGACAGTGGTGGCACTACATCCCCTTTCTGGGACCTCCCTGAAGGACAGTGGTGAAGGAAAATCCTCCCAATGGCAGAACTTTGAGCAGTGCACCTGGTTGTTCACTTTGCTTGGAAGGAGAAATGGCCGGATGTGCGATTGTATACTAATTCATGGGCTGTGGCTGATGGTTTGGCTGGATGGTGAGGGACTTGGAAGAAACATGATTGGAAAATTGGTGACAAGGCGGTATCAGGAAGAGGTATGTGGATAGACCTCTCCAAATGGGCCAAAGAAGTGAAGATATTTGTGTCTCACGTGAATGCTCACCCAAGGGTGTCCTTGACAGAGGAGGATTTTATCAATCTAGTGGATCAGATGACACATTCTGTGGAAACCAGTCATCCTCTTTCACCAGCCACTCCCCTCATTGCCCAATGGGCTCATGAACAAAGTGGCCATGGTGGCAGGGATGGAGGTTATGCATGGGCCCAGCAGCATGGACTTCCACTTACCAAGGCTGACATGGCCACAGCCTCTGCTGAGTGCCTAATCTGCCAGCAGCAGAGACTAACACTGAGTCCCTGATATGGCACAATCCCTTGAGGTGATCAGCCAGCAATCTGGTGACAGATGATTACACTGGACCACTTCCATCATGGAAAGGGCAGCGTTTCATTCTTACTGGGATAGACACTTACTCTGGATACAGATTTGCCTTACCTGCATGCAATGCTTCTGCCAAAAACTACCATCCATGTACTCACAGAATGCCTTATTCCACACAGCACCACCTTGGATCAAGGAACTCACTTCATAGCAAATGAAGCATGGCAAGGGGCTCATGCTAATGGAATTCACTGGTATTACCAAGTTTCCCAACATCCTGAAGCAGCTGGCTTGATAGAACAATGGAACGGCTTCTGAAGACACAATTATGGTGCCAGCTCGGTGGCAACACTTTGCAGGGTTGGAACAGTATTCTCTAAGAGGCTGTTTATATTCTAAATCAACGTCCAATATATGGTGCTGTTTCTCCCATTGCCAGGATTCACGATTCTAGGAATCAAGCGGTGGAAATGGGAGTGGCACTGCTTATTATTACCACTAGTGACCCACTTGCAAACTTTTTGCTTCCTGTCCCCACGACCTTGTGCTGTGCAGGTCTAGAGGTCTTAGTTCCAAAGGGAGAAATGCTCCCACCTGGAGATACAACATGAATTCCATTGAACTGGAAGTTAAGAATGCCACCCAACCACTTTGGGCTCCTCATGCCTCTGAATCAACAGGCAAAGAAAGGAGTTACCATATTGGCTAGTGTGATTGACCCTGACTCCCAAGGGGAAATTGAATTGATGTTGCATAATGGAGGTAAAAAACGAGTATGTGTGGAATACAGGAAATCCGTTAGGGCATCTCTTAGTACTACCGTGCCCTGTGATCAAAGTCAATGGAAAACTATAGCAACTCAATTCCGACGTGACTACTGATGACCCGGACCCTACAGGAAATAAGATTTGGGTCACCCCACCAGGCAAAGAACCATGGCCAGCAGAGGTGTTTGCTCAGGGTAAAGGGAATACGGAATGGGTGGTGGAAGAAGGTAGTTCTATATCAGTTATGACTACGTGACCAGTTGCAGGAATGAGGACTAGAATTGTTATGAGTATTTCTTCCTTGTATGTGCACATCAAATATTTTTGTTTTCTTCACTTATAAAATATAAGATGTATACGAGGCTCGTGCTTTTTCAGTTGTACACGTTAGTTGTATCACGTTAGGTGAAGTATGACTTTGTAATTGTCTTTATTTAGAGATTGTGTATGGTTTAAGGAGATGTGTACAGATGCCAAGTTGACAAGGGGTGAACTGTGATGGTTAAGGTTGTGTGTCATCTTGTCTGGGCCATGATTCTCAGTGATTTAGCAGTTATGTAATGATGTAGTTTGGCAGTTATGTAATGATGTAGTCATCTTCCATGATGTGATCTGATGTGATCAGCCAATCAGTTGTAAGTGGTGTTTCTTCAGGGGTGTGACCTGCATCCAATATACATATGGCTGTTATGGCCTAGCTCGCTTGCTCTGGATTCTGCATCCGGCTCATCATCATCTGATCTCCAGTTTTTGAGACTTGAGCCAGCTGCCTGCAGCATTGCTTGCTGATCTTGGGATTCATCAGCCTCTGCAGCCTGTGATCCAGTGGACTGCTATCTGACCTGGCAACCTTGGGTTCGTCAGCTCCTGCAGCTATGTGAGTCAGGAGAAGCCTTCAGCCTGATGCCTGACCCACAGACTTGGAACTTACCACCTCTACAATTGCGTGAGCCATTGCCTTGTGATAAATCTCTCTCTCTCTCTCTCTCTCTCTATATATATATATGTAGATACACTTCACTGGTTTTGCTTCTCTAGAGAACACAGCCTAAGACAGTATCACCATACACTTTTGGATTTGGATGTGTTTCAGTCCATGACAGTCAATTTTCTTTTTGAAGGTCATGTTATTCCATCTTTGGCCAGTGGGAACTCCAATGGGTGGCTCTGTGTCCTTTTGCCATAGCCCTCGTTCTTTGGTGGCTTCTTTGCTTTCTGGTGGGATAAGATGTCCCAGGTTCATCTTATACATTCCTTACCCCTCAACCTGGAATCACCTATTTCTTCCAGAGCCCTGGTTCACTTTAGTGGAGAATATTAGGGCTTATTGAGGGTTAAAAGAGGTGATTCTTATAAAGCTCTTAGCACAGTGCCTGGCACATGGTAAATGCTCATTTGATACTGTGATTATTTTGAGAACAGAAATCAACTCACCCAGGCTGCTTTGATTCCCTTCTTCTCCACAACTCAAATGCATTGTTATTCTCACTTTCAACACCTTCAGACAGACTGGGGAGGGGCTGGAGTGCAATGAAGCACCAGTTTCCTTGGAGTCGACTCTGACTCATGGTGAACCCACATATGTCAGTGTAGAACTGTGCTCTACAGGGTTTTCAGTGACTGATTTGTTGGAAGTAGATTGCCAGGTTGTTCTTCTGAGGCAACTTTGAGTTGTTAAATATAAACTAAAAATTAATGGCCATTTGTGCCAGGTGCAAAAACCTTTCCAAGAACAAATAAATCAAAATGGCCATTCATGTCAGGTACAAACTTTGACAGAACAATAGAGAATTTTCAAAGTGTTCTACCTGTAAAAACTTTTTGGAAAAGAAAAACTTGACAGTTACAAATATTTCTGACTTACCATACCAGAATCCACCAATTGCCAACAGACAGTGTATTTACAAAACCAATGACAGGAAGATCCTCATTTTGTAAGACCCTCCTTTCGATTAAAGACATACCTAATATCCAATCATTATACCTTCCCTACTGGAAATCCCTTTGTTGTTAGTTGCCACTGAGTTGATTCTGACTCATGGCGACCCCGTGCGTGCAGAGTAAAACTGTTCCATAGGGATTTTAAGGCTATGACCTTTCAGAAACAGATTGCCAGGCCTTTTTTCCTAGGCAACTCTGGGTGGGTTTGAACCACCAATTTTTCTGGCAAGTAGTCAAGTGCTTAACATTTGCACCACCATTGGCACGGAAATCCCCTAACTCCCTGATGCTTAAGCAAGCACCTTGCAACTTTCTGCTTGAGTGCTCCCTGTTTTAGTACAGCTTCTCGCCTAAATAAGCCCTATTAACTCCAATTGACTCATTGATCAGATTTTTCTTTTCAGCAGGGTGAACTCGAACCTCTAATCTTTCGGATAGCAGCTAAGCGCGTTAAACGTTTACACCACCCGGGGACTCTGGAGTTCAATGAGGGTTCAGGTTAGAAAGGAGAAGGTTGGAAATCTTGGCTTTGTTGGGCAGAAGGGCCTGCCAGCCAAGAGAACAAGCCATTAGAATGAAACCAGGGTAAACCCTGGCAGAGGAAAGGGGCAATTAGTTAATTCAGGAGTCAAGGCCTTGCTTTTATTTTCAACGTCAATTTTAATCTTGCAAGAACCTTTGACCTATGCTTTGGGGCAATTAGTGCCTGTTTGCAAAGTGATGGTACATTTGAACTCTGCCTTCCTCCTCAGACTGAGTCAATACCTTTGTATTCTATTACATGTAATCGAGGTAAAAGGGTTTATTTAAGCTAACAAATGATTATTTTCCACAATAGAATCTTCATCTCAGTTAGTGAATTGGCTCTTGGAGGCATGCTATGTTTTGTCTCAGCTGAAGCCTGTATTTTATTTATTGCTTTGTCCTCTTCTTTCTTTCTTCCTTGCTTCTCTCTTCCTCCTCCGACTCCTTTCCTTTGCCCTCACAATTGAATCCAGTAAATTCAATGTAACCAGCATTCACCCAGCACCTATCCTGGGCCAGAGCCTCTGTTAAGCGCCAGGTCTCAGATCCCAGTAAAATTCTGGCTGGTTCCAGAAGGATCTCCCAGCGTGGTGACAAAGACAGACTCATAAACACATAAATTATAAATTATACTGCAGTGTGATCACCGCAAAGTAATTCAACAAGTCTAGACAAAGAAGATGGATGGTGTGGTATGGTCTTTGTGCAGAAAAGTCTAGAAGGGGAGACAAGGCTGGAGACATTTAAACTATTAGACATGGACTTCCGTGGACCAGAAGGAATTTTATCCAAGTGGCCTGAAGAGTAGATAGTTAAAGGGAAGGATTTAAAAGGATATGGCAGACTTCTCACAATAGAATGCTGATTTAGGTTGGGTTCTGTGCTCCCATATTGGGTTATGTACTGACCAAGGAGTCATTGGAGGAAGTCTGTGGGGTGATGGTGGTGGGCTTGCATATTTCTAGGGAAAGTTTCTTAATTCTTAAAAAAAGACACATGGAAGTCATGATCTTTTTTTCTAACTCTGGATTTTGGTGAGAATGTGATGCCTGGAGCCGTTGTAGCCATCCTGTAACCCCGAGGAGAGTTCGTTCCTCCACTGAGGATGGCCAAGCAAAGAGCTTGAAAGAACCTGGGTCCTTGATGACATTGGTCAGCTGCTGAATTAAGTTGTATGAGGACTTCCTGCTTGGGGACTTCTCTTTGTCTGAGATAACAAAATTTTCTTCTATTTAAGTCTCTTTCAGTTGGGCTTTTTATAATTTGTTGCTGAAAGTTTCCCAGCTGATACAGAAGAGGAAGCAGAACTTCAAGACTGAGTTGTAAAGAGAAGGGAGAAAACATGCCAGGATGGGAATTCAGCAAGACAAAATAGGATAAGAGCATGAGGAAGACAGTGCAGGGGAGGTCTAGTTCTGAGAGGTGAGGTCAGTAGGGTTCAGCCAGATTATACAGCACCCCTTTCCCCTTCTCTCTGCCTCCCCGTCTCCCTCCGTTCTTTTTGAGGGATCTTCTCCTTCAATCAGTCTCCTCTCCAAATGTACCTGGGAAGTAGATGTAGGTAGAGACAATCTTAGTCGAGATAGAAAATGTTAATTCAGCACCACTCTGTGCCAGGCCCTGTGCTGGGCTGAAATGAGTGAAGTGTGGTCCCCTTTGAACAGAGCTCTCAGTCCAGGGACAAGACAAAAACAGAAACCAATGTTTCTAAACCTGTGGTCAACTTCAGGTTGTTTCTTATTTGAACAATAATGAATTTATTTTAGTGGTCAATTTCTATATATGGTAGAAATATAAAATTTCCTTTTAAATATTAATATTTAAGCAAAAAAAGAGTTAATTTAAGGAAAAAATCCAAGTGGAAATGTTACAGGTGATACGTGGTGTTATGGATTGTATTGTGTCCCCTGAAAATGTATGTCAGCTTGGCTAGGCCATGATTCCCAGTATCGTGTGGTTGTCCACCATTTTGTCATCTGATGTGATTATCCTGTGCGTTGTAAATTCTACCTCTATAATGTTAATGAGGCAGGATTAGAGGCAGTTATGATAATGAGGCAGGACTCAATCTACAGGATTAGGTTGTATCTTGAGTCAATCTCTTTTGAGATATAAGAGAGAGAAGCGAGCAGAGAGGGCGGGATCTCATACGACCAAGAAAGGAGCGCGGGAAGTGGAGTGTGTCCTTTGGACCTGGGGTCCCTGCACTGAGAAGCTCCTAGACTAGGTGAAGATTGATGACAAGGAACTTCCCCAGAGCCGACAAAAAGAGAAAGCCTTCCTCTGGACTGGCACCCTGAATTCGGACTTCTATCCTCCTAGACTGTAGGGTTGCCATGAGTCGAATCAACAGCAATGATTTTTTGACTGTGAGAGAGTAAATTTCTCTTTATTAAAGCCATCCACTTGTAGTATTTCTGTTATAGCAACACTAGATAACTAAGACACGTGGCTATGGTAAAACTTATGCAAGGATTTAAATAAATTTATGTGTGTGTGTGCAAGTGTGCATACGAGTAATATGTTCACTTGCTCAGTCCCCTTTACAATCATATGAGGACAGACTTATGTTACGTGGTTTCACTGGAAGACATCATGTACGTATATGACCTTCCCCACAGCCACCATAGTTGATTGGTCCAGATTTTTTCTCAGGACTTTTAAAACTGGGGAAGTCCCTCTCTAGTGGCAGAAGTTGTAAGACATGAGGCTTGGGAGTTATTGGCAGCCATATTCCTTCCCTTACCAAGGACACTGACTTGGAGTGAGTGAGACAGAAGCAGAAACAGGAGATACAGAGACAGAGACAAATAGAGAGTAAGCTTGCGAGCACTCTGGTGGGGATTGAGTACTGGCTGTAGTGATCTCCCTGCCCTTCTCGTGGTTTGCTTATTCAATTTTTGTTTGGTTGTATGAGATATTTCAAGGTTCTTCCAGCATCCAACCCTTTTGTTTTTTGCCTAAATTGGTTCAATTGGAGTTCTGTTGCTTGCCACCAAAAAAATTCTGACTTAGTATATGAAGCCCTGGCACATAGTAAGTCCTCAGTGAATATGTGTCCCTTCCTTCCTTTATGGAATGCAAGGTTGGCTAAAGGTAGCCAAGGAATGTGTGTTATAGGGCAAAGCAGTCATGAGGAGAAGGAAGGCTTTATAATAATAATAAAAATAAAAAATTGGGAGGCAATATATTCCTAATTCTTCCCTTCACCATTAACAGCAGCAGTCACTTCTTGCCATGTTCCAGTGCAGATGTAAAAGTCACTGAATTACAAACCCCAGTTGCAAGCTATTTTTGGTGGAGTTGTGTGTGTGTGTGTGTAATGTACACATTGGGATTCTTGGCCACCGCCTCTGTTTGTATCAGCTGTCAGCAAATCAGAGGTGCCATACACGTTTGTCATAATTCATTATGTTAATTAACCACGTTTGAGAACTGGGCGTGGGCCAGAGGGAATGCGGGGGAGGGATGCCTCCACATTGTTGTGTCTGAACCTCCTGGGTCAGAATTTCCATGGTTTGATGGGCTGCCATCGCCTGCACATGTGTCCCCTAACACGCGGACCTTGATGAAATCATGTTTACATCTTTGGATATTCTCTGCAGATGATGCTTGGGGCGGGAAGCCAGAGGCAGAGAGCATCCCAGAACTTGGCTCTAAAGGCCCATCTCTGTACCCAAAAGAGTTTGGAATTACCCTGACGTCTGATACCAAACTGGGCATCCTTCTCTAGCTCATCCCTCCCAGCCAGTTTCCTGGGCAGGCTGCCTGCCCTAGGCCTTCTGTGGGACAAATGGAGCCAGCTATACCACCCCGACTCAAGACTCGGTGGGGCGAAGCCATCCTTTCTCAGTGAATGGTGCCAGTACCTGCCCAACTGCCAGCTGGGGGTAGGGGGCTCTTGACTCTTTTGCCACATCCTGTCTGTCTCCATATCCTGTTGATTCTCCTTTACTAACACTTCTCAGATCCTCCTATTTCTCCAGCTCTACTTCTCAACTGCTCCTTCTAGGCCTCCATTAACTCTCACCTGTGCCATAGCAACAGCCTCAGCTCTGGTTTTGTTATTTTTCTTGCTTCTCCCCTCCATCTTTCCTATAGGCTACAGCCAGAAGGATTTTTCTAAAATGCAAATAGAAGCACATCACTTTCCTACTTATATTTCTCCATACTTTCTCATTGACCTTGGGACTCTTTACTATGGCTTACAGGGTCCTTTCTGACGTGACCCTGCCAATCCTTGATTCCTGTCCATTTCTGAGCTTTATTCTCCAGCCTCCTTATCGGTTCTTCCAATACATTTCTTTTGCTTAAGTTAGTTTCTGTTGCATGCATCCAAAGGATCCTTATATCTGAATCATCAAAATTAACGCTGTACTTTTATGCAAATAACGTATGCCTTCTATGTGTATTTGCCAACAGCTCCCTCCCCCTGCAAGATATCTTCGTAAGTGCCACCATGCCAATTTTTTTTTTTACATGTTGCTGTAAAAAAATTAGCATAGTGAACTTACAAAAATACCTCATGGGGGAGGGAGTGGTTGGTAAACAAACATGGAAGGTGTACGTTATTTGTTCTACATGTTAGATAAACGGTAATTTAATTTATTTTTTCAACAAAAATGTCCTAGGTTTTTACCATGTGCTCAGTAACTGGGTCACCAGTTGGTATTTAGACACTGGGTCTTTGGTACTTAGAAACTAGGTCCTTGGTGACATCATTTAAGCTACTGGATCAAATCTTACCTGAAGCTGGTGATAAACATTTTCCAGTGTCTTGAGCCAACAAACTCCCTATTGACAGAATTAAATTTTCTGTGACATTCAGCTTGACACAGACCCTGAATCACAAATTATTTTTAGACAAGGACAATGCCTGCTTCATTCTGACCCTGATTATCTGCTAGAGTGGGCTTGTTATTTGTTTATTATCCATCTCTATTACCAACTTCTTCCCTATCGTGGTGATGACAGGAATTGCCCTCTGCACATCACTTACAGTTTGCAAAGCACTCTCACATCCGTTATCTCATTAAAGCCTGTAACAATCCTGGGAGGTGGGTGTAATTGTGTTCATTTTGGAGATGAGGAAACTGAGGCTTGCAGAGGTTAATAGGCTTGCCCAAGGTCACACAGCTACTGAGAAGCACAGCTAGTGATTAAATCTGGTCCTGATTCAGAGCTTGTATTCTTTCTTATACTCATTCATTCATGTATTCAAGAGCAACACAATTTATTGAATGTCTACTCTGTGCAGACATCTTGCTAAGCTTAGGTAGTAATACATCAGTGAACAAGAAAGGGTCCCTGTCCTTAAGGAACTTACTGTCTAGCAGGTGACACAGACAGTGGCAGTGCTGTGAGAAAAGCTCTATGATGGGGGCCCCTCTTCATTCTGAGCCTGAACCTCTGGTCAGCAAAGCATCACTGGAATGGACAAGTCTCATCCATTTTCAGCCTCTTTGTCCCTCGGCCTAAGATTCAAATTCCAGGCTTGGGTGAGGTAAGGGGAAGGTGAGAACAGATGCACCAGACTGTATGCAACTCCTCAAGAGGAAAGTGGGACACATTCAGGAAGGGTAAATAGCACCCACGGATGTCTACTTTAATTCAGGACACTTGAGTCACTTACTGGATTCCAGGGTTATAAAGCCAGTTGCTGTCGAGTTGACTCCAATTCAGGGTGACCCTATGTGTATCAGAGTAGAACTGTGCTTCATAGGGTTTTCAATGGCTGATTTTTTTGGGAGAAGATCACTAAGACTTTCTTCTGAGGCACCTTTGGGTGGACTTGAACCTCCAACCTTTCCAAACTTTCAGTTAGCAGCTGAGCACATTAGCTGTTTGCAGTGCCTCAGTGATGGTTAAGAGTTACAGTCGCTACAGGGTCTACACTCTAGCTTTTATTAAGTGATTTCACAGTTTTGGACATTACGTTTCTGCCTCCTTAAATCCTTTTGACTTATTTTGGAACTATCTTCTATGAATGTTGCTAAGCCTTTTAGGGAGAAGTAGAGGTGGCGAGGAGGACCAACGTATCATTTCATCTTCTACTGCAGTAATGTAAATACCTGGCACAGATGTCTCTACTTTCAACCCTCTCCCATGGCAGACATGACTATTCCATCCTGGCATTATGTCCTATTAAGCCCAGCTAAAGCCCCAGAAATCTTTTTTTTTTTTTAATTTTTTTTTATCGTACTTTAGATAAAGGAACACAGAACAAATAATTTCTCATTAAACACAAATTGTGTTTAATATGTTAGTATACATATTGTTTTATGACATTGGCTAACAACCCCACGACATGTCAACACTCTCCCTTCTCAAGCTCGGGTTCCCTATTACCAGCTTTCCTGTTCCGTCCTGCCTTCGAGTCCTTGTCCCTGGGCTGTTGTGCCCCATTAGTCTTGTTTTATTTTACGGGGCTGTCTAATCTTTGGCTGAAGGGTGAACCTC
>NW_004443947.1:8385074-8390010 GCF_000243295.1 Trichechus manatus latirostris | reverse complement strand
CAGGTAACACTGCCAGAGACCACCCGAGGGCTAAGGGTGTGGATTCAAAGAGCAATAATGGCAAGGATGTTGTTGTTAGTTACTGTCTGGTCAATTCCAACTCATGGTGACCCCATGTGTTAGAGTACAACTGCTCCATAGGGTTTTCTTAGCCGTAATCTTTATGGAAGCAGGTTGCCAGGCCTTGACTTCTGCAGTATCACTGAGTGGGTTTGAACCCGCAATCTTTAGATTAGCAGTCAAGTGCAAATCATTTGCACCACCTAGGGACCTATGGCAAGGATAGTCACCATTTACTGAGTGCTCACTGTACGTGCCTGGCCCCATCTCTAATCTTTGGCACACCCTCGAAGTTAATGTTCTCATGTACATTTTACAGATGAGGACACCAAATGGCGGAGGGTTATGTGCCTGCCCATGTAACATAGTAGCAGAACGAGGATTAGATGGCAAGTTCTGTCTCCATATCTCTTTCCTCTCTCCAGTTAGAGAGGCTCTGGTGTAGGGTCTTTGTTACCGCCAGTTGCTGTCAAGTCAAACCTGACTCATGATGACCCCATGTATGTGTCAGAGTAGAACTGTGCTCCATAGGCTTTTCAATGGCTGATTTTTTGGAAGTAGATTGCCAGGCCTTTCTTCTGAGGCGCCTCTGGGTAGCCTCGAACCTCCAACCTTTTGGTTAGCAGCCGTGTGCATTCACCATTTGCACCACCTAGGGACTTTGGATCATTGTTACTTATTGTGAGTTGCTAAGTCCCAGCCCTACTCCAGGCTACCCTCTACCTGGGGTCCACTCTTTGCTTCTGTACTGGACACTGTCACTGTTCCACCCAGAACCCCTTGGGCTCCTGGGGGAGCTTGTTTCTATGTGTCTCTCTTCTGGTTTCTATGTTCCTTTGTGTCTATCGGTCCACACCTGCCCTGTCTTCATAGGATTGCCCAGGATTGGTGCTGCTTCCCCAGATGCCAAAAGATGGTTGTGCCTGGGAACTTACATTCTCCCTCCCACCCTGCACCAGGGCAGTCTTTGGCCAGTGACTGGAGTATACAGCACTCAAGTATGAAAGCTGTGCCCTTGCCTGAACACACTCTGGGGTAACTTACACTCTGGAGTTTCCTTGCGGGAACAGCCTGAGGTTGGGCCTTTGCCTGTGATCACACCCTGGCCTGGCTTCTTTCCCTTCCCTATTTTCCCTCTCCCAGTCCCTCAGTGAAAACACAATAAATCACTGTCCTCAAATATTCATCCCAGAGTCTGCTCTGGGCAACTGGATCTAAGATACCTTCTTTTCCTCTGTTTCTTAGGAAATGACTCAGTCATAATAACTAAGATCTAGAGAATTTGTTGCAAAGCTTTTTTGGAGAGACGATCTTAAACATTTTTTTGCACATGCAGTCTCCCCTGCTTGGAATGCCCTTCCCACTGCCCACTTCACTACTGGACCCAGTACAATTGTCCCTTCCTCTGGGAATCTTCTCTGCTCAACCTGGAGAGGGTTAGTACTTTCTCCTTTGTCTCCCCATTGGGCAGAGAACTGCTAGATACTCATCAAAATGATTATTCCCAGTCTCCTGTGCAGTTAAGTTGGAGCAGTATGATTGGTTCTGGCCAATGGAATATGGGCAAGTGAGGGATGCCATTTCCGGGCCAGGTCATAAAATGCTCTATGCAATCCTCCATGACGTCTCTTTCTTGCCTGTTGACGGACATCCAGTAGAGTACTCCAGTAGAAGACTCCAAGCATGCTGGATCTCATAAGATTACATAGAGAAGAAGCCCCTGCCCATTGTATTGGACTGTGTAATGTCTTGTTAAGCCATTGAGATGCTGGGGTTCTTTGTTAAAGCAGCTAGCATTAAATACTTTGACTGATACACCCAAAAAAACCAACCAAATGTTGTTGAGTTGATTCTGATGCATGGTGACCCCATGTATGTCAGAGTGGAACTATGCTCCACTGGGTTTTCAATGGCTGGCTTTTTGGAAGTAGATCACCAGACGTATCATGGACTCAAACCTCCAACCTTTTAATTAGCAGTTGAGCATGTTAACTGTTTGCATCAGCCAGGGACTCTGACTAATATACCCAGCACCCTATAATTCATCCACTGATGAATTCACTGAACAACAATCACACTACACTATGATTGGTTACTTTTCTGTCTCACCCACTGGGTTGGAAGCTCTTTGAGAGCAGGAACAAGACTTTATTTTTCTATGTCCAGTGCCCAGCACCAAAAGATGTCCAGTATTTTTTGTTCAGTGAATGCACAAAAAGACTGTGAGATGGCAGCATGATAGTTAAGGCTGTAGGCTCTGGAGTCAGAGTGGTTGGGCTGGAAAACTTGCTCTTCCCCTTGTTGCTTGGGTCACCTTGGGCAAGTTGCTTAACCTTTCCGAGCTTAATTTCTTAGTCTGTAAAATGGTGATAGTAGGAGCACGTACTTTATAAAATTGTTGTGAAGATTAAATGAAAGTACGCATTTAGCCGAGAGGTTAGCAAGTAGTAAGCAATTAAAAATTACAGTGAATTCTCATTATTCACATTAGGTAAGCTCTATAAAGTGACCATGAACGCTAGTTTAGCGAATACTGAGCCACTGCACCTAGGGGAAGTACACGGTTAGGTTCCTGTGAGCCTCTGGTCACAACATTTTCGTCAATCAATCAATACATAACTTTGATTTTTGTGTGTTTCTGTTTAAAGACACTGTGTTTATATATAATGTTGATTAATTAACATAGAACTCATGGCCAACAGTACTGAAACTCATGCCTGAATGAAGTTGATCTAACACACGGATTTTCTCTGTAAGGCACATTACACCTTCTTGCACTTAGGAACACCAGGCAGCACTTCAGCATTATGCTTGGGAGCCATTTTAAACAGCAAAATCTCCAATAAAAAGCACAAAAATGCGAAAAACATGGCACCAAAGAGACTGTGAAGAGGACACTTGTTTACAGTATGAGAGCTGAAACAGGAAGGCCAAGTGTTGCCTTGTTCAGTGTCAGCTGGGAACCTGTGGGTCGGGTGACCCCAAATTCTTGCCACTCTGCAAATGACCACAAAAGCCTTGTGAGTATTGGTTTTGGGGTCACAAATCAAGTTTATCAAGTGGGCGAGTTTGCAAATATAGAATCCGTGAATAATGAGGATGACTGCATAATTCTTATTATTTTCAGAGCTATTATTGTCCTATTTACACTGAAATTCAGAGAGGTTACTTGACTGACTTAAGATCACTCAGGAAGGGGCAGAGATGGCCCTTGAATTCAGATCATCCTCTTTCTGCTGCACTTTGAGGAGGAGGGTCAGAAGTGAGGAGAATTATGCTTGTCTGACATCTTGGTCCTTTCCCCTGGAAGTCTGGGTGACAGCCAGTGTCCACAGCAGGAGTAGTGACCTGGAAGCTTCTACACATTCCAGTGCTAAGATGAGGCAAAGGGACTTCCCTGAGGGGATCACACACTTGGTTGAAAACTCTTCAGGGTGGAAACACGGCTTGGGAACCAGTGCCCCTACCATGGAACAGCTGGGCCGCACCCTGGGGAGGTCTCTGAATTCCCAGACACCCCACCTGAGAACCCTTGTTGCCGGGGTGGGGGCAAGCATCAGCTTACAGAGCCCCAGGAACACGCGCCGGCTCCGTCCATTTTCCAGGCCCCCTCCCTCAACTTCTACTTCTCCTCCTTCTAAAAAACACTCAGCAGTTTTCCAGCTGCTTTGGCAGTCTCTGAGCTTGAATTTCAAGACCCTGTGGCCTCTGAGGACGGGAGCCCAGAGGAAGGTTTTGAGATCTGCGACCCAGACGGCAGGAAGCGCTGGGGTTTCCTGAAGGGTAGGGGATAGGGGCACTCGGGGGTTTCCCCAGGCAGGATGGAAGGGGCCCAGCTGGAGTCGGACTTCAGTCTCCTGGGAGGCAAGGGCCTGAGCCCAGCTGGAGAGAAAAGACCCGCCTGGAATGCTGGGGATTCCAGAGGGTGCTGGGCTGGCCTCCGTGGTGAGCTCCCCCACCCCCCAGCCCCAGAGGAGCCTCTCGAAGTGTCCTGCGCGGGGAGGGAGTGGCCTGCTCTGGGGTTGATGAACTCAAGACCCCTGTTCTGGTTTCTTCTCCCCCTTCTGAAGCACACCTTGCTCTTGCTCATCTCCACACCGTTTTCTCTGCTGCGGCCACTTCCTGGACTGCCCTCTCCTTTCCCTCCCTTCCCCACCTGGTGCCCTCCACTCACCTTTCTGGATCCCTCACAGCAGACTTCCTCTGTGATGCCCTGGCAGCTGACCCACTGGGCTCCTGCAGCTGCGGGTGGGCTCTCCCCTCATAGCTTATAGAGTTTTTTTAAAAAAATTATTTTTTTTTATTGTGGCTTTGTATATATATATATATAACCTGTTGCCATCAAGTAGATTTTTACTCATAGTAAAATATTTGCCAGGTCAACAGTTTTCACATGTATATTTTAGTGACATTGATTGCGTTCATCATATTGTGCAACCATTATCACTATCCTTTTCCCAATTATTCCACCACCATTAACAGAAGCTCAGTGCCTCCTAGGCGTTAGCTCCTTCTTTCCCCCTCCCTCCCACCCCTGGTAACCACTAATAAGCTTTGGTTTCTATACGTTTGCCTATTTCATATAGCCCATAGGTTTTGAGATTGCCAAGAGCATGTCTACTAACCAGCCTCAGAACTTTCTGAGGGCAGAGCCCATGACTTGTCCACCTTTGGGTGTCCCGCGAGTATATCAGTAAAAGAATGAATGAATGAATGAGCAGAAAAGGGACTGCCCATGTTAACGAATGAACCAGTGAGTGACTGAATTAGTGCGAGAGGAAATAAATGGACTTGCTTGAATGGGAGTGAGTGGGTGGGTAGGGGGTCCTAAGGCGGACCCTGGGGGCAGAGGCAGAAGCAGGTGGCAACAGGAAAG
>NW_004443947.1:8382699-8384643 GCF_000243295.1 Trichechus manatus latirostris | reverse complement strand
GCAAACTTGATCTTGGGCCTTCTGACTCCTGATCTGGGAGAGCTATCCAGTGGCCCCTCTCAGCCTCACTGGATTCCAGGTGGGTGACATCTCCCGCAGGGCCTTGGGCTGGGTCCCAGGGAACTTCATGGGAGAGGCTGCAGTTCTGTCTGCAAGAGGCTTACAGTATGGCGCTGTGTACCCCCTCCTGAACATCTGCTGTACACAGGCAGGAGGATGGCAGAGCTGGGGGAGGACGTTCCCACTGCTCTGGCCTGGGAGGGAGGAAGGTCAGGAAACCTGACCTGGGGCCCCACCAGGAGCCTTCAGACTTAGGGAGGATTGGGAGGACAGGTAGAGAGAGCACCTCGGGCTCTTGAAGGGGAGCACACTTTGAGCACACTGTACATGACAGGCACCCAGTACACCAGCCCCAGAAGGTGGGTACCATTATCACCACTTTACAGATGAGGTGGTGGTACACCAGAGAAGTGGCATGACTTATTCAAGGTCACACAGGTAATAAGTGGTGGAGTCAGGATTTGAACCCAGGTTTTGTCAGACTCCAAAGTCCAGGTTGCAACTTGTTCTCCTTGTTGGGTGAGAGATTGAGGTGGGAAGCAGGGCAGCTGCAGAGTGGACTGGAGTCAGGCCATAAGGTGCCTGTCACAGAGTAGCTGCTCATCTTAATGGGTATCTGGGTGCCCTCCTCTCATGGAAGGCCAAGCCTGTCCAGGCAGAGGGGGTCTTGTGCTCTTGAAGGATTCTGGACTTCCCTTGGTTAATCGGTT
Organism: Trichechus manatus latirostris; assembly: GCF_000243295.1. Lineage (NCBI taxonomy): Eukaryota > Metazoa > Chordata > Mammalia > Sirenia > Trichechidae > Trichechus > Trichechus manatus. The sequence goes on along the minus strand of NW_004443947.1, from coordinate 8,383,873 downwards.
CTTCTAGAAGCCTGACCACTCGCTTCAGTCTTGCATGGAAGCTCTCCATCCCTCAGGTTCCGGCTGTCCCCTTTCTTGCCTGCCCTCACCCCACATCCCGGTAGTGGGTGGGCTTAGCTCCTCAGGAAAGGGGGTTCCCTCTAGACAGCTCTGCCCTCCACCCCCCTTTCCACTGTTTGGCCTCGTCCAGCCCCCTGGGCCCTGCTCGAGAACAGATACTCACCCCTTTGCCAAGCACGGAGTGGGAAGGGAAGGGCTGTGCAGCCCCAGCCAGGAGTCCCAGCCAGGGAATGGGATCAAGAGCGGATGGGATGACTGGGGCTGCTGAGGGGCCAGGACCAAGGCATGGGGACCTGGGGCTGGGGTGGGCCCAGGGGGTGGCTGGGAGGTCAAGGGAGGAGCAGGGGGGCTCCCTATCCCCAGCCCGGCCTGGGTGTGAAAGTTAGGAGTCTCACAGCTGCAGCTGGAGGGGGTCACAGGGTGGGAAACGGCCCCACCCCAGCCCCCTTCTTAAAGGGCCAGACCTCCATGCCTTTGTCAGCTCCTGTGCTGAGAGAGGGGCGATGGGCAGATCTTCGGGTCAGAGCTGAGTGCCTTCTCTCTCGAAAGGCAGTGGGGCCAACCCAGTCATAGAGATGCCAGAGATTTCCTGCCTCCTCACTATAATGGCATCCAGCTGAACCTACTCCCACGTGAGGAGATCATGGGGTTGGGCCCCTCCTTTGCCTTGTTCTTTGCTGTGTCCCCAGCACCCAGACCTGAGCCTGGTCCCGAGGAGGGCCTCGATCATTCCTGAGGAGCAGATGGGTTTGGTGAGGGAACCAGGCTGGTGCTGCAAGTTGGAACCCCAGACTCCAACCCTTCCCTGACTCAGTTTACTCTTGGTATCCCATTCTCAGCATAGCTGTTGGATGGATCCTGGCAGGGCTGGACATTCCTTGATGGTCTATTCTCTGAGGTCCCCATCCCCTCTGGCGATGTCATCTCCACTCACTTCAAAGTTCCCAGCTCCATAGCTTATCTAACGCCTGTAATGTGCTGTTCATACATTATAAATGGACAGCCTAGCTTAGTATTTATTTACAGGACCAGGCAGCCTGAGTTCAAATTCCCGCTTTGCCTCTTCCTAGCTGTGTCTCAGTTTCCTCATCTGTAGATGGAGCCATCAGTAATA
>NW_004443947.1:8380491-8381430 GCF_000243295.1 Trichechus manatus latirostris | reverse complement strand
GACTTGGAGTCTATCTTCTGGTCTGCGTTCTGCCATGGGTGCTCTGTGTGACCTCGGGAGAGTCCTTTCACCCTTGTGGGCCTCAGTTTCTCCATCTGTAAAATGGAGCAGGAGGATGGTAGCATGGGTACACCTAGCAATAGAAGAAGGAAGAATGAGAACTTTTGTTGTAGCCTCTCATGCCTATCTCCTACCCGCATCGTGAACAGAGACGTTTACTCAGGGGTCCAAGCCAGACTTCTTTATTCTGTCCTACCTACCAAACCAGCTTACAGGTCACTGGTCCCAGGTCCAGCTGTGGTGGCCTTGGGTTGAGATTCATGCTGTGCCCCAAGAAGGTCCATCTCTTAGATTTAGGCTCCACCTGTCACCATGAGTCAGAATCCACTCAACAGCAGTGGGTTTGGTTTTTTGGTTTGGTCCTCCGTTGTATACCCTCCTGCCCCCAGGCCAGAAGCTAAGGCACCTCCACCATGTGGGGCTCTACCACTAGAGGGCGCTCACCACTCCCCAAAACATGATTTAAAAAAACAAACCCAAAAATGCTTACACCAGCTAATCTTAAGGATGACAGCCACCATTTACTGAGTGCTTGTTATGCATCAGGTGCTGTACTAAGCCAGTTCCCACATAATTTTTAGGAGGTAGATTATCCCCACTTAACAGATGATGAAACTGGGGTCTGGATAACCAAAATGACCCACCCAAGGTCACCTGACTGGTAAGTGACAGAGCTGAGACTAGCATTCATGTCCAACCAGGGTCGATCCAGACCCAGAGATGAGGGCCCAGTGGCCCCCAGAGTTAGCTCCGAGGTAGGGGCTGATGATTGGAATGGGAGAAGAAGTTGAGAGGTAGGACTGGCAAGATCAGAGACTATCAAACCCATGGTTGCCAACATTAAAAAAAAACCTCTGCAGGTTCTTTTAGTAAGCATAA
>NW_004443947.1:8378289-8379292 GCF_000243295.1 Trichechus manatus latirostris | reverse complement strand
GAATGGTTTCACGGCAGCTTGTCCAGCTAGGGAGCACCAGGGTGGGATATGATCCCTGCACAGGGCAAAGCTGTCTCTCCTTGTAGTGGGGTGACTTCCCAATCCCATGTTCTGCCTAAGGTCCAACCTGTTCACTGGAAGGAGTCAAATCTCTGGGATTTCCTGACTTCTGCAGTGATGCTGAAGTAATTAAGGTCAGCTGCAGTATGTACAACAAACCCCTTGCAGCTGAGGAGAGTTGTCATGTGGGTCAGGCTGGGGCTGGTGGCACTAATAATGTGTGTTGAGCACTTAACTGGGAATGAGGCCCAGTGCTAAGTATGATTGTACTGAATATTTACAACAATCCTGGGAGATAGATACTCTTGTGCTTTCATCCCCTTTATGCAGATGGTAAACAGAGTCTCAGAGAGGTTAAGTGGCATGTACAAGGTTGCACAGCTGGTAAGTGTTAGAGCTCGAATCTGTACTCTGGTGAGTTGTATTCTAAACTCCAGCATCCTTCTACTGTTTCCTGCTGGAGGTGGACACCTGTAGTAGATGGTTAGATTGGCCTCTATGAAGCACATCTTCTGGTGTTCATGCTCTTGTGTAGCCCCCTCTCATACTGATTCTGGGCTTGTCTATCTGACTTGCTTTGGCCAATGGAACATAAGCAAGCATGATGAAAAAACAAACAAACAAACAAAAAAAGAAAACCAATAAGAGGAGAGATTGAAGAGATAATTAAAAAAAACAAAACAAAACAAAAACTCCCAACAAAAAAAGCCCTGGCCTGGATGGCTTCCCTGGAGAATTCTACCAAACATTTACAGACGAGCTCACACCATACTACTTAAATTATTTTAGAGCACACAAGAGGAAAGAATACTCCCTAATTCATTCTATGAAGCCAGTATAACCTGGTACCAAAATCCAGGCAAAGACACCACAAAAAAAGAAATTTACAGACCAGTATCTCTCATGAATATAGATGCAAAAATTCTCAACAAAATTCTAGCCA
>NW_004443947.1:8357173-8377735 GCF_000243295.1 Trichechus manatus latirostris | reverse complement strand
CAGGATACAAGATAAGCATACAAAAATCAGTTGGAGTCCTATACACCAACAAAGAGAACTTCGTAAAGAAAATCAGGAAAACAATACCATTTATAATGGCCCCTAAAAAGATAAAATACTTAGGAATAAATCTAACCAGGGACTAAAAAGACCTACACAAAGAAAACTACAAAACGCTATTGCAAGAAACCGAAAGAGACCTACATAAATGAAAAAAATATACCATACTCATGGATAGGTAGACTCAACATTGCGAAAATGTCAATTCTACCCAAAGCAATCTACAAATACAATGCAATTCCAATCCAAATACCAATAGCATTCTTTAAAGAGATGGAAAAACTAATCACCAACTTTATATGAAAAGGAAAGAGGCCCCAGATAAGCAAAACACTATTTAAGAAAAAGAACAAAGTAGGAGACCTCACACTACCTGATTTCAGAACCTACTATACAGCCACAGTAGTCAAAACAGGCTGGTACTGGTACAACGACAGACACATAGACCAATGGAACAGAAATGTGGAGTGTTTTCTTGACTAATCATTTGTTGAGCACCAGCTACAAGCCAGGCCCTGAAGACATCTGTGCTCTCAAGGAGCTCACAGTCTGGTTAGAGAGACAAAGGGAGACCAGGGACTGATGATGCCAACAGCACAGGGGCCACAAACCCACATGATATAGGGCCAGGTGAGCATGGTAAAAAGTGAGGTGGGCCAAGTATAAGGCAATAGAAAGTAGTGGGGATTGCAGTGAACTTTAGAGACACACCTTGGGGTGGGGTGGTGCTGGCTGCTGTCAGCTCTTGTTGATTGTTGCTGTGTGGGAACATGGGCCCATGTGGGCATAACTTCTAAGTTTTTAAGTCAAATCAGAAGGTTTGATATTTCTATGAAATCGCCCATTTTCCAAAAATTTAAGAACCTATTTAAATGTTTTTAAAAATATGATGAAAAAAAACCATCTATCAGAAAAGTTAAAGACTGAAAAAAAAAAAAAAATCTAAGCAGGCCAGACAAACCTGTGGATCAAATCTAGCCTTTGGCCTACACACCCTGTGACAATATAAGGGGCCCATGGGATCCTTGAGGTTGGTCTCTAACTAAGCCTGGGAGGATCCTGTCAAAGAAGGAAAACCTAACCTGACACTTGAAGGCGAGGAGAGATTAGGAAGAGGAAGAAGCCGAAGGGCAGGGTGAACCAGGCTGTGGGGATGGCATGAGCAAAGTCCCGGAAGAGGGCAGACCTGCAGGAAGTGTGCAAGAACAAAAAGAGCAGAAGGCCATCCAGTTTTGTGAATGTAGCCCAGGTGGCACAGTGGTTAAGCGTTCGGCTGCTAACCAAAAGGTTGGAAGTTTGAATCCACCAGCTGCTCCTTGGAAACCTTATGGGGCGGTTCTACTCTGTCTTCTAGGATCACTGTGAGTCAGAATCTAGGATCACTATGAGTCAGAATCAACTTGACAGCAAAGGTTTTTTTTTTTTTTTTAAGTGAATACATCACATTCCAGGACTGCAAGTGTGTCCTGGAATTTAAATGTATGGTTGTTTTATCATTTACCACATTTTATTGATTTTTATTTAATTTTTAAATATTCTTATTTTTTTTACTGTAAGCAGAACAAACACACTGTGAACATTCCAAATAAATGTGGACTTGTAAAAGACAGAAAGCAAAAACACTCTTTCAAATCATCTCATCAAAAGAACCATTATCCTTTCACACTGTAAATTATCTATCCATCTACCTACCTACGTACATATCTATCTATCAGAAGCTTGGTGGTGCAACAGTTAAGTGCTCGGTCCTTAACCTAAAGGTTGGCTGTTCAAACCCACCAAGTGGTCCTGTGAGAGAAGACGTGGCAATCTGCTTTCGTAAATATTAAACCGAAAAACCAGACCAATTGCCATTGAGTCGATTCTGACTCATAGCGACCCTATAGAACAGAGTAGAATTGCCCTATAGGATTTTCAAGACTGTAACTCTTCTTTTTTTTTAATTGAACTTTAGATGAAGGTTTACAGAACAAACTAGCTTCTCATTAAACAGTACGTGTATTGTTTTATGGCATTGGTACTCTCCCTTCTTGACCTTGGGTTCTCTGTTACCAGCTTTTCTGTCCCTTCCTGCCTTCTAGTCCTTGCCCCTAGGCTGGTGTGCCCCTTTAGTCTCGTTTGTCCTATGGTTTTGTCTAATCTTTGACTAAAAGGTGAACCTCCGGAGTGACTTCATTAATGGGCTAAAAGAGTGTCTGGGGGCCCTACTCTCGGGGTTTCTCCAGTCTCTCTCAGGCCAGTAAGTCTAGTCTTTTTTTTTTGAGTTAGAATTTTGTTCTACATTTTTCTCCAGCTCTGTCTGGGACCCTCTATTGTTATCCCTGTCAGAGTAGTCAGTGGTGGTAGCCGGGCACTATCTGGTTGTACTGGACTCAGTCTGGTGGAGGCCATAGTAGTTGTGGTCCATTAGTCCTTTGGACTAATCTTTCCCTTGCGTCTTTAGTTTTCTTTATTTTCCCTTGCTCCTGAAGGGGTGAGACCAGTGGAGTATCTTAGATGGCCGCTCACAGGCTTTTAAGACCCCAGATGCTACTCACCAAAGCAGAATGTAGAACATTGTCTTTATAAACTATGTTATGCCAATTGAGCTACATGTTCTCTGAGACCATGGTCCGCAAAGCCCTCAGCCCAGTAATTTGGTCCTTCAGGGAGTTTGGATTTATCCATGGAGCTTCCATGACCTTACCCTGAAGAAGTTGTACTGGCTTCCCCAGTATTGTGTACTGTCTTACCCTTCACCAAAGTTACCACTTATCTATTGTCTACTTAGTGTTTTTCCATCTCCTCCCCTCCACTTCCTCATAACCATCAAAGATTGTTTCTTTTTGTGTGTAAACCTTTTTACGTGTTTATATAGTAGTGGTCTCATATAATATTTGTCCTTTTGTGATTGACTTATTTCACTCAGCATAATGCCCTCCACATTCATCCACGTTGTAAGATGCTTCGCAGATTCATCATCGTTCTTTATCGTTGCGTAGTACTCCATTGTGTGTACGTACCATAGTTTGTTTATCTATTCATCAGTTGATGGGCATCTCAGTTGTTTCCATCTTTTTGCTATCGTGAACAATGCTGCAGTGAACATGGGTGTGCAAATCTCTATTCGTGTGATGGCTCTTTATTCCTCTAGGATATATTCCTAGGAGTGGGATTGCTAGATCATATGGTATTTCTATTTCTAGCTTTCTAAGGAAGCACCATATCATTTTCCAAAACGGTTGTACCATTTTGCATTCCCACCAGCAGTGCATAAGAGTTCCAATCTCCCTGCAGCCTTTCCAACATTTGTTATTTTCTATTTTTTTGATTTGTGCCAGTAATGCCAAGGCTGTAACTCTTTATGAAGCAGACTGCCACATCTTTCTCCCATGGAGCAGCGGGTGGGTTCTAACTGTTCACCTTTTGGTTAGCAGCTGAGCACTTAACCACTGTGCCACCAGGGCTCCCTCTGTAAAGATTACAGCCAAGAAAACCCTATGGTTCTACTCTGTCACATGGGGTCACTAGGAGCCACAAAACTGACTCGATGGCACACAACAGCATGTATCTATCTTATATATAAATTTATTAATGCTTGTATGTACTGTGGAGCCCTGGTGGTGTAGTGGTTAAGTGCTATGGCTGCTAACCAAAAGGTCTGCAGTTTGAATCCACCAGCTGCTCCTTGGAAAGCCTATAGGGCAGTTCTACTCTGTCCTATAGGGTTTCTATGAGTCCGAATGAACTCGATGGTGATGGGTTTGGTTTCGTTTTTTTGGATATGTACTGTAGACTTTTCTACAACTTGCATTTTAATTTATTTTGTCTTAGATATCTTTCACTGTCACTAGCTTTCCTCTTTTTCTTCAATGGATGAATTATTGTACCAAAAATTTATGGTACAATAATTTACAACCTTGGTGTTGTAACTCTTCTGTCTATCTACCTGGAGCTCAGCACAGCTTTTAATGCATAGCAAGCGAGTCCCTCTCAGCTGCTAACAGAAGGGTTGGAAGTTCAAGTCCACCCAGAGGTACCTTGGAATAAAGACCTGGCAATCTACTTCCAAAAAATCAGACATTGAAAATCCTGTGGAGCACCGTTCTTCCCTGACACACATGGGGTTGCCATAAATTGGAATGGACTTGATGGCAACTAGTGTTTTTTGTTTTTTTTAAGTGAGTGAGTGACTGATTGCCTAAAGGAATGAAAAGCCACAACCACTTCAGGTCTCAGAGATGGCGCAGGGGTGAAGAAATCCCCCAATTTCTCCCTGTGTCCCGGAGGGCTTGGCAGAGGGGGGCACCCTATTGCAAGGAAAACTGGAGTTCCTCACGTGAGTGAGGGCCTCCTGCCTATGAGCCTGTGGAACTCGGCATCACGGCACACAAACACGCTCCACTCACTCATCCAAGTGCCTTTGGGTAAATACCACGACATTTACGCATTTTTTGTAAGCGGAGATGTGTTTTGGAGGAATTTATCTGCAAAAATCATAGAGCCTGGACATTAGTAAAATTTCCTGAGTAAAGATAAAAGTAACAATAATCCAGGTAAAAAGCCAAATCCACAGGCTGACGTCACTCTCCAAGAATGACTGCCAAGTGCCCTCTTGAGAAGGGGCCCCACCCTCTCGCGTTCCAACCAATCAGAACAACCAATCCCGCTAATTCAGCTAACCAGAGCTCAGAATTCCTCCGAGGCCGAATCTGGCTAGTTCTTGATTCCTGCTGACGACAGAATTTTGGGGATTTAATTGAAGAAGTGGTTGATGGGGGCACTTTCCAAGCATTACACATTGATTAAAAAAGTAAAGCCCACATGATTAAGAAAACAATAATGAACACTTACTGAGAAATTACACATCGATCATGTTCAAACCTCATGATAACCCTATGAGGCTGGTATTTGGATTACCTCATTTTACAGGGAAAGAAACTCCCGTTAGAGAGGTTAAGCAGGCTGCCTGAGGTCACACAGTAAGTGGTTCGGGAGTTATTGCTCCTGACGGCTGGCTCTGTTGTCTCTGTGAAATAGTCATTGTTGGCACTGATATTTAACAAGTGCTTCTTGTGTGCCAGTGGTTAACAGCTAGGCTGCTAATCAAAAGGTCGGCAGTTCGAATCCATCAGCCACTCCTTGGAAACCCTGTGGGGCAGTTCTACTCTCTCCTATAGGGTCGCTATGAGTCAGAATTGACTCCATGGCTCAGGGGTCTTGTGTGCCAGGTACTGTGCTAAGGACTTTAGATGTGAACTGCACACAATAAATCTGTGAGGTGGGTGCTATTGCCACTTCATTTTACATTACCACTTGCCATGGGGTCAACTCTGACTCATGGCGTCCCCTTGTGTATCAGAGTAGAACTGCTCCACGGAGTTTTTCAATGGCTAATTTTTCAGAAGTACATTAGCAGGCCTTTCTTCCGAGGTGCCTCTGGGTGGACTTGACCCACCAACCTTTCAGTTAGCAGCCGAGAACGTTAACCGTTTGCACCACCCAGGGACTCATTTTATATAGTGACTAATTAAAAAAATAAAATAAAACATGAAACCTATCCTAAACATATCTCTCATAGGGAGAGAATTTGACAAAGGCAGAAAATGTGAATCTTGATTCTTCATGCAAAAACACCCAATGGCTAGTCCATGTAATTATTTAATAAGTGTTCACTGAATGAATGACTAAGTGGGGAGTGAGAAGCACAGGCAGGCCCAATGGAGACCTGCCAACAGTGACAGATTATAATGCATAATTGTTGTTGTTAGCTCCTGTGGAGTTGACCCAATTCATGGTGACCCCATGCACAGTGGAAAGAAAGCTGCCCGGTCCTGCACCATCATCATGATCCATTGCAGATTGAACTGTTGTGATCCATAGGGTTTTCATTGGCTGATTTTTGGAAGTAGTTCACCAGGCCTTTCTTCCTCGGCTGTCTTAGTTTGGACGCTCTGCTGAAACCTGTTCAGCATCATAGCAACACGAAAGCCTCCATTGATAGGCAGGTGGTGGCTGCGCATGAGGTGCACTGGCTGGGAATCGAACCTGGATCTCTAGAATGGAAGGTGAAAATTCTACCACTTTACCACCCTGACTCACTACAATGCACAGTAGGACCCAATACACATTTGCTAAATGCCTGAATGAAAGGACAAAGGGCTGTGCCTAATAATAGCCATTATTAAGACAGAAGATGTGAACAATGGATTGCAGAGCAGTGGGACTTGGGTGCTTCAGACCCTTTGCCCAGTCCCAACCTCCCAAGCAGTCATCAGAGTGTTCAGGGTCAGTCCTGCTATCACCCAGATGGCCCAAAACACATACAGTGTTCACACGTACAGACACCGGCTCCGTCACCACCCACATCTCCTGGGAACTTACAGCGTACCCAGCACTGTGCTGAGCCTTGTGGGTCAGGAGGGAAGAGGTCCCAGCTCAAGAATCAGGAGGACTCAGGTTCAGGGGGAAAAAACGTGTTGGTAAATCTACTGTGTTGCTGGTGGGCTGTTTGAGAGAGCTTGTCAGAAAAGCTACGGGGAGCTGGCTCAGGTTCAGACATCTTCCAGGAACACAGAAAACAACCACATTTTACTAATTATAGCAAAGGAAAACACGCTGCGATTACAGCTAAATTGCATTAAGACATAACTTGCTGGCCCGGCCTCGGCTCTATCTCTTTGGCTCAGGTTTCAGCCCGGCTGGGCGGTGACACATGCGGCTGGTGGGTGGCTGGGCAGGCTGGAGGCCTTGGCCGGGGTGGGGGGTTGGGGGGGGGTTCTGCAGCTCCATTCCCGGTGGGGTCACGGCCCTGGGGTGAGGACGGGAAGTCCCGGGGCCAGTCCCGGCTTGTGGCTTGTGAGACCGGCATCTCCCCCTCCCTGAAAGGGGCTTTCCCGGGCCCCTGGGCTGGAATAAACCCTGTTGAGAGGCCGCTGAATCATCCAACCCCACCTTGCCTTCCCTCCCCGAACTGAGGATCAGAGAACGCGAGGGCTGTAAGGAAGGTCTTGGGGCCAACGCTCTAGTCCTCTAGTTGCTTAGAAGGTAACTTGAGTGGGTTGTTTTTCTAAACCCTCTTTCCTGTTGCGGCCACCAGCTCTGTCTTTTCCTTGTGGGCCAGGACTGCACCTGCTAAGAGGGGCTTGGCACTTGTTTGGGGAGTGGGGGGTTAGACCCATCTCCGTGTAATTATCCCCAGAGGACCCATGTCTGATCAATGCACCACAGAGGCAGAAAGGAAAGAAGCAAGAGAGGGAGGAGGGGAGGAAGGAGAGAGAGAGAGGAAGGAAGGAGGGAAAGGAGGAAGGGAAGGAAGGAAAGAGGGAAAGAGGCAGGTAGTAATGAACGCAGGAAAGGCAACTTGTTGAGCAATTGCCAAATCTGGGCATGGTACATACAGTCCTTCTTGAACCTTTACAATAGCCTCAAGGACAGGAACTGAGCCTTATTCTTCCACGGTTTCTATTCTTTCATGGTTTCTAACAACGTAGGTACTCAGTAATCATTTCAATATTTCCTTGAATGAACAAGAAAGGCCAATGAGGCAGGTAATATCTCTGCTTTACAGATGGGACTGCAGGGGCTCAGCTGGGGCAGTACCCAAAGTTGCACAGCTATGATGTGTTGGGGCTGGGGTTCGAAGCCTGCTCTGTATGGCTCCAGAGCCCGACCACTTGCCCCTGAGCCCAGGATGCTCACCTTCGGGTACTAATGAGAGTGGCTGGTCCAATGACCACATGGCCCGCAGTTATGTTGGGGTCTTTGTCTCTGGCCTCAATCTTGTCTGGCACTGAGAACCATTTCCACCTTTAGTTCTGCCAGGCACTGTGCTAAGTGCTTTAAATGCGTTGTCTCACGTCCCTCACACTACAGTCTTGGGGCCAGGGGAGGACTCTTGCTATCCTCATGTTTCAGAGGAGGACCCTGGGGCTCAGAGGGGTACCCAAGCTCATATAGCTACTAACTGGGGTGCTGAGGCTCCCATGCTGGTCTGTGTGCTGCGCCAAACACCACTCTGTCAGGGTGGAACTTGCAGAGTCCCCGTGGGCCTGACCTCTGGTCACCTCCTCAGGACCTGTCCGATGGCCAAGGGCAGGGAGCAGGATCGGGGGCCTGTCCCCTCAGAGCATAGCCCCTGTCAGCCATTCCCCAGGTCTCCTCACTCTGAGCGCAGGGCTTGGCCAGGCCCCTTGGGCTTAGCTCAGGAAAAACAGCCAGTCTGTGCCGGGTGCCTGTGGCTCTGGGTCCGCCCACATCCAGGGGCAGCAGGTGGTGTGGCCACGGGCATGAGGAGCAGCTGGGCTCTGGTCTGTTGGCCAGTGTGTTTGGCCAGTTGTGCAGGTGTTTACAATCCACGTTTTTAATAATCTAGAGTTATGCTTGGCCCGAGATCCCTTCTGCAGGGCCTGAGGCTTGCCTCCAAGATGGTCTTCTAGTTCCTTCCAACTCCTGCCCTGAAATAAGCTGGGGAGAGAGAGACTTAGAGGAAGCTGGGGCCTGGGAGACAGAGGTAGAGATGGGGAGTGGGAGGGGACTCCATCTGACATTTATGGAGTACCTACTGTGTGCCAACTGTGTTTTCTTATGTAGTTGGATTTGATCCTCACAGCAATCCAGTAGGGTGTGTTTTCTGTACCCATTTTGTGGGTAGTGAAACTTAGGCCCAAATGCTGAAGCTGCCTGCCTGAGGTCATACAGGTTGTGGGTGAGTTTGGGGTTTGACCTCACATCTGTCCAGCTCCTGAGCCTGGGTCTAGAGGTGCAGCCGGGCACGTGGCTCATCTATGAGGACTCATCTATTTGGAGTCTTGCCCCTTTCCCAGGGGGACAACAAAGCTCTCATTCCAGGGCTTGGGCAGAGCAGAGAGAAGTGGCTATTCTGGGGGCAGAAATGTCCAGGCCTTGAACTACCCCTTTCCCCTCCTATCCCATTTCAATCCTTAGCACAGTCTGCCCCAGCCCCACCTTGGGGTGGCAGCATACCTCAGGTTTGCAGTTGAAGGCAGGGCTTCCAGCCCTCTCTCCTGTCAGCACATCCTGCTTCATTGAGCCAGGGGCAGCAAAGCCAGGCCTTTCTTTTTAGGAAAAGGTCTGGCGTGGAGCCAGGTTCTGGCTGAAGCTATGCAAGGACCGTTATCTCCAGGTCCCAGCTCTGATTGTTTCTTGTCTTGCTTTCTTTCTGATGTAACAGAAGGAATAGTGAAATCAGATCCTACCACCAGCATTTTTCCAGCTGTGTGAGTCAGGTGAAAGTAATCATGCTAATAACTGTTAGTTGCCATTGAGTCAGCTGCGACTCATGGTGACCCCATGTGTAAGAGAATGAAATGTTGCCTGGTCCTGTGCCATATTCACAAGTGTTGGTATGTTTGGGTCCATTGTTGCGGCTATTGCCTTTGCTGGCTCTCCACTTTACCAAACACAATGTCCTTCTCCAGCTAACGATCCCTCTTGATGATGCACCCAAAATAAGCGAGTTGAAGTCTCAGACAGTATTCTGTGATCCATAGGATTTTCATTGGCTAATTTTCAGAAGTAGATTGCCAGGCATTTCTTCCTATTCTTAGCCTGGAAGCTCTGCTGAAACCTGTGCACCATGGATGACCCTGCTGGTATTTGAAATACCAGTGACATAGCTTCCAGCATCACAGCAATACGCAAGCCACCACAGCACAACAAACTGACAGACGAGTGGTGAATGCTAACAATTACAGGGCATTATTTGTGTTTCAGAGACTAGGCTGAATACTTTCCATTGTTCTCTTGTTAAATCCTCATATCAGCCATTTGAAGCAGGTAAGATTATTATTCCCACTTTACAGATGAGCAAATTGCGTGTGGTCACACAGCCAGCTAGTGGCAGAGCCCACAGGCTTAACTGCGATGTCATACTGCTTTCTATGACTTGTGGCTCTGAGCCTCAATTTTCTCATCTGTAAAATGGGAATGTTAGTTCCAATTTCAAAGGACTGGCATGACTATAAAATTAGAAAATGAAGTTAAAGTGCTTATGACAGTGTCAATGCTTAAAAAAGAAAAATAGTTGCCTCAGTCTGTCCATCATTCAACAAAGGTTTAGTGGATTCCTACCTGTGCCAGGCACTGGGCTAGGTGCTGGGACACAGTGGAGAACACGCAGATGGAGTCTTGCTCTCATGGAGCACACAGCCCAGAGGGGGAGACAAGCACTAAGCAAATAATTACACATAATTGATTGGATGATTTCCAGTGTGCCCTGTGCTGCTAGGGAGAAGTACATGGTCAGATAAGGACAGGAATGGGTAGGGTGATAGCTGGGGGAAACTGAGGTTGGGAAGCCCCTGTACCGCATGGAACAAAGGAAGGCTCCCATGTAGGGCAGTGGGAGGGGTCTTCTGGACCGAGGAAGAGGATATTTAAGAGAACAGACAAGTTCTCCCCCTATCTTCTTTACAGCAGCCAGGAAAACTCTGGATGGTCTGATTCCAGCAGCCCAATCTGGAACCGACTGTGGATGATAATATTCCTGACCCAGGTAAAATGTGCCCGTTCTGCAGGCAAGTGTCACCTGCAGGGCAGCTGGGAGTTCACTCAGCTGACGGGGTGGCGGAGGGCGGGAGTAGTGGCTTACGTCTGAGGTTTATGGAGGTCAGACCGCAGGCTAGTCTGCCTTTTATGAGCTGGCTGTAGAGAATGACTTAGCCCTGCCTGTTGTTGAGCTGACTGCAGTCAGGACTGGCGGTTCAAATCCCATCTTAGCTGCTTATTTCCTGTGAGTGATGTCACCTCTCAGAGCCTCAGTTTATCTGGTCTGTGAAATGGGATCTTAACACCCACCTCTCCAGACTATTTTGAAGATTTAGTGGAAGAATGAATGTGAAGCTGGAATTAGTTATCGTCCTTTGCTAAAACTTACAGAGAGCACATTATTTGCCAGGCGCTGTGCTAAGCACTTGACATTCACCAGCTCATTTAATCCTTAACACAAACTCATGAAGGAGGCTCCATCATGGTCCCTGCACTACAGGTGGGGAAACTAAGGCTCAGGAAAAATGAAGAAACTTGGCCAAGGTCACAGAATTGGTGTTAGAGTTTACAAAAGGAGAATAGAACACACCAAGAAACTACAAATGAATAAACAACTACAATTTAATGAGTACCCACTAGGTGCCAGGCAAATTATCTATGAACCTAGATCTGTCTGTTTCCAAGCTAACTTTCCTACTTTGGCTCCAGGGCCTTTGTGGGGTGGTGGTGAGGGGCTCGGGGCCACCAGTTCCATTTGGTCTTGGCCTCATAATCATGATAGGCCACAGATGTAGACTTCCAAGTCTCTTCAAATAAGATCACACATATTGTCAGAGTTGCAAGATTTAACAAAAATATAGGATGTCAAGTTAAATTTAAATTTCAGATAAACAACAAATAAATTTTTTTCAGTATAAGTATGTCCCAAATATTATATGGGATATGCTTATACTAAAACATTCTTTGTTATTTATCTGAAATTCACATTTAACTGGGCATCTTTTATTTTCTCTGGCAACCCTATGTACTCCCTCAAAGTTACCCTGTCAGCATTAAGAGAAGACAAGGTTCATCAAAAACCTTGAAACTTGTGTCTTGTTATCAAACTGCCCTGCGTGTAGTACTATACAGATTGATATTTTTAAAGAAAGGCCTGAAATTATCTTGGGACTAGCTTGCATCTTGTGGTGGTTAAAAATCTATATTCAGTGCTAATATTTAAAACAGGCTACAATTTTTTGTCATCCTGCTCTGACATTTGAGTTGGCAAACTATGGCCCGTGGGCCAAATTGAGTCCAAAATAAAAATATATTTTATTTACAGAAAATAAAGTTTTATTGCAACACAGCCACCTCATTCATTTACATATTATCCATGGCTGTGGTTGCATTACAACGTCAGGGCTGAGTAGTTGTGACAGAAATCATATGGTCAGAAAACCTAAAATATTTACTATCTGACTTTTTTCAGAAGTTTGCTGACCTGTCTGATGTGTTTTAGTCTGTTGCTGTAATTATTCCTGTTGTTCGGAGCTTGTGTTTGTAACCAGTAGCTAATATACTTGCATGGGAATTGAGGTATGGTGGTTCAGTGGCAGAAATCTTACCCTCCATGAGGGAGACCCGGGTTCAGTTTCTGACCAGTACACCTCATGCACAGCCACCACTCACGTGTCAGTGGAGGCTTTTGTGTTGTTCTGATTCTGAACAGGTTTTAGCAGAGCTTCCAGACTAAGATGGACTAGGAAGAAAGGCCTGATGGTCTATTTTCAAAAATCAGCCATTGAAAACCCTGTGGATCACAACGGTCTGATCTGAAACCGATCATGGGGGTGGTGCGGGACTGGGCGGCGTTTTGTTCTGTTTTGTATGGTGTCACCACGAATCAGGGGCAACTCGATGCCGGCTAAGAACAACAACATACATGTGTAGGTGGCGGAGGGTGAGTAGAGTTTGGACCACACCGAGATGCCATTTTTAAACCTCTTAGCATTGTATTTGACACATGGTGAGTGTCCAGTGGTGATGAGTCCCCTACACCCCAACCCTTCTTTTCTAATTCCCTCCACTTTCTCCTCTTGGAAAGGGAGGCCCCCAGCCACCCGGCCTCCTCTCCCATGGAGGTCTGCACCACAAATTCAAAGCAGGTTTCTGCTGCATTTTGAGCCCTGTCTGCTTTCCACAAATTTCACCTGGTTAAAAATATCCATGTGCATAATTCCTCGATTAACGTCTTTGGCCGTGGGAGGAGGTCTGTGCCCTAGTCCTGGGCAACCCTCCATCTCTCTGCTTGACAATTCATGTGCCTGTCAGTTGGGGTGCAGAGGTTGCTGGGTTCCTTGCCCGGGGCTCAGTGTTCAGCTGAGTTTAATTGCAGCCCTCCCTGGAGAGGGTCAGCGTGCAGATAGGAAACAGGAGAAATGCTGGGTCAAGCAGCGGTGTCTGGGAATTCACCCATTGCCTGCTGGTTTATCACTGCTCACTTCCGCAGACCTGGGAGAGATGCGAGGTCACTTCATCTGCCTGAATACCCAAGAAAAGTCTCCCCCCGCATCTGTCTATCCATGTATCCGTCCATCTAATCATCCAAATCTCCATCTCAGGGCCGGTTTCCCAGAGAACATGACCTAAGACATACTCTCACTTAATATTCAAACAAATTGCTGTCAAGAACTGTAAAGGGTCTGAGATTTTACTCTACTTGTAGGTTAACAAGTTAGCCTGCAGTGTTTTATGGATGCTAGCAGAAGACACAAGCCTTTTTGGTCAGAGACAAAGGACATTATTACTCATGGCACAGCCAGCAGCATGAGTTTCACCCATGGGGGTTATGGGTTAAATTATGTACCCCTAAAATATATTTCCTCACTCCTTTGCAGCTAAGCAAGGAATCCTAACTCCTATACTTGTGAATGTAATATAAAGTAATGTAATCACGTTCCATAATGCAATCTAATGTAATGTGATGAATCAATCAGTTGAGGTCATACTAGTGTAGGGTGAATCCTAAACCTAATCACGTTTGAGTTATAGAAGGAGCAGCATAGACACAAAGGCATACACTCAGACACAGAGGGAAGACAGACTACCTGATGATAGTAGAGGCAGATGACTCTACAAGTCCAGGAACTCCAAGAATTTCTGATTACGAGAAGCTGAAATATATAAAGAAGAACCTCATTCTAGAGCCACACCCTGAATTTGGACTTCTAGCCTCCTGAACTGTGAGAGTAGATGAATGGGAACTGTGGGAAAAAATGAGTGGGGTCACTTAACCATTTAACCATTGGGTAGTAACTGTGAATAAGCTTCCTGGGAAAGATGAAATCTAAGGTTGAGTTCTGAAGGATGAGTGGGAGTTAGCTAGATGGAATTGGGAAAAGAATGTTTCAGGCAGAGGGATCAGCATGTGCTAAGGGTCAGAGGAGACAAAGAAAGTGAGTGTCTGGTGTGTTCTGGAAACTGAAAGAAGTTTAGAGTAGCTGGAGCATAAAGAACAAGTGATTGTGTGTGAGTGTGTGTGTGTGTATGGAGGAGGAGCAGGGTTAGGAAAGGTGGGAAATGGGGTAAAAAGGGGGAGAGTGGTCAAGATCATAGTGAATTGTGCAGCCTCATAAAGGGCTTTGGCTTCATCCTGCACACAGTGAGAGCCCCAGCAGGGCTTTGGGTTGGGCCAGCAGTCAGGGCTGTGCTTTAGAAAGATTCCCTTGGCACAGGCTGGGTGGAGAATGGATTGGAGGGGGCCAGCTGGAGGCAGGGAGACCAGTGAGCAGGCTGATGCCTTCCAGAGGAGAGGAAGAAGGGCAGACCTTCCAGGACCTGTGGCTGGGAGGAGCTGGGGTGGAGGTCAGAGAGGGTTCTCCCTCCAGTCCCTGGTGACCCCCTTTTCTTTGGTGAGCAACAAATACCTTTTCTCACCCTCACCTCCTCTGATAGTAAAGGTAACAATTCCAGAACCCCATTTTTCTGCCTGTGCCTCAGCTCTGCCTCAAGTTCTTCCCATTGCTGGTATCTCTGGGTTAGGCTAACTGAACTGGTCAGCAGGAGTCAGAATAAGAGTAATGCCAAATAATATGAGTTCCTGCTGTATACCAGGCACTGTGCTTAACACACATGATCTCATCCTGACTCCATAGAGCTGTGGGGATGACTAAAGGAAATACTGCATGTTAAGCACAGCACTTGCTATGGAAGCCAAGGTTAAGGTTAAGCAAATTGTGCAAAGTCATGGTCTTCGTCATCTAATGCTGCTATAACAGAAATACCACAGGTAGATGGTTTCAACAAACAGAAGTTATTCTCTCACAGTCTAGTAGGCTAGAAATTCAAATTCAGGGTGTCAGCTCCAGGGGAAGGCTTTCTCTCTGCTGGCTCTGGAGGAAGGTCCTTTTCATCAATCTTCCCTTGGTCTAGGAGCTTCTCTGCGTACCTCTTTTTTGGTGGTATGTGGCCCCCCTGTCTTTCTGCTTGCTTCTCTCTTTTATATCTCAAAAGAGATTGGCTCAAGACGCTACTCAATCTTGTAGATTGAGTCCTGCCTCATTAACATAACTACTGCTAATCCCATTTCATCAGCTTCATAGAGATAGGATTTACAGCACATGGGAAAATCACATCAGATAACGAAACGGTGGACAATCACACAAAACTGAGAATCATGGCCTAACCAAGTTGACACATATTTTGAGGGGGCACAATTCAATTCATGACACTCACACACCTAGGAAAGGGCAGAGCCTGGATTTCAACCAAAGCGGTCTAATCCTGGTACCCACATGCTGAACTGCTATGGTGAACTGCCATCATGAATGAGAAGGATTCTAAACCAGGGGAAGCAGGGTGGTGTCCAGAACAGCTAATAACAGGCAGAATAGATGCTGGCCCATCACAGTGGCCATTGGGTATAAACAGCCCTTTGTACCAGGAGTTGTTGTTATTAGCTACTGTAGAGTTGGCCCCCCAACTCATGGTGACCCCATTCACAACCATTGTGATCCGTAGGGTTTTCACTGGTTGATTTTACGGAAGTAGATCATCAGGTCTTTCCTACTTTGTACTAGATGTACCAACTGAATATTAGCTCTCAGGGGAGGCAGATACCAGTCAAGACTTCTGAGGGCTTAGCTGTGTGCCAGGCATGGGGTGGGTATGGAGGGAGATACAAAGAAGGAGGAGGCATCATTCTGGCCTCCCTGCTCAAAGTCTGAAGCAGGTGAATTGTGCCCCATATCTGTTTTCCCTTCTCCCTAAGCTCACAGCTAGACTATATTTCCCTACTCCCTTGCATCTAAGTGAGGCCATGTACTGAGATCTGGCCAATAGAATGTGGGTGAAAGTGATGGGTACCATTCTATAGGCCCTAACACCTCCTGTAACTCTTCATGTCCTCTCTCCTCTTCCATTTCCTGGCCATTTGCAGAAGATCCAGCAGAGGACTCTGAGGCCTAGGAGATGCTGGAGCCACAAGATGGAAGGGTTCTGGGTCCCTGAATGACAACATGGAGCAAAGCCCCCATCCCTTCACCATGATTAGACTTTACATAAGTGAGAAATAAGTTTGTATTTGGTTAAGCCACAGGGCATTGGGGTTTTTTTAAAGAAAATAATATCTAGTGTCACTTAAAAAAGCCCTGGTGGCGAAGTGGCTAAGTGCTCAGCTGCTAACCAAAAGGTGGACAATTGGAACCCACCAGCTGCTCCGTGGGAAAAAGATGTGATAGTCTGCTTTTGTAAAGATTACAGCCTTGGAAACTCTATAGGGCAGTTCTACTCTTGTTAGATGCTGTCAAATCAGTTCCAAATCATAGTGACACTATGCACAACAAAACGAAACACTGCCTGGTCCTGTGCCATCCTTACAATCTTTGCTATGTTTGATCCCATTTTGAGTGCCTTCCAACCTGAAGGGCTCATCTTCTGACACTGTATCAGACCATGTTACGCTGTTATTCATAAGGTTTTCACTGGCCAATTTCTTTTAAAAGTAGATCGCCAGGTCCTTCTTCCTAAGTCTCTCTTAGAGGTTGCTATAAGTCAGAATTGACTCAACGGAATGGGTTTGGTTTGGTTTTGGTGAGTGTCAATTACCCTGACTATTGCAGCCCACCCAGTCCAGCCTAGGCTTTGTGATTCTTCAGCCCCTAGCCCATGTTTACTGAAGCCATGGAAGCTGTTCTCCTCCCTTCCTCCCTCTTTTTTCACTCTGAGCTGCACAGTGATTGCTGAGGCATCCCTGTTGCAGTCCTGGGATAAGCACCTCTCTCTTTCCTTGGGTTTAATGCCATTTGGTCTCTTCTCTTGGGTTGTGCAATGGAAAGAACCTTAGGTGCAAACCTGGGTTTGAATATCAGCTCTGTCATTTATAGTCGATGTTCTACTTGGATCGAAAATCAATGCCCATGGAAGCAGTAGTGAAGAAATCAAATGGCTTATTGCATTGGGCAAATCTGCTGCAAAAGACCTCTTTAAAAGTCCTAAAAAGGAAGATCTCACTTTGATGACTATGGTGCGGCTGACCCAAGCCATGGTCTTTTCAATTGCCTCATATGCATGTGAAAGCTGGACAATGAATAAGGAAGACCAAAGAAGAATTGGTGCATTTGAGTTGTGGTGTTGGTGAGGAGTATTGAGTATACCATGGACTACCATGGACTGCCAGAAGAATGAACAAATCAATCTTAGAAGAACTACAACTAGAATGCTCCTTAGAAACGAGGATGTTGAGGCTTCAGCTTGATTACTTTGGGCATGACTAACCACTAGAAAAGGATATCATGTTTGGTAGAGGGTCGGTGGAAATGGGGGAACCCCTCAATGAGATAAATTGACACAATAGCCACAACAATGGGCTCAAACATACTGTGATGGTTAAGATTGTGTGTCAGCTTGGCTGGGCCATGACTCTCAGTGTTTATATATGATCACTCTCATGATTGAATATGCTGTGAGTAGCCAATCAGATGAAAGGGAGTTTCCTTGGGGGTGTGGCCTACATCTGAATATAAGCAGACATTCTGGCTTTTTGTTCACTCTGGATCCTGTGGCTGCCTCCTGTCATCTTGCCTCCGGTTCTTGGGACTTGAGCTGTCAGCTTGCCTGCTGAACTTGGGATTCGCCGATCTTCACAGCCTGTGAGCGGAGCCCTGCTCTCTGACCTGCTGATCTTGAGTTAGCCAGCCCCTGCAGCTACGTGAATCAGGAGAAGCCTTACGGTCTTGCCTGCCAATCTTGGAATTCGTCAACCTTCACAGCCTGTGAGCAGGAGCCCTGCTCTCTGACCTGCTGATCTTGGGCTCTCCTGCCTCTGTCGCTCCGTGAATTGGGAGAGGCCTCTACCCTGATCCACGGACTTGGGACATTCTAGCCTCTGCAATTGCATGAGCTGTTTCCTTGATATAAATCTCTCTCTATATATATTTATACGCTTTACTGGTTTTGCTTCTCTAGAGAACCCAGCCTAAGACACTTACTAACAATCATGAAAATGGTGTAGGACCAAGCAACACTCTGTTATACATAAGGTTGCCATGAGTAGGAGCCGGCACCACAGCAACTAGCTATAACAACAACAATGAGCACTTACTATGTGCCTGGGACTGTTATATGTGCTTTAAGTGTGTAACTCCCTGCAACCACTTTCAAGGAGGCACCATTACTATGTCCACTTTACATAAGGTCAAAGAGTCATAAATGGTGAAACTAGGATTCATACCTAGTCAGCCTGGCTACAGAGCCCAGGACCTGTAACCACTACATCACTTCCTTGCTCACTTCTCATGCTTGAACTTTGCTATTATCCCCTCACCCTCAAAGTTTATTGTGAATACACAACAATGACTGTGTAAAGCATCTATCTGGTATGTGGTACTTAGTAGGTACTCAGTAAGTTCTAGTTGAATATCCACTTCTCTAATGCTAACAGTTATTTCTAGTCTTCTCTTTTTCTGTCCTAGGATAGGCCCACCTTCCTTAATCATTTTATTAACATGATACTTTATGTAAACAATCTGCACTTGCTCTACAAACATTGGTGGGTGCTATCCTGGACCGGGCCCAGTGCTAGGTAAGATGTGATCTCTTCCCTCAAGAAGCTCACAGTTCGTGGGAGAGAGAGACAGGTGCGCAGACAACCATAACATGGTATGAGCTTTGCTCTGATAGGCATCTCCGTTGCACCATGGGAAGCAGAGAGAACTGACTTCCTAACAAGGCTGGGAATCAGGGTGGGTGGGGGGCTGCCCAGAGGAGGTGATATTTACACCAGGCTTTGAAGGATAAGTAGGTGTTCCATGTATGGAAGAGGCGGAAGGATGCTCCAGGCAAAGGAAATAGCACTTTCAATGGCCCAGACATTCTGGGGATGCCCTGAAGTATTTGAATGGTTGAAATATGTGGGGTGAGAAAGTGTAGAAGGACACCCTGCTGCACACCTTTTCCAATTTTAAACCATTCAGCATCCCCTTGTTCTGTTCAAATGACTGCTTCTTGATCCACATACAGGTTCTGCATGAACACAATTAAGCGTTCTGGAATTCCCATTTTTCATAACATTACACATAATTTGTAATGATCCACACAGTCGAATGCCTTTGTGTAGGTGATAAAACACAGGTAAATATCTTTCTGAGGAGCCCTGGTGGCACAGTGGTTAAGTGCTCGGCTGCTAACCAAAAGGTTGGTGGCTCAAACTCACCAGCCGCTCCATGTGGCAGTCTGTTTCCATAAAGATTACAGCCTTGGAAATCCTGTGAGGGCAGTTCTAGCCTGTCCTGAAGGGTCGCTATGAGTCAGAATTGACTGGACGGCACATGACAACAACAAACATCTTTCTGGTATTCTATGCATTCAGCCAAGAGCCATCTGACATCAGCAATAATTCCAGCATTTCCCTGGCTGAGTTATGTCATGACTTAAATCTAGTTATTGATCTGGCAGCCAGGAAGAGAGAAGAAGGTAGATCCTGATCCCGTCTTGCAAGGTAGAAGCCTCTGCATCATCTTCAAACAAGAGGGAAGTGCTAGCCTTTAACAGGGTGTGGTAGGTCACTTCTACACACCCACAGGGTTCATAAGAATCCAGAGATTCAAGATTTTCAATTCAAGATTTTCCAGGAATCACTCTCAGCCAAAGCAAGCTGCCTCACCCAAGGCTACGCCTCTTTTTATGTAGCCAAGAAGTCCTTGCTTCCACTCTTCACCTTCAATTGATAATTTATCACCCCAAACTTTTATTGTCTTTCTCCATCCATGTATTGATGATATTTGACAACAGTCCTCTGATTCCAGTTTTGTTATAATTACTTCTTTACCCAACCTGCAGTGCATCTCCTCCCACCAGCATCCCATCACATCTCACCACTGATGAGAATATTAAAAATGCACCACTGCAGCACGGTGTCCTGGGAGGGAGTGAGGGAAGCAGATGGGGCAGAAGGAGAAGTTGAACTGCCATGCAGTTGAAACAAAGGCCCCGGCCAATCCCAAGGGGAGCTCTGGAGTTGGGATGACCTTCAAAGTTGTTTGAATTGAGGCAATGGGTCATGGGCATTGTGAGCTGTCCCCTGGGAAGGGGATATAGCATTAGATGAGGCAGCTTGTTTTGGGTGAGGGCAATTGCTGGAGCAGGACTCAGCTATGTGCCTTCAGGCCACACTCTTAGCAGCTGTATAATAAGTGTCTTGGTCTTGAAAGGTGATCTGTGTGGTGGACTACGGTATCCACTACACCTTCCTCATGCTTCCGTGCTTCTTAAGGGTCCTGGTGCAGGTGAGTCTCTATTGTCCACATCAATGACCTTAATTATTACATGTCATTATGTTAACTTCCCCCATCTCTCTCTGTATATATATATGTATATATGTATGTACATAAAGTTTTCTGGAAGAATACACAAAAAACTTTTAATAAGCTTGGGAACTAGGCAGCTGGGTATGAAGATAACTTGTCTTTCACTTAAACATTTTTTAATATGGTACCATGTGCCTTTATATATATGTAATGTGTAATATATATATAT
>NW_004443947.1:8337642-8356934 GCF_000243295.1 Trichechus manatus latirostris | reverse complement strand
AAAAACACACACATATCTGTAAAATAAATAAATAAATAGATAATCTTAGGAAAATTACATACAACTGAAAAATACCATGTCATTTTCCAGACAATTCATAAACTCATTATTAATCACATTTTTCCTAGCCATCAAAGTGTTACATAACCATTTTAGCATCTTTTAAGCATTTTTACCAAGGGAAATTCACGTGTTTTTCTTTCAAAAATCTTTACTCCAAAGCATCAGACACTGTACTTTATATGCAGGAGCTCATTCAGTGTCTCATTGTATTCACACAACGCCTTGAGGTGCATCTTATCATTACCCGAGTATTACAAATGAGGAAACTGAGGCCCAGAGAGGTTCAGTGATGGTGGGGCAGGCTCACATTCTTCTCACCTATAACACTAGCTTGCCCCTTTTATTTCACCCTCAGAGTCCCCTCCAGAGGCAAGAAAGGAATTGCCAATGAGGAAACTGAGATACAGAGGGGAAACGACATAAGGGGAAGTCAGGGCATTGTTGGGTCTTGAACCCCCCAGGCCAGAGCCGTGCCACTCAGTGTTGGGACCCTGACTAGGCTCATGCGGCCTTGAAAGGAGCGATAAAGTGGGCTGGGAGGCCAGTGGCCCCGGAGTCAGGAGGTCATCACCCTGCCCTGCCCTGCCCTCAGTTTCTCACACCAGCCAAGGGGTCAGGGGGGAAGGGACTTTATGGCTGAGGGGATTTATGGCAGAGACAACAGTTTGTTCTCTGAGCTGTACCGGCGTGAGCCACCCAGGGAGCAGTTTTACACACATCCCTGCAGCCCCCAAATGGGGTTTCCAGCTGGAGCTCTGGGGCCCACCCTTTGGCTGGAGTCTGAGATGGCCCCATTTCCCATCTGTGCAGGAGCCTTACAGCCCGTCTGCTCCTGTGAACCCTCCATGAACCCCGCAGAAACAGGGAGCAGCTTGGAGGGCCCCCTGGTAGGGGCCAAACTCCCAGGAGCTCAGAGCAGGAGGAGGTCAGGACCCTGCCAGGGGAGCAAGCCGTCTTCTGGGATCCCCTCGCTGCTCTCCCTGTAGAAGTCTGTTTATGGCCCTGAGGCCTCTCAAGTCAAATAGGAATATCACCTACTCAACCCTTCTGACTCAAGCCTCTGCCCTCAATTCTTTCCTTAAGCTCCAGGCATTCCCATCTCCCCATCTGCTGAATATCACCTAGAGGTCCTACAGGAATCACCAACCCAACATGTCCAGACTTGAACTGCCCATTTCTTCCCCTTCCTCAGCTCTTCTCCTTCCTCTCCCCCCTCCATCTTGAGCAATGGCACTTCCACGTATCTTGTCTCTCAAGCTAGAAATCTGGCATCATCCTTGACTCCATCATCTTCTATCAGTTGGTCACTGTTGTTGTTGTTAGCTGCTGTCGAGTTGGTCCCTGACTTATGGTGGCCCCATGTACTACAGTTTCAGATCATTGTCATCCATAGGGTATTCACTGGTTGATTTTTGACAGTACGTTACCTGGCCTTTCTTCCTAGTCCATCTTAATCTGGAAGCTCTGCTGAAACCTGTTCAGCATCATAGCAACACATCAGCCTCCACTGACAGACAGGTGGTGGCTGTGCATGAGGTGCATTGGCTGGGAATTGAACCCAGGTCTCCCACATGGAAGGTGAGAATTCTACCACTGAACCACCAATGCCCTCATAATTGGTCACTAGATCACTTCTCCTTTAAAATGCCTCTCAAATTTATCCATCTCTATCCATTTCCACCACATCCACCTTATTCCAAATGAACTTCACATCTCCTAGCACCATAAATCTGAACATGTCACTCTCTAGTTTAAACCACTTCAGTTTCTCCTCATTTCCTAGAGCTGTGCTTCTCAAACTGGATGCCTGATGGAGTTCCATAGGGGGTACACAAAATCATGAGCAAACAAAACTAATCTCCCTAAAGTACCAAAATTACTTAGAATTTTGAAGAAAAACTCAGTATTTTTATACTCAAACAAATGTAATATTCTATGGAGTAGCATAAGGAGCCCTGTTGCACAGTGGTTAAACGCTTGGCTGCTAACCGAAAGACTGGCAGTTTGAACCCACCAGCCACTCCACAGGAGAAAGATGTGGTCATTTCCTTTGTAAAGATTACAGCCTTGGAAATCCTATGGGGCAGTTCTACTGTCCTATAGGTTTTCTCGTTGGCAACAAGTTTATGGAATAGTATACAAGTTCTCTAAAGTTTAAAGATAGATGAGTGGGGAAGATAGTTTGGATAGATGGTTGGTTTGGGATATGTATGCAGGTATTTATTTTTGTATACATGAAATGTAGATGGCTGATGATTGAATGGATGGATGAGTGGATGATTGGATGATTGGGCATGTGGATGGGATGATGAATGACTAAGTGGATGAATCATGGAGTGCTTGGCTGAGAGAATAGGTGGATGGACAGATGGGTAGATAGGTAGGTATGTGTATGGGTGGGTGATCTGTTGGGTGGTAAAGGTGTGGTGAGTGGACTGATAGGAGGTTGCCTGGTTGGTTGGGTGGTTTGATGTTGGAACCTGTGGTTGGATGAAATGTTGGTGGATACATATATGCATGGATTGGTGGATGACTGTGTGAACCCTTTTATGAGTGGATGAACCGATATTTGAATGGTTGACTGTATAGCTGCAGGGATGAAATGGAAGGAAGAATAGGTGAATGAGTGGATGGGTGTGTCAATAGATGTATTGAGCAGTGGATTCACTTGTGAAAATGCTAAATTGGGAAAATATTTAACTTAGTAAAAATTGCTATGGGAAAAAGAGATGGTGGAAGGAAAACAATATTTTATGTACCATCTATGTGATTTATGCAAGTTTTTTCATTTCTCTGAGCCTCTGTTTCTTCATCTGAAAAAGGGAAATAAAATGCTGTCTACCTGCCAGAGTGCTGTGAGGCTCAATTGAGATATGTGTGCAGTGTTGGGCACAGAGCCCTGAATATTGCTAAGTCCTCAGAAATGTCATCTGCTTTCCTCTGCCTCTCTCCCTCCTTCTTCCTTACGCTTGGGTGGCAGGCTATAGTTTACAAGACAAAGTCACACTGAGATCTCTGTGTCCCCCACCGCAATAAGAGCACATTGCTGGTATTGCTGATACAAACGCCTGAGGCCATACTTGGGCATGGAATAGCCCCCACGACTTCTATCATCCCAAATGAGACACAGCTGGCTGAGCCTCTTGCTCTAGCTGAGATGATTTCTTTGTCCTCAGTGGACCAGAGACAACATCTGGGGCTGGCTACTGCTTCTTCTTGAATCTTCTCATGACACTCAAAATGATGAGAAACACATTTGGGCCCCTTGGAGGCAATAACACTTTCTCCATGTGAGTTCAGAGACATGTACAAGCCCATGCACATGTGCATCACACACACACAGACTTGCACACAGTTTCTGAAGGGATGCTTGGTGGGGAGAAAGTTTGTAGTATAGCTTAGGAGTCCAAGAAACCTGGGTTCAAACCCTGGCTCTGCCACTTTTGGGTTGTAAGATTTTGGAGATATCTTTTTCCTTTTTGGAGGTCCAGTGCCCTTATCTGTAAAATGGATATAATATTGCCCATCTCACAGAGTCTTTGTGAGGAAGAATTAAAATAGTTATGAACAAAGTATCCAGCACATAAAAAACAAACAAACAAACCAACTGTTATTGTTGAGTTGATTCCGACTCATGGTGACCCCATGTGTTACAGAGAAGAAGTGCTCCATAGGGTTTTCTTGGCTGCAATCTTTTTTTTTTTTTAATTATTTTGTTGTTGTTGAGAGTATACACAGCAAAACGTATACCAATTCAACTGTTTCTACATGTACAATTCAGTGATATTGATTACATTCTTTGAGCTGTGCAATGATTTCATCCTTCTTTTCTGAGTTGTTCCCCCCCAATTAACATAAATTCACTGCCCCCTAAGGTTTCTAGCTACTCTTTTTAGTTGTTGTCACTTTGATCCCATATAGATAGTTCTTAAAGGAGCATAATGTTCACGACAGATATTTTTTACTAGTAAAGCTAAACTATTGTTTAGTTTTAAGAAGATTTCAGGGAATATTTTTGGTTTAAGTTTTAAAGATTATCTCAGGGAAGTAGTGTCAGGGGTTCATCCATTCCCCCCACGGCTCCAGAAGGTCTAAAGTCTATGAGAATTTGAAATTTTGTTCTGTGTTTTCCCCCTTTTGATCAGGATTCTTCTATGGAATCTTTGGTCAAAATGTTCAGTAATGGTAGCTTGGGTGCAATCTTTATGGAAGCAGATCACAAGTTCTTTTTTCCACAGTGCTGCTTGGTGGGCTTGAACTACCAACCTTTAGGTTAGTAGCCAAGCTCAAACTGTTTGAGCCACCCAGGGACTTTCATCTGGCACAAAAACAAAAACAAATCCACTGCCATCAAGTCGATTCCGACTCGTAACAAATCCTGTAGGACAGTGTAGAACTGTCCCATATGGTTTCCAAGGCTGTACATCTTTATGGAAGCAGACTGCCACACCTTTCTCCTGAAGAGTGCCTGGTAGGTTTGAACCACTGAACTTTTGGTTAGCAGTCAGGTGCTTTAACCACTGCACCACCAGGGCTCCTTATCTGGCACAGAGTAGGCATTAAATAAATACTGATTCCCATCCTCATTGAGGAAAAAGCCTGACTGGGAAAGAAAGACCTAAAGTGTATAAATTCAGATTTTATCCAAATATTTTTTGGTGCCCAGGTGGGAGTAGTTAATAGAGGAAGGATGGTGAGTGAACTGATTGATTGATTCACTTATTCACTAACATTTCTTTTTTTTAAATCAGTTTTATTAAGGTATAGTTTACATACAATAAAAGTGTACAAGTAGATGAGTTTTGACAGATGTATGCACCCGTGAAACCACTGCCAAAATCAAGATACAGAACATGTCCATCAGCCGAAAAGATTTTTTTGTGCCCTTTTGCAGTCCATCCTTCTCTCTAGCCCCATCCCCAGGCAACTTCTGATTCTCTTTCTGTCACTATAGATTAGTTTGCGTCTTCCAGAATTTTATGTAAATGGAATAATAGAGTATTCACTGTTTTGTATCTGACTTGTTTCACTTAGCTTAATGATTTGGGGATTCATCCATGTTGTTGTATATATCAGTAATTCATTTGTATTGTTGACTAGTATTTCATTGTTCTCCCAGTTGCTTTTGAGTCTATTCTGACTCATGGCAACCCCATGTGTGTCAGAGTAGAACTGTGTTCCATAGGGTGTTAAATGTCTGATTCTTCAAAAGTAGATTGTCAGGTCTTTCTTCTGAGGCACCTCTGGATGGACTTGAACCTCCAACCTTTTGATTAGCAGTGGAGTGTGTTAACCATTTGCACCACCCAGGGATTTCTTCCATCGTATACCACCTTTTATTTATTGCGAGCATATTTCTTTATTAATTTATTCACTCATTATGAAAACATTTATTTGTTCATTCTGAACTACTTTGTTCACTCCTCATTTGTCCATTGTACAAATATTTACTAAGCACCCAATCTGTGCCATGTACTAGGTGCTGGGGATAAAGCAGTCAACAAAACAGAGCAGTGTCTGCACCAAAGGAGATTCCATTCTAGTGGATATAAACAGAGAAATACATAATGTGACAGGTTTGGCAAATGATTTGAAGAGAAATAAAGTGGCTTTGCGGGTAGGTTGTGTGCAGGTGTGTACCACTTTATAGAAAGTATTTAGAAACAGTATCTTTAAGCAGATATTTGGGGGACAAGTATACAGAAAGAGTCAGAAAGTGCAAAGATCCTGATGTGGGTGTGTGCCTGGAATAGTCAAAAAACAGTAAGTCTTGAAGGGGTGTGGAGTGAAGATATAAATTTGGGAGTATTTGTGTTTAGAGATTATATTTAAAGAAGTAAGACTGATAAAATCCCCAAGGGAGTTAGTGTAGCTGGAGAAGAGTCTATGCCTGAGGACTGAGTCTTGAGGCTTATCTAGGGGGCAGCAGGATGAAGAGTGGAGGGCAGCGGTGGTTCACTGGTAGAATTCTTACCTCCCATCTGAGAGATGGGTTTGAATCCTAGCCAATACACCTCATGTGCAGTCACCACTTGTCTGTTAGTGGAGGCTGTGATGCTGAACAGCTTTCAGTGGAGCTTCCAGACCAAGATGGACTAGGAAGAAAGGTCTGGCAATTTATCTCCAAAAATAAGAGCCCTATGGATCAAAATGGTCTGATCCTGTTGTGCATGGGGTCACCATGAGTAGGAGCCAACTCCACAGCAGCCAACAACAACAGGATAAAGAGTAATCAGTCAAGGCAGCCGGGAAGGAGCGGCCAGAGGGTGGGAGGGGAAACCAGAAGAGAGTGGGGTCCAGAGCTATGTGCAAAAAAGATTTCAAGGAGGAGGGAGGGGTGACCTGTGTCAAATGCTGCTGATGGATGGAGGAGGCTAGGGATGCAAACTGACCCCTGGATCTGGTGACTGGAGGTCTTTGGCGCGCCATCTTGCCAAGAGTTACAGAAATGCTGGTAGGAATGGAAGGTGGGACGATTGGAGTGGGTTCAAGGAGACTGGGGGGAGAGGCAAATGCAGACAACTCCTTCAAGACCTTCTGCTGTAGAGAGGGAAAGTGAGGAGGTCACTGAAGTCGGACGCAGGGGTCAAGGGAGTTTATTATTTTTAAGATGGGGATTATTTGACATATTTTTATGCTGATGGGATCAATTTAGCATTTACTGAAGCTTTCTCTTTCTAGGTATGATGCTATCTGCACCGTTCTTATTTTTCATTAATTAGAATTTTGGCCCTTCCTTTACTTTCAAGGAATTGCTTTCTATAGAGGGCGGAGGATATGTGGGTAGATCCTGAGGGCCAGAGAGTAATCAGAAGAAGGAGGAGATGGGCCAAGGGGAGGTATTTTAGCCTGTCTGGATGGCCTTCTTCTCCTTGGCCCTAGGAGTTACCAACTGGTGCAGGGAAGCGAGCAGAACTAGACTGGGGATGCAGCCCTGCATGGGGAGGGGAGAAGAGGTGGGGAATGGCAGTGGGCCAAGGCAGGAGGAGTGCCCCTGGGGTGTGACTCGGGCTGGCTCTGGGATGAGTGAGCCCAGCACTGCTCTTTTGGCCCGCTGACCTCCAGCCAGACCCTCTTCATCTCTGTTTCCGCCATCCTGCAGACCTTGGGGACTGGGAGGACCGAGACAAGCAGCCAACAGGGGCTTCCCTGCCGTTGGACAGGATCCCACTTGGACTCAGCTTCTTTCTTCCCTTTGGAAGGTGGTTGTGGAATCTGACAGATATGGGTGTGACTCAGTCCCACCACATTTTAGAGGGAAGACCAGGGAGGTCAGCTTGTTTTGCTCTGCCTGGGACTTTCCCCATTGTAGCACTGAAAGTCTCACATTTTGGGAAACCCCTCAGTCCTGGGAAAACTGAGATGGTTGGTTACCCTAGAATACACAGTGGCTGTGCCTGAGAGAAAGGTCCCTGGGTGGTGTAAACAGTTTGAGCTGGACTGCTAACCTAAAAGTTGGTTGTTTGAACCCAATCTATGGCACCACAGAAGAAAGACCTGGTGATCTGCTTCTGTAAAGATTGACAACAACAAAAAAAGCCCAAACTAAACCCATTAATTGATTCCAACTCATGGCAACCCGTTGTGTTACAGAGTAAAACTGCTCCATAGGGTTTTCTTGACTGTAATCTTTATGGAAGAAGTTCGCCAGGCCTTTCTTCCACAGAGCCACTGCCAACCTTTAGGTTAGCAGTCAGTTGCAAACCACTTGTGCCACCCAGCCAAAAAAAAATCCTATGGAGCATCTCTACTCTGTAACATATGGGGTCTCCATGAGTCAGAATTGGCTCAACAGCAACAGGTTTGGTTTGGTGCCTGAGAGGTACTCAAGGGTAAGGACTAGAACTCATTCTACCTTGTGAGAGGGAGGCAGTAAGGCACAGTGAGTAAGAGTACAGGCAGCAATCCTGGCTTTGCCACTTACTAGTGGTAAGACCCTGGGTAAGTAACTTGACTTTTCTGTACCTCAGTGTACCTATCTGTAAAGTGGAGATAATAATAGCTCCAACCTCATATGGTTGTTGTCAAGATTATACATAAAGCATTTAAAACTGCCTGGCTTATACTAAGTACTCAATAGATGTTAACCAAAACCCAAACCCGTTGCTGTCGAGTCGATTCAGACTCATAGTGACCCTCCAGGATAGAGTAGAACTGCCCTTTAGACTTTTCAAGGCTGTAATCTTTATGGAAACAGATTGCCACATCTTTCTCCCCACTACCAGGGCTCCTTCAATAGATGTTAGTGTTTAGCTATCGTTTGTAACCTCAGTGTTCATAATGGGTACTAGGTATTCAGTGGAAACCCTGGTGGTGTACTGGTTAAGAGCTATGGCTGCTCACCAAAAGGTCAGCAGTTCGAATCCACAAGACACTCCTTGGAAACTCTGTGGGGTAGTTCTACACTGTCCTATAGGGTCTCTATGAGTAAGAATCGACTCGACAGCAATGAGTTTGGTTTTTTTCCAGGTATTTAGCAAATGTTTATTTATGAATTTGTTGAAGGAATGAATCACTCTGGTAGGAGTATATACAAGGTGCTATGGGTACCCAAAGGAAAGAAAGACTGATTCCACTAAGTAGGAATCAGAAGAAACTTCACAAAGGGGTATACTTGAATTGGGCATTATAGGTTGAGTAGGAGTTTTCCCATTAGACAGGGGTGAGGGAAAGGTAACCCTTGCAGATACCTGTGCAAAGGCGCAGAGGTGTGAAAGAGCTCGATCATGCTGCTTGCTTTTCATCCCAGGCACAAGCTGCTTTTAGGCATTGCTCAGTAACTCAATTATCAAAGAAACCAAATTTTGCAGGGGTTGGTTTTCCTGAGAGACCGTGACACCCAGGATTGTAAACTTGTTCCCTGGTTCCCTGATCTATGTTTTTCATTTTTGTCCCTCCACATCCAGCTCAGTGCCTAGTACAGAGTAGGTGCTCAATAAATATTTGTTGCTATCTGCTCTGTATCTGCTACCATACTAAGTGTTTTGTGTATTGTCTCATTTAATCTTTACTGTTTTTAGTTCCCATTTTAAAGATGAGAAAAGTGAGTTATGAAATAAGTGATTTGCTCAAGGAAGTCTCAACAGCCAGTGAGTGAAAAAGCTGGCATTCAAAGCCAGTTGTGTCTGACTCCAGATCTAAGTTTTAACCATTCCCTTACATTACTCCTTTAGTTCTTGGCAAATGGCACCCCTGGCTACAGTTCTGAGAACAAGAGTGGGTTGGTTGAGCTCAAGAATCTCCGATTCTACGCTGGTGGGTGGTCTAACTTGGCTCAGCTCAACCCAATAAGCAACTAATGGGCACCTGCATGGGGAGGCTGGGTACTGTGGAGGTCAGACATGCAGCTCTAGAGCCAGGTTTCTTGGGTTCCCATCCCAGCTCCATGCTTACTAGCAGTGGGACCTGGGAAAGTCCCTGTTCCTTTCAGGGCCTCAGACTCTCTCCTAGATGGGGTTTATGAGATTGTTGGGAGAATGAAATAAGCCACCTCATATAAGGCACGTAGAGCAGTGCCCGGCACACGGCAAACACTAGTTACCAGTATAACTAACTTTATTATCACAGAGGCCTAGGCCCTGTGTGGCCATCAGATGGCAGAGGCACAACATACAGCCCTGCCCTGGAAGAGCTCATAGGACAGCAGGAGAGGACAACATAAACAGCTCAGAGGAGAGGACTGGGCTACAGATCTAGCTTTGGGAGCCACTGGCAAGAGGATTTGATTTAAATCTACAGCAGTGGGAGACAAGACTTGGAGCAAGAGCGTAGAGTAGGGAGAAAAGGTGGTTGAAGACCAACCTGTCACCGTCGAGTAGATTTTGACCCTATAGGACAGAGTAGAACTGCCCTCATAGGATTTCCAAGGCTGTAATCTTTATGGAATCAGATTGCTACATCTTTCTTCTATGGAGTGGTTGGTGGGTTAAAAGCACCAACCTTTTGGTTATCAGCCAAGAGATGAACCACTGTGCCACCAGGGGTTGGTTGAAGACCAAGCTCTGGGAACCCAATATGGGCAGAAAAAAGGGGCACCCAAATAGGATGATCAATTGTCTTCTCAATCCCAGGCAAACTGGGACATCTGGCCACCCTAGCCCCAAAGGAGACTGAAGGAGCAGCCAGAGTTAGAGACAGTGAAGAGATGGTTTGAAGAAGAAGGGGGTGAGGTTTAACCACCAGTGCTGCTGAGAGGTCAAATATGATGAACATAGAGATGTGGTCCCTGGGTTTGGCTGTGTGGTGGACTTGACAAGAGCAGCCTCTGGGGAGTGGCAGGTTAAAAACTTGCAGTAGGTTGAAGGGAGGCTGGTTGGTGAGAGTGTGGACAGCTCTTCTGGGAAGTTTGGTTGAGAAGGAGAATGAAGTCCAGGGCTTTTTTTTCCTTCTTTTTTTTTAAAGACGAGAGAGATTGGAACATTTTAAAATCTTGTTGGGAGGGAGTCAGCAGAGAAGGAGAAAATGGAGATTCAGGAGCAAGAGTATTGACGGGGGTGAGATTGCCAGAGGAGATGGGCAGGGCAGTGCAGGGGTAGAGACTGGTCTTGGGTGGCAGTTGGGCCACCATCTCCATGGTGAAGGGAGGGAAGGAGGACGGTAAGGGGTGGTAGGGAGGGTTGGTGGTAGGTGATGGAGGGGTCTCCATCTGTGGGCTTACCCTTTCTTTATGAAGATCAAGACAAACTCATCTCCTGAGGGAAAGGGGAAAGGGCTTGGATGAAGGTGAGGGAGGAAGGGAGATCAGAGAGTTGACGAGAAGAGAGGCACAATGACATAGCTATCATAGTCAGTAGGGAAGTAAACTGGCGGGAGCAGTGGAGGGAGCCTGCTGGTCACCCACTGTGGGCTGGGGAGTGTAAAATCAGAGACCACCTGCCCAACTGGCTGATTTTCTTCAGCTGAGCTCAGAAGTTTAGGGGCAGAAGCAGAGGAGATGGGGTGGTGGGCTCATTAGGGTTGTGTTCAGCTAGGTACAGGTGATGAAGGCAGAGAGGACAGAGGGGGAGAGTATGTAGTGATTATAATGATGGGCCATGGGATCTAGGCTGGAGAAGAAGGGGCGTGAACTCCGGGAGAAGGCGAGGAATCCAGAGAGGTGCTGCAGCCAGTAGATGCATTTGAGAACTGTTCTAGTAGGGGATACGAGAGCCAGTGCACCATAAAGACAGGGGTGGCACTTGGAGAATGCAATGCTTGCATTCTCGATGTTGGAGGTTGTTCAGGTTCTGGGGATGACAAGTTATGATGGCTGATTTGGAGTAGGGGAGGGGGCGTTGATGACAAGGAAGTTAAGAAGAGAGAGGCTAGGATGTTAGTTGGGAAGGTCAAAGTGACCCAGGGCAATGACAGGAGGCAGGGTGGGGAGCGAGACCTCAGCGAGTGAGGAGGGAGGAGACTGGTAGACAACCGTCATGGGGATGGGGTTCAGCCAAACGCCTGAACCTCAAAGGAGCTGGGTGTTTTTGGAAGAGGGTGGAGCAGTGAAGGTCAGAACACGGCCATGGGAAGAAGGGAGGTGTCATCTCCACCTTCTTTCTCTTAAGTATGAGTGGAAAACCAGCCTCTCCTTGTGAGGGCAGCAGGGGATCCCAAAGGAGAGGCAGTTTGCAATGGGAGCAGAGGAGCAGAGAAGAGCAGAAGCCTGTGTGTGTGGTGGTGGTGTGTGTGTGTGTGTGTGTGTGGTGGTGTGTGGTGTGTGTGTGGTGTGTGGTGGTGTGTGGTGTATGTGTGTGTATGTGTGTGGTGTGTGCATAGTGTGTGTGGTGTGTGGTGTATGTGTGTGTGTGTCATGTGGTGTGTGTGGTGTGTGTGTGGTGTGTGGTGGTGTGTGGTGTATGTGTGTGTATGTGTGTGGTGTGTGCATTGTGTGTGTGGTGTATGTGTGTGTGTGTCATGTGGTGTGTGTGTGTGGTGTGGTGTGTGTGGTGTGTGGGTGTGGGTGTGGGTGTGTGGTGTGTGTGTGATGGTGATGGTGGTGTTGGGGTCTTGTCTTTGGAGCTGCAGTTCTGGAGGACAGCATGAGTGGGTTTGGGAAAGAGGGGAGGTTGGGAGCTGAGCCAGGGACAGAGTGGTACGGGATGAGAGTTGGTGGAATGATACATGCCAGAACAGGGCACCCTTCAGGGATGTGGGGACTTGCATGGGTCCTTCCAGTGACTTGGAGAAGGGTGGACACCTGGGCCAGTAGGATTCAGATGAGGTCCAGAAGTGTGACCAGAAGCTGTAAGGTGGGAGTGGAGTAGGGTATTTGGTGCTACAGGGAGGGGGCCAAGGGGCCTTTTGCCATTGCCTGGGGTGAGGGCCTGAGTCCTCTGGGCTGGGCCTCCAGGGGCTGTGCCCAGCTGGCTCTGGGAGGGTGACACCTCCCTTCCCACCCCATGACCTTTAGGTCAGGGGCCTGTCTTCTCAGGGGCTGGGAGTTTGTGGTGACCTGAGCCAACTGCTTGGAGGGGGCGAGGCCCCTGCAACGACCAGCTCTTTCACACCCCAAGGAAAAACAAGCCCATCTGCAAAAACCCAGAGGTGTGAGGTGGGGGCTTGGCAAACGGCTGGCTGTGAGGGAGGAGCCTCTCTGTCTTCCCTGGTGAGACTGGGTGGGAAGGCCTCCTGCCCCAGCCTGCACTGCAATCCAGGCCCCCTTCCTCCACGGGGCCTCTTTGGGCAGGGCCTCCGGAGAGCAGTTTGGAGCTGGGAAGGACTCGGAAGCACCTGGAGGAGCAGGAAGCTCCGGGGACGCTTTGCAGCTCAGAGGGCTGGCGGAGAGTAAGCACCGTGCAGAGAGTCAGGAAACCTCAGTCCCACTCCCCTCCCCAAGACTACTGAGTGTCCTGGAGCTCTAGAGAGGCCTCCACTTCAGACCTCAGTTTCCCCAGCTGTTTAGCTGTGGTGTCCATGGCCTCGGATGCTCTTTCTGGCTGGTGAGGGTGATTGGGCCCTCCCTTTCTGGGAGGAAGAGGCTGAGTTGAGGGCCTGAGTGCCGCCTGCTCTGGGCACGGGGAGCCAGTGGCTCAAGTTTCATTCCTAAATATCAATGAGCAGGCCCAGGAATGTCTGCCACACAGCTGGCTGCCGGCAGGCGGGTGAGGCGGGAAGGGAGGAAATGGTCCGGCCTGGCCCTCCCGGACCCACCTGCCCAGCAACAGCAGGCATGCAGCCTCTGCCCAGGGCAGAGACAGGTGGGGATGGAGGCCTTGGGGAGGTGTGTGGGGGAGAAACTTCTGAAGCCCCAGTCATACTTTGTGCCTCTTTGTGCTGCACATTTAAGTCTCAAAATAGACTTCAGAATTATGCATTATCACGCTCTTTTTATGGATGAGAAAACAGGCTCTGAGAAAAAAGTGACTTGTCCAGGGTCACCCAGTTGGGAGGGGGCAGAACTAGGATTCAACCCCAGGCCTCTAAAGCTCCAAACCTCTGACGTTTGCTCTCTCGCCCCCAGGTGATAGGGGAAGCCGCAAATTTGCACAGCTTGGAGGCTGTTGAGCTGAGAGCCACCTGCATTCATTTCTTCACCTTCATTCATTTCTTTGTTCCACAAAGAGTGATGTGCCAGGCAGGTGCTGGAGATATGGCTGAACAGGCTGGGGAGGATTTAGGGACCAGAGAGAAAAGACTAACACTCGTGTGAAATAAAGGGGCAGTGGAGGTTCAACAGTAGAATCCTCACCTTCCATGTGGGAGACCTGTGTTCAATTCCCAGTCAATGCACCTCATACGCAGCCACCACCCATCTGTCAGTGGAGGCTTGCGTGTTGCTGTGATGCTGAACAGGTTTTAAGGGGGAGCTTCCAGGCTAAGAGAGACTAAGAAGAAAGCCCTGACAATCTACTTCTGAAAATCAGCCAATGAAAACCCAATGGACCACAACGATCACATCCTGTTGTGCATGGGGTCTCTATGAGTTGGGGTGACTTGACAGCAGCTAACAACAACAAATGTGAAGAAATGCCTTGGTGGTGCAACGGTTAAGTGCTAGGCTGTTAACCGAAAGGTTGGCTGTTTGAACCCACCAGTGGCTCTGCAGGAGAAAAGACCTGGCAGTCTGCTCTTGTAAAACTTACAGCCTAGGAAACCCTATGGGACAGTTCTACTATGTTCTATAGGGTTGCTGTAAGTCAGAATCAACTCACGGCATGCCACAGTCTCACCTTCAGCTGCCAGTGGGTTATACAGAAAAACTCTTAATGGCTGGCATTCTGAATAACAGAGAAGTCACCCAAGTTAGCAAGAGTGTTTAAAAACTAACCATGTCTCTGAAAAAGTTTTGAAAATGGATAGTGGTGTTGGTTACATGACAATGTGAATATAAATTTGATTGGAAACCCTGCTGAGAATTTGCATTTCTAACAAGTTCCCAGGTAATGCTAATGATGCTGGTTAGGGACCGATTCTGAGAACCACTAAAAACCCAAAACCAAACCCGTTGCTGTGGAGTCCATTCCGACTCCTAGCGACTCTATAAGATAGAGTAGAACTGCCTTGTGGGGTTTCCAAGGAGCAGCTGGTGGATTCAAACTGCCAACCCTTTGGTTAACAGCAGAGTTCTTAACCGCTGCACTATGAGGGCTCCACTAGTAGAACAAATCAAAAGCCAAACCAAACCCATTGCTATTGAGTTGATTCCAACTCAGTGGTTCTCAAAATTTATTATATATAAGAATCACCTGGGGATCTTGTTAAACCGTAGATTCTGATTCAGTATATCTTGGGTGGAACAAGCCAGTTCAAAGCCCTGAGTATAGTTAATGCCACTGAATTTTTTCACTTAAAAATGGTTAAAATGGTAAATTTTATGTTCTATACCTCTTACCACAGTTAAAAAGAAAACCGAAAAGCTAATCACATTTCAAGACTGAACCCTGAGACTGTGGAAGAGAGAAAGCCTCTGAGTGACATCAGTTATGGATTCCCAAATGTGTCAGGTCTGGGACTGGCGCAGGAGGGGATGGGTATCAAGGTAATTGGACAAGCTTCTTGCCACACAGAGCTCACAGATCAGTGCAGGAGACGACCTGCAACCAAGCCATCATGGAACAGAGAACTGGGATAGAAGAAATGGGAGGAGCCAGGGAGGAAGGGCTCAGAGATGGGGTCATTTGAGTGGGGCATTGTAAGAGGACTGGGGGTTCCTCAAAGGATAAAGTAGGGGCAGGCGTTCCAGGTAGAAGGGACAGCATTTGCAAAGGCCTTGGAGTGAGTGCACTGCAGCAATTCTGGAATGTCGACAGGGTGCCTGAAGCTGTGAGATGGGCCTAAACCTAGAGAGAGTTGCTCTGGAGGCCAGGGTGAGGGTGTGGGCAACCAAGGGAACACTTTGCTTGACCTTAGGAATGCTCCTTAGAAGTGAGGATGCTGAGACTTCAGCTTTCTTACTTTGGACATGTCATCAAGAAAGACCAATTGCTAGAAAAGGACATCATGTTTGGTAAAGTAGAGGGTCAGCAAAAATGAGGGAAACCCTTAGTGAGATAGATTGACACAAAAGCCACAACAATGGACTCACATGCATCAATGATCATAAAGCTCCCACAGGACGGGGCAACGTTTCGTTTTGTTATACATAAAGTCACCATGAGTTGCAGCTGACTCGATGGCAACTAATAACACCTACTTTGCTTGTCCTAGAAGACCATTCTGGATGTATCTAATCACATCTGGTGAGCCTATTGGGGCTGCCCATGAAGAAGGAGGATGTCTCAAGTCTCATCATCCTGCCCCACGACAGGCACTAGAGCTGGCTTGGGGCCACAGATGCCACCACCTGCAAAGAGGGAGTTGTAACAGTGTACCTATGTCAGAGGATCACTGGTAGCTGCCAGACCCAACCTGCTTGGACAAGAAATGGTGTATAGACCCTTGTCTAGGCCTGAGTTGGGGAGTAGAGACAGAATCGGGACCTTGGTCTCTATTATCCAGGGAGACCAAAATTGATACCCAATCTCTGAGATTTATCCATCCACCCATCAATCTATCCACCCACCCATCCATTCATCCATCTACCCCTCCATTCACACATCCACCCACCTGTCTATTCATCCATCTACCCACACATCCATCCATGCATCCATACATCACCCAGCCATGCATTCATGCATCCACCCATCCATCTATTTATCCATCTACCCACCAATCCGTCCATCCATCCATGCATCAACCCACCCATCCATTCACCTGTCTACCCACCCATCCACCCATGCATCCATCCATCCACCTATCTACCCAGCTATTCATTTAATGACTAACTGTTGAGCACCTACTATGTGCCAGGCACATTCTAGCCATGTGGTTAATAATGGACGTGAAAGTGCATTAGAAAGCATGGCACAGATGTTAGAAGGATTTCACTCTGGTAGTGAGGACATTCTATTCAGTGCATAAAGAGCTCCACTACTTGCTGCATGTGCCCAGGGAAGCAATTTCAACCCAGTGAACCTCAGTTTCCCATCTATAAAATGGGGTTTAATCAGGGGTGGCAAGGTATGCATGGACTCACAGTAAGCAAGGTATGCACGGGCTTAATTGTGTTTACTTAGTAATCTGTAGTACACAATTTCACACGGGTTTCACCACGTCTTTGATGTGGTGAAAAACAGGTGAACTTGTGCACTACAAATTAGAAAGTAAGCACAAGTAAGCCCATGTGTACCTTGCTGATTGGGTAATCCGTCCCTGGATTTAATACTCACCTTCTGCAGCGCATTGTGAGTTTCATGAGATGATGGATGGAGAACACCCAGCATGGCACAAGAGACTCTTGTGAGAGCTGCCATCAGTATTTATCACAGAGTGTGCCTGAGTGGCCCTGTGGCAGGGCTGACTACAGATGTCATAAACTTTGGCCATGTGGAGTGGAAGAATTTGGGCCATGGGGTTAGATAGGCTGGTCCCTCAGCTTCTCAGAATACTCATTGTAAATCAGCAATAATAATTCCTACTTTGCAGGCTTGGGGTGAAGATGGAAGGGAAAATAGAGGCAGTCTTGGTGTGTTGTGTGAGGCACATGCTGAACACTCACTTCCTTCCGCTTCCTCTTCTCTGAGGGGCTACACTAGGGACATCTTGACCCCTGAGGGCCATCGATGGGAAGATTAGGAGGAACGTCCAGTGGACCTGGGAGCCCCTTCATTCATCCACACACTGTTAGGATGCTCAGGACACAGTGATGGACGAGACAGACAAGGTTCCTACTCTCATGGAACTCTCAGACTGGGGATGAGGGGAGGGGCAAAGAGTAGCCAAGTAAACAGAGCCATTTGTGATAAGTGCTCTGAAGGAAAGCTTCAAGGAACTGTGATAGTGGATCAGGAAGGGGCTGCTTGAGATGGGGAGGCCTCTTGAAGGAGGTGGTCTTTGAATGGCAAGAGAGCCAGCTGT
This sequence comes from Trichechus manatus latirostris, assembly GCF_000243295.1. NCBI lineage: Eukaryota > Metazoa > Chordata > Mammalia > Sirenia > Trichechidae > Trichechus > Trichechus manatus. The sequence goes on along the minus strand of NW_004443947.1, from coordinate 8,339,498 downwards.
TCAAAAGTTGGGCAAAGAAGGGCACACCAAGTGCAAAGGCCCTGGGGTTGCAACAGTGTTGGAGGTTTGAGAAAGCAAAGGAGGTCATGCTTTCAGGGGGTTTCCTGTGTGATGGGAAGAGGGTAAGAAAATCAGGTAGAGGTCAGCTCAGACAGGAAGTTTAATTTATATAGATAGTGTTGCCCCCTCTTTTCCAACAGAGGAAACTGAGGACTCAGAGAGGTTAAGCAACCTGCCCGAAGCCAAATTGGCAAGAGATGGAGCCCAGGTGGGTCTCCATCATCAAACTCCATTGGGAGGCAAGGGGTAAAGCCCTCAGGTGCTCTAAAGTCCCTCCACCCTTGCAAGGGAAGAGTCCAGGAGGGGCCCAGCCTAGAAAAGAGAACATCGCGTCTGTGAGAGAGAGTCAGAAGAGGCAGCAGCCTAAACACACGACAGACCCCGGCCAGCCCCGGCTGCCAGCACAACTGCTTGTGTGGCTGCCAAGGAGCCAGATGCCGCTTCTGGAAAAAATATCTTCCTGGCTTGGCACTCCCTGACTGGCCTGCCTGCCATGCAAGGGGAAGAGGGGGGCTGCTGAGTGTGGGCCGCTGCTTAGCACCCCAGAACGGCGCTGCCGCGCCTTTGAAGCCAGGGCAGGAACGGGGATGGGAGGGGGCAGGGAGGATGCAAGCAAAATATTTTTGCTAAAAATATTCTGCTCCAGGAGAAGATCTTTTTTCTTTTTTTCCCCTACTCTTGCTGGAAAACCAAAGTCTTATTAAAACAACACTAGAATATTTCATGTTGATATCAATTAGGCGAAGGAGACAGAATCTTGAATTTTCCTCCCTGCCAGTTTCACATAAAAGGAATATTCTCCCAGAGGCCAAAAGATGATGGTTTTTATTTTTTTCCCACTCTGAAAAAAAAAAAAAAATTCCTGCAATGTGGATGGAAAGTTCCTCATGTCTGAGAGCTTCCTGAGAAGTTGGGGCTCTGGACGCTGAGGCCAAGTTCTCTCCCTAAGTCTAGTGGGGCATGGCAGGTGGCTGATCCCTTAAGAGGGTCCTTTGAACCTGTTAGGGAGGGATACAGCCAGCTCTGCGTGCCTCTGTGGCCCTGCAGTCCAGGCCTGTCCAACTTGACCTGTGTACTCTCATAGGCCTCAGGCCAGCTGGACCATGGAGCCGATGGCCAGGAAGGCAGCAGATAGAGACCAGCATTTGGCCTCTGCCTCTGGCACCCCTCATCAAAGCTTCTTGGGCAGTGTCAAGATGGGGAGTCACTCTGAGGTGCCAGACCTGGCCACAGCCCTTCTCTCTGGTTTCAGCCTTTCGTAACCATGAAGGCAGCACCATTTGTGAACACCAACTATGGGCCAGGCTCTTAGAAAGAAATCTCATTATAATACCGCATTTAGTTCTCACCATGACCGTAAGGGATAAGGATTGCTTTATTCCCAATTCTCTTGAGAAAACTGGGGATTAGTGTCACACAGCTAGTAAGCTACGGTGTCAAGATCTGAACCCAGGTGCTTCTAACCATAGAACTTGTGCTCTGTCCTCTGTCCCAACCTGCCTCTCAGATGACCCACTGGGTCAAAGTTTGGTGTTGCATTGGATGTTTGGTGAGTACATAAGCCTCTTCTGTCCTTGCTATTATCTCAGTCCTCCAATTCCAAGTCAGAGCTTCAGGAAACAACCCCTCAGTAATATTTCCTCTTCTTATTTTCCTTCTCTAAGTCTTCTGAGTTTTTCTGTAATTGTGCGTTACTTCATCCATTAATTTATTCCTTCATTCAATCATCCATCCATCCATCCATCCATCCATCCATCCATCCATCCATCCATCCATCCATCCATCCATCCATCCAT
>NW_004443947.1:8330297-8337542 GCF_000243295.1 Trichechus manatus latirostris | reverse complement strand
GCATCCATCCATCCATCCCATCTACCCACTGTGCTAGGCACCAGGGACGTAGAAATGACTAGAACACAGCCCCTGCTCAAAGCCCCATTTAGATTAATAAAATATCAGTGATAGAAGGGACCACAGAAAGTATCTAATCCCATCCCCCCTCTCATGTAAGCCAGGTAGCAGGAAGTATCATTATTTTACAGATGAGGAGACTGTAGTCTAGGAACAGCACTGAAACTTGCTGGGAAGTTGTGCATTGTAATGGAAAGATTGAGAACCCTAAAACCAAAACAGACCTGAGTGTTAGTCCCAGTTCTTTCTCTTGGGAGCTGGGTGACTGTGCAAGTTTCTGAAACTCTGAGAGTGAAGGACAGAGCATTGTGTGAGGTCAGAGAGTTCACAGGGCATCAGGCCATGTAGGGCTTCCTAGCCCATTGTTAAGAACTCTGGCATTGACTCTGAGTACGAGGGGCACCATTGTAGGGCTCTGAGCAGGACATGATTTGACTTAAGTTTTGAAAGGATTGCTCTGGCTTTTGTGTAGAGACTAGCCTGTCATGGGGGTAAGGGTATAAGCAGGGTGATGACCAATGTTATGAACTGAATTATGTCCCCCCAAAATATGTGTTGTAAATCCTAATCTCTTTGCCTGTAGTTATAATCCCATTTGGGAATGGATTGTTTTTGTTATGTTAATGAGGCAGGATTAGTGTAGGGTGTATCTTGAGTCAATCTTTTTTGAGATATAAAAGAGATTAAACAAGTGCAGAGGTCAGAGATGGTGGAAGAGACATGCCAAGCCACATGAAGACGGCCCAGGGGCAGAAGCTCCTAGAGACAAGGACCTTCCTCCAGAGCTGACAGAGAGAGAGAGACTTCTCCTAGAGCTGACACCCTGAATTTGGATTTCTAGCCTCCTAAACTGTGAGAAAATAAATTTCTGTTTGTTAAAGCCACCCACTTGTGGTATTTCTGTTATAGCAGCACTAGATAAGTAAGACAACCAGTTAGGAAGTTATTACAATAACCCAGGGGAGAGATGATGGTGGCTTGGACCAGGGTGGTAGTAGTGGATGTGGCTGAGAGGTGTGGGAGAAAGAGGCATCAAGGATGATGTCGTGGTTTATGCCTGAACAATAGGAAGGAATGCATTGCTGTCACCTAAGGGAGGTGCTGGAGGGGAGAGGGGCAGGCAGTGGTGGAGCTGGTTTTAGGTGGGAGATCAGGAGGTCCTGCTTGGACGTGTTGAGTCTGAGATGACCATTAGATATCTAAGTGGTGATGTCAAGTGGGCAGCTAGATGTACAGACTAGGGTTTGCAACAGTCTGGGCTGGAGGTATAAATGTGGGAGTTGTTGGCATAGGAATGGTGTTCAAAGCCTTGGATGAGATCATGAAGCAAGTGAATATAGACAGAGAAGAGGAGAGGACCAAGGACTGAGTCTAGGGAACTTGTCAAGAAGAGATTTTACTATTCTGTAGTGACTCCTCAGGGTACAGACATGAGGAAAAGAGGGTCGTTGCCCTCACAGGGTGTGTGTTCTGAAGAACGCAACAGACAAAGAAGTAACCACCAAGTTCACGGGGCTGACAAGCTTTAGAAGAGGGTCAGCCTGAGGGTTGTGGGAGCCCAGAGGTGGTGCCTGGCCCAGCCCAGGGGATACCCACAAGCCTGGTCTTTCCCATCCTGGTTTGTTCCAATCCCACCCTCACAGATGTTGCCTGGCCTGAGTGACCTTAAGCATCCCCTGAGCCCATTCTGTTCCACAAAAGGGGGAAGGGAGAGGTTTGTGCAGCCCAAACCCACAGCCCTGTGAGATGCGTACTATTAACTCCCCATTTTGAAGATGAGGACACTGAGGCTCAGAAAGGGAAGCCTGTGACGCCAGGCAGGTTGGTATGACTTTAAAGATCATGCACTTAACCTGAGAAAGAGAAAGAAGGGGGCTGAGGAAGAGGGGCTCAAATATTCACATTAGGGCTTGGGTCTCTCTCCTGAGAGTGAACCCCCGGGCTGGTGAGTCCAAACTCAGATCTTTACAAGGGCCAGGCAGGGGACCTCAATGAGGTACTGGGGAGGGGAGGGGAAGTGGGATGCGGAGTGGGAAGGACAAGCCTCGTCGAAAGGGGGCAGCTGCTCCTCAGTCTAGCCAATTGCGGGCCTGCGGAAATGTGGGCCCAGGGTTGCCAGATCTGGTTTCTAAAGAGAAGCCGGAAATCTGGATTTTTATGTGAAATTTCCCACTTTTTAAAACAGAGCTGGGTCCAAAGAAAACACATTTGCATGCTGAGTTGACCTTATGGGCCACCAGTTCCAGGCTTTGGCCTTTTGGACTGGTGGTTAAAAGCACAGGCTTTAGGATCAGACAGGCTTGGGCCCGAATTCTACGTCTCCTCCTTACTGGGTGTGTGGTCTTGGGCAAGTGAGGCCTCATTTTCCTCAACTGTCGAATGAGGATGATGGTCCCCGTGTGTCAGGGCTGTGTGAGGATCATGTGAGACGAGGCGGGTAGAGTACCTTAGCCCAGCGCCGGGCTCCTCACAGATGCCTGATAAATGGTGGTGAGGAGTTGCAGTGTGTGTGTTGGGGAGCAGGCTTTGGGTGGGTGGATTTTTATTGACAGGGCATATTCCTGTCTTGGCCTTACTCGGTGGCTCCTGAGAACCAGGGAGCCCATGTATGGGATCCTTCACAGACCGGGACTCTTGATCAGCCCTTATCTTCCTAACTCCTGTTTCCAGCATTCCCCATGGGCCATGTCTGGCTCTCCTGGGCAGTGGTGGCCTGCAGCCCTGTGCCTTCCTCGCCAGCCTGGCTTGCCCCTCCTGCCACTACTGTGCTGCTCAGGAGAGCTGCGGGGATGTCTGGGTTCCTGAGGGGATGTTTTCCACATTTCTGGAAACCCACTGCGGTTTGGTTTTCCGTGGTAAAGGCCTTGGCAGGGACTCAGCCCAGTGGAACGGCTGGTGGATGGGAGGGGCCGGAGGCAAGGAGATATTCATTGAGCACCCACTGTGTACCAGGCCCCGGAGATTCACAGATGCTTAAAACAGTCCCAGCCCTCCAAAACCTCATTATCTTGTTATGGATACAGACTTGAAACATGAGAAGTTAAAAACAGATCTGAAAAGCAAAGCCCCTGTCACTCAAGCTGGGAACCTGCCTTCCCCTAGCTTGTTCCTTCTCATCTCATCTGACACTCAGTTCTGCTGATCTGTCCTCCTCAATTCTCTACATCTCTTGAATCTGCCCCTTCCCTTCCACTAGTTTGGGTCACTGTCACCATTTCTGTGAGTAATGGCAGCTGTCACCTCCCTGGCCTCCCTGCTCCAGCCAACCGTCCCTCTCTACATGGCTACCAGACAGCTCTTCGTAAAATCCAATCTGCTCATGTAACTTCCCGACCTGAAGCCCTCAGTGGCCTCAAGATGGAGTCCAAGCTCCCTACCTTGGCTCACAAGTCCTGGTAGGATCGTCTCCTGCTGGCCTCACAAGTTCCATGTCTTACCACAGCTCTCTACCTCCATGTTCAGCTATGCTGCACTTCTCGAAGCTCCCTGTATGCATTCTGCTTTCTCTCACCACTGGGCCTTTGCATGCACTGTTGTCTCTTCCAAGAATACTTTTCCACCATTGCTGAATCAGGTGTCTTTGTTTTGTGTCCCCAGAGCTTTGCTTAACATAATACTAATGCTAATACGAATACTGAAGTTAATGGTAATCCTTAAACTAATACTAAGGAGCCTTGGTGGCAAAGTGGTTAATAGCTTGACTGCTAACTGAAAGGCTGGAGGTTCAAACCTACCAGCTGCTTCGTGGGAGAAAAGACCTGGCCATCTGCTCCCATAAAAATTACAGTCTAGGAAAACCTATGGGGACTGTTCTACTCTGTCATATGGGGCCACTGTGAGTCAAAAACAACTTGATGGCACCCAACAACAACAGAGCTGATGCTAAAACTAGTACTACTACTACTGTTGTTGTTGGGTTCTGTCAAGTTGATTCCGACTCATAGTAACCCCGTGTACAACAAAATGAAACACTGCCTAGTCCAGCGCCATCCTCACAATTGTTGCTATGCTTGCCTTCCAACCCGAGGGGCTCATCTTCCAGCACTTTATTAGACAATGTTTGGCTGCTATTAATAAGGTTTTCAATGGCCGTCCTTTCTTCAGAAGTAGACTGCCAGGTCCTTCTTCCTAGTTTGTCTTAGTCTGAAACTCCGCTGAAACCTGTCCGACATGGGTGATCCTGCTGGTATTTGAAATACCGGTGGCATAGCTTCCAGCATCACAGCAACACACAAGCCACCACAGTACAACAAACTGGCAATACTAATACTAATACTAGTGCTAATCCTAAAGCTAAAGCTAACGTTGTTGTTGTTAGGTGCCATCAAGTCGGTTCTGACTCATAGTGACCCTATGCACCACAGAACGAAACACTGCCCAGTCCTGCACCATGCTCACAATTGTTGCTATGCTTGAGCCCATTGTTGCAGCCGCTGTGTCAATTTATCTTGTTGAGGGTCTTCTTCTTTTTTGCTGACCATGTACTTTACCAAGAATGATGTCCTTCTCCAGGGACTGATCCCTCCTGACAACATGTCCAAAGTATATAAGATGCAGTCTTGCCATCCTTGCTTCTAAGGAGCATTCTGGTTGTACTTCCAAGACAGATTTGTTTGTTCTTTTGGCAGTCCATGGTATATTTAATATTCTTCACCAACACCACAATTGAAAGGCAGCAATTCTTCTTTGGAATACTACTACTATTTCTAATGCTAAGACTATTACTAATACTAATGCTAATCCTAAAGCTAATCCTAATGTTAATAATCATATTCATGCAATGCTAATACATTACTATTACTAATACCAATACTAATATTAATAGCAAGTCCTTCTATAGTGCCCATGAGTGTCAGGTACTGTTCTAAATGCTCTATACATATTAGCTCATTTTATCCTCTCGATTACCCTTTGAGATAGAAACTATTATTTTCCATACTTTACCAGTGAGAAAAGTGAAGTTCAGAGAGGTGGAGTAACTTGTCCACGGTCACGTGATTAGTAAATGGTGAAGCTGGGGTTGATATGGCTCAGATATCAATGTGAGTCATTGTATCACAATGACCTGTTTTCTTAACTGTCTCCTTCAGCAGACTGTAAACTCCAGAAGAACCAGAACCACCTCTGCCTTGGCTATGATTCTCTCTCCAGCACCCAGCACAGTGCCTGGCACATAATAGACGCTCAGTATATTGCTGTTGATAGAAGGAAAGCATGTGAGGGTGCAGGAAGTTGGACCAAATGACCTATTTCAGACTCTTGCTACTTATGGTCTAGCATTCAGGGTGCAGGCTATTTTTCTAAAACTGATTCACCGAGGGGAAGTAAACTAGAATTCATAAAACCCATACTCTTACATTTGTTATCTTATTATTGATTAGTTAAGATAATGCTTTTAAAACCCCTTACCCTGTGCCTGGTGGAGAGGGAGTGCTTAATAAATAAGTGGTAAGGAGCAGTGTGTCCTGTACCAACATAGAGAGGTAGAATGCCTATCCCCATTTTACAGATGAGGAGACTGAGCCTCCAGGGAGAGGTGAAGTGACATATAGTTTCCCCAGCCAGTGAGTGAAGAATTAGTGATTTAAACTCCAAAGGCTGGTTCTCTTTCCACTGGGGCTCGCAAACCAAATTCACGATGAAATTGGATATATCAAATTAACATTTTTCTTTGAGATAAGAATATTTCAACTCTTTCTGAGATTTGTGATCTGCCTTTTTCTATTCTTCCCATTTTTCAACTTTTTGGGAGTTATTTTTAAGGCCAGGTCTGGAAGGGATGCTTCTATCTTATTTTTGCATTTCTGTAAATATCAAGTTGATGGTGCTTCAAATAGGTTTCTTTGGATTTATTCCCCTTAGTGTATTCTTGTCTTCTTTTTTTCTTCTGTTTGGGTTTGCTGGCCTTTGTGCATTGTGTGAATTTGTTCAGTAGACTGGCTCCTACCACACGTCCATGCTAATGGAGTGGGTTATGACTGCTTTCAGGGAAGAAAAACAAGACAGGAGGATGTATTGGGAGTGTACTTGGCTTTACTGCACTTTATTATTGTCATATAGAAATTGCTGACTATTTGACACACATCTGTTTGTTGTCCTTTGCCTGGCAAAAAATACGTTGTTGTTGTTGTTAGATGCTGTCAAGTCCGTTCCGACTCATAGTGACCCTATGCACCACAAAACGAAACACTGCCGGATCCGGTGCCATGCTCACAACAAAAAATATAGCTTACTTTTTTTCATTATAAAATATTATCATTAAAAAATTTTGTGTTATGAGTAAGAAACAAAACAAAACCAGAAATTACTGATGGTCCAGTCACCCCCAACCAATTTTCACATTTTGGGTTATTTCTCTTTTGTCTTTTTATTCTGTTTAATTTTCATTTTTTACAAAGTCTGAATTTCACTACATATGCAATTTTGTTCCTCATTTATCTTCACTTAATATTATGTGATAAGCATTTTATGTTTTTGTTTGTCTTCATTAATATATCCTTATAAATATCATTGTAAATCTTTGTAGTATTGTTTTGAGTGACGCTGTCATCATGTACTTAATCATCCCAACATTGTTGAAGATTTAAGTGGTTTCAATTTTTTAACCATTATAAATAATGCTGCGGTTACGTTTTCACAGTTAAAGTTTTTTAAAGCATTGCTTTCCTAGGATAGATGCTTAGAAATAGAATTACTGAATATTCTTAAAGCTCCTGTTATAGTTAATTTCCTAAATGTATACCAATTCACACGTTCACAAGTAAGCATTGGGAATGCCCATATTACTCCACCCTCACTGGCATAAGTTTTAAACTTTAAAACTATTTTTAATTTGACAATAGAGAATATCTTCTTGTTTTGATTTGCCTTTCTTTGATTTCTTGTTGTTAGAGCCGTTGAGACTGTTAACGACTCATAGCAACTCTACGTACAACAGAATGAAATGCTGCCTGATCCTGCCCTATCCTCGTGCTCGTTGCCGTGTTTGAGCCCATGGTTGCAGGCACTGTGTCCATCCATCTCGCTGAGGGTCTTCCTCTTTTTTGCTGACCCTCTACTTTACCAGTATGATGTCCTTCTCTAGGAACTGGTCCCTCATGATAACATGTCCAAAGTAGTGAAACGAAGTCTTGCCATCCTCACTTATAAGAAGCATTCTGGCTGTACTTCTTCCAAGTGAAATTT
>NW_004443947.1:8300514-8320228 GCF_000243295.1 Trichechus manatus latirostris | reverse complement strand
GGGATAGTGGTAGCTACTTTCTAGAGCTCCTGGGGAACTAAATGACATAATGCATGTCCTGTGTTAGGCATACTGTCATCACTTTTCTTCCCTGATCTTCATTGCATGTAGTGTGATCTCTTACTCAAGACCGGAGAAAGTCACATTGGAAGAGAGTGGCATTTGAAGGACAGCTGATGGCCTCTAGAAATACTCAGAAGGGAATAATATAGTAAAACATGATTCAGAATAACAACTACCAGACTATCAGAAACCAGCTCTTTAACTCAGCATTTACCAAACGGATGTGTAGAGCAGAGGAATTCTTTTAATAGAGATTGTCCCAAATGTAAGGAACAATGAAGTGGGTTGGTCCCCTAACATCTATTCCATCTGACATAGTTAGTCTAAGTCAATTAATATAATTTCACCCAACCTGCCTGTGATTGGTCAGGAATGGCCCTGTGGCCCAATTCTAGCCAATGAGACATGAAGGGAATCTGCTGTGGGCTTTTGGTAAGAGTTTCCATATTGAACATACTTTGGACTCCAAGAAGAATGAACAAATCAGTCTTAGAAGTGTACAACTAGAATGTTCCTTAGAGGTGAAGTTGGCGAGGCTTTGGCTTGCTTTCTTTGGACATGTCATCAGGAAAGACCAATTGCTAGAAAAGAACATCATGGTTGGAAAAATAGAGGGTTAGCAGAAATGAAGGAAACCCTCAATGGGATGGATTGACACAATAGTCTCAATAATGGGCTCAAATGTAGCAATGATTATGAAGATGGTGCAGGACTGGGCAACGCTTGGTTCTGTTATGCATAAGGTCACCATGAGTCAGAGCCAATTTGATGGCAACTAACATCAACAAGACAGAACCACAAAGACTGAGGATGTCGCTCTTACCCCTGGATGCTGTGGTGTCTGGTGTGGCATTTGGAACTACTGTGGCCATGTTACTACCAGGCTGAGGATAAAACCAACACTGAGACACAGAGGATTGCTAGAAGGAGCCCATTCTTTGATGGCAATGCTGAGCTGCTAAATTAGCCCCTGGACTTTCTAACACACAAGCTAAATATTTACTTATGGTCTGTGAGCTGGGGTTTGTGGTATTTGTTGCTGAAAGCATATTGCCTGATACTCTAAGTTTACTTAAGAGATTTTAGTTTATGCAAAGAAAACCTAGATATACACCCAGTTTTAAGGAAGCAAGCAATTGCAGGAAGTGAGTCAGGGCTGTGGTGGGGAAGACAACCCCATGTTGATTGATATGGATTGGCCAAGAGGCACTCAAGCCAATGATGGACAAAAAAGCTCAGCTCTGCCAAAGCTGTGGGTTGGTAAAGGAGTTGAGGTCTGTCTACAATAATGATAATAGTGAACCTGATAAGCAGTGGGTGGAGGGATGCTCAAAGACGCACTTGGTTAGTGCCCTCAGCAGAGATCCATGATTTATGACCATCCCACCCATTCTCTGCAGGTCCAAAAGCCCATCATTTGTCTGGCCTGTCTCCTGTCCCCACTCCAGTTCAAGGCTGTGTTCCTGTCCCTGGTCAACAGCCTGTGGTGGGTACCTTACCTCCAGTCTCTCCTGGCTTCTAGTATCCTCCACTCTGATTTTGCCACCCCAAGGACACCAGCTCAAAAACGTTCAATGGCTTTTACTTTAAAACAGGATGGAGAGGGGGCCTCTGAGACTGGCATTCATGGCCCTTCAGGGCTGAGGGTCAGTGTTTTCTCCAGCTTCTTCCCATATGCAGCTCCAATTGCCCATCCCCACAAATGCCTCCTCATTTTCTTGTCTCATTCTGTCTGCTTTGCTCGTACTGCCCCGTTCATCTAGAGCAGTGGTTTTCAACCATGACTGCACATCAGGATCATGCAGGGAGTTTAAAAAAAATGCAGATGCCTGGACCCCAGCTCAGAGCAACTCAATCAGAATCTTTAGGAGTGGGGACTGGAATCTGCATTTTTAAAAGTGCTCCAGGTGATCCTGATGAACACTGTTCTATAGTGGCTTCTTCCTGGCCCCAATCCTTTTTACCCTTCTGAGGAACTGCTATCATCATTCAAGGGCCACTTGTGAGCCCCTCCTCCAGGCTGTCTTCCTTGATCCCTCTCCCTACCCCGGTTAGGCCATATGTGTTTTTTCCCACCTCTGAGCCCCCACAGCATCCCACACTGTTCTTATAGCCCTCAATTCACTGCATTATATTGGACTTTCCTGGGTCCCACTGTTGTTCCCCCTAGAGCCATGAGCCCCAGGAGGCAAGGTCCACTTCTGATTCCTCTGTGCAACCTAATATGAATCACACCTCTATGCCGCTATGCACACCTTTGTCCACCTGATGAACTCATCCTCAATGTTCAAAGCTTCTTCAGACATCATCTCTCCGAGGAACTGTTTCCTGATCCTCCATGTGCTGCCCTGTACCTTCTTCTGGTGTGCTCCTTTGCTTCTGTGTCTTCTTAGTACAGTCCTTGGTACTTGTAGGTGCTCCGTCAATGTTGGGTAAATGGATTTGCATTTGCAGTGAGTAACCACCATAACCACCCAGCCACCTCAAACAGAGTGCTATCACATAGTAGGCATTTAAAGCAGGTTTGCTGAGTTGAATTTGAACGAAAGAGACATGGAAGGAAAAAAAGGAGAAGGGAGGGAAGGGAGGAAGGAGGGAAGGAAGACAGAAGGGGAGGAAGGAAGGAAATAAGAATGGAAGGAAGGAGGGAAAGAAGGAGAGAAGGAAGGAAGAAGAAGAAATAAGAAAGAGAAAGGAAGGAAGGGAGGCAAGGTGGAAGGAAAGAGCAAGAATGAAAGAAAGAGAAAAGAAGGAAGGAAGAAATGATGAAAGGAAAGCAAAGCATCTCTAATAGGGAGACAGTTGTTTATTTTGGGGGTGGGTCTTTGTAGGAATTGTAGTGCAGAGAGGCAGACGTGCTATACTTTTTGAGAAGCGATGTGAGCATTGAGTGTGTCCCTTTTTTCACTAAGGACTTGACCCAAATCCCTAAGAGAAAATAAACGCTCAGAGACAAACACATATCCCAGGGATGTTTCTTTTCCCCTCCCCAGGAACACTGCTGGGAAGCCTTCTAGAGAAGGGAAAATGGTTCCCAAATGGCTGAGTCATTTGACATACGACAAGCAAATGGTCCGGGCTGGCCAGGGAGGGAGGCGAGGGCAGCACGCATGTTGTCCCCATGCCCACCCCACATCACCGTGTCTCCTCCCTAGGATGACAGTTGTCACCACCAAGGTCCCTGCCACTCTCTCTGTCCAGGGCTGTCGGTCTGAGGGCTACAGATGACCTGGATACTCAGCTCAGCCAGGGCCTCGCCCTAGACTGGGAACTGAGCTGCATTCCAGTCTCTGTCCCTCTTGGCTGCCGTGGTTCCGCCTTCACCGGCAAGTCTGGCCAGGCCTCGGTTGGGGCTGGAGCTGGGAAGAGAGGTAGGGGACATCCTCGGGAAAGTGTCACTGGTGTGGCCACGGTCCTCCCCAGAGGCAGAACTGCGACTGCCACTCTTAAAAGTCAGGACTGCTATGCCTATTTCATAGATGAGGAAACTGAGGTTTGCTGAGGCCAAGAAACTCGCCGAAGAGACACAGGGCTGAAACTGGAGCCACTGACTGTTGCTTTCTACCAGTTGCCATCCAGTCTATTCCAACTCGTGGCGACCCCATGTGTGTCAGAGTAGAACTGTGCTCCATAGGGTTTTCAACGACTGATTTTTCAGAAGTAGATAGCCAGGACTTTCTTCTGAGGCACCTCTTGGTAGACTTGAACCTCCAACCTTTGGGTTTGCAGCCGATTTGTTAACCGTTTACACCACCCAGGCACTCTGTTGCTTTCTACAGGCTGCCTTTTTCCTCTCTGCCACACGTTAGGATCTATGGCCATGGCGGTTCACACTCTTGCTCCTGAGTGACATTTGCCAAATCATTTTAAAGAAAGAAAGGAAAAAAAAAAAGGAGGGTAGATATTTTGAGCCAGAAGACAATCTCTGCTTTGCTCCAACTGGAGTTGGATGCAACAAGCAAGAGACAGATGTCTTTCACTTAGGGGTTGACAAGCATTGGTGAGCATGGCTCTGTGCTGGGCCCAGGAGACAGCCGAGAGCAGGACAGTCATGGTCCATGCCTTCATGGAGCCCACAGTCAAGGTCTGGCCACAGTCCAGCCTGGCCCCAGCCCAGCTGACACTTGCCTCTGATAGCGGGGCACCCGGGACTCTAGAGTCTCGAGTCTCTCAGCTAATGTCTTGAGTTCTTGGTCCTGGGTGGGGCCAGACTGGGAAGGGCAGGGCTGGAGAGAGAGGAAGAGGAAGTCAGTTAACTGGTTGAAACACTCAGGGACGCAGCTATCAGGAGCTTTTGTAAAAGAAGGGGGATAAGAGGAGGAGGGATGTATATTTAGAAATAAAGAGTCTAACCAATTTAGTGGAGAGAAGAAAGGGAAAAAAAGCCGAGTCCCTGTGGTAACCTGTTTGCAGGAGCCACCTAATTTAGCAGAAAATCACACACGCTGGTCTGGCACGGGCTGGTGGAAGGTATTTCCTCCCTAGCCTGGGTCAAGTTTCATTCATAGGTACTATCTAAAATTAGACCCTCTGCTTTCATTCCGGGCCAAATTCCCTGCCTAGCGTAATATTTGGGAGAAACAGCCACTCCATTAAAACTGCGTCTTCGTCCCAGCAGCCCCTGGCCTGGGAAGGGCTGGGCCCTGTCCCCGGCTGGCAGCCGCTGCGGCTCATAAACCCTGGTCTAAATTCGAAGCATCCGCTCTGGCTGCTGACCTCTGGCTCCCAGGCAGGGCCTATGCCTTCTCTTCCAGCTCACACCCAAGGCCTGGCCAGGTCACTGGGAGGGACCCATTTCAAGCCTGTGACCTTCTATCCAGGGGAGTCTGGGGGCAGCTCCTCAGAGAGGAAAGATGGGGCTGGGAAGGGGCACTTGACACCCCTGGGTCCATAGCAGCTGGGCCTCTTGCTGTCCTCTCTTCTGGACTCAAGGAGCCTACCCACTGAGTTGGCCTGTTGTTATTGTTATTATTATTATTCCCCAAATTAATATAACATCAAGGAAAGGCTTGAAGAGGCAGAGGAATCAGCACCAAGTTTGGACCAATTCATTAATTTAATAAATATTTACTGAGCATCCCATATTTGGAGTCTTTTGGTTGTAGCAGAAATGAGGACACTGTGGGAGCTCCTGGACTCCAAGTGCCACCATGGATAGGTTGGAACCACAGTCTGGAGGGTGGTAGTGAACTCAGGAAGTGCTTTCTCTTTATCTTTTGCCTCTACTTCTCTCCCAGCAGAGGCTTCAACTCTTCTCTCATGGCCTGCTAGCCTTTCTGCTCCTCAATCCACATGGCAGAGCATGGTTCATGTTTCATATGCCTCAGTTCCAGCTGTCTGGGCAGACTGTTTCCTCTTTCTTGGTTCTGATTCCAAAGTCCCAAGGCAGGTTTCTAATTGGCTTAGCTTGTATCAGGTGCTGGCCTCTACACCAATCAGCAGTGGCTAGGGGTGGGACCATACACTAGCACGGTGGATTCTGCTGTAACCACGTGAATGGCATGAGGAAGAGACATCCCCAAAAGTAAGATAGTTTTAACACTACGGAATCACTGCTATGACAGTGACCTGAAGAAACACAGAAAAGCATCTTATCCCAGTCTTGGTGGGTTACGGAAGGCTCCTGGGAGGAGGTAACTTCTAAGCTTTAGCCAGGACCCAAGAAGGAAGAGTAGAGAAGGTTGTTCAAAGAAAGACACAAGCAAAGGCCTCAAGGTAAAACTCAGACCTACAGCTGATCTTGGGCAAATTGTGTCACTCTCTGAGCCTCAGTTTCCTCATCTGTAAATGAAATCTTAACTCCTTCCCCAGAGTTAAGGGATTAAGTGACATGTATGCAGTAGTGCCTGGCACATGAAGTAGCTTCAGTGGGTGCCAGGTTAATTGGTTAACCTTGGATGCAGAGGGAAGTCTCTGGGTGGTGCAAATGGTTAACATTCTCAGCTGCTAACTGAAAGGTTGGAGGTTTGAGTCTGCCCAGAGGCACCTTGGAAGAAAAGCCTGGTGATCCCTGTCTGAAAAATCAGTCATTGAAAACCCTATGGAGCACAGTTCTACTCTGACATACATGGGGTTGCCAAGTCAATGGTAACTGGTTTGGTTTGGTTTTTGGTTTGAACACAGAGAGGGTCCCTTTTTGGGCAGGGAGTGTTCCCATAGCCAGTCCCTTCTCATCCTTCAGGGCTCACCTCCTCTGAAAAGCCCTCCCTGACAAGCCTTTGAAGTGGGCTTCCATTTTAACTCCTAACATATTATCTTGCTTCTTTCCTAGAGCTTTTCTCTGCCTGCGGTAATTTGTTTGTCTTCTTGTTTACAGGTGGTTTTTGACATCCCTGGGGCCACGGCAGCTGGGCCTCTTCCTGGGGCATGTCCCACTGTCCTCTCTTCTGGACTCAAGGTCTAAGGACCATGCCTGTCTTGTTCTTTGCTGTTCCTTCATGACATTCAGGGTGCCAGCACCTAGCTGTGCTCAATCAATAATTGTGAAATAGACACACGCGAGAATGAAGACATGAGGAAATGAGGTCTGGCAGTCTCACCCGATAGAACTGGGTTTTCTTGGACAATCTCTGGCAGGGCAGTATCTTTGCCCTCTTGGTGGCTACTTGAATCCTGAACCTTATGATGAAAACCCTTCCCTACACCCCAGTGCAAAGTTTGGATTGCTTGGGCCCCTCTCCCAGACTGAAAGTGGAATCCTAGCCTTCCTCTTCTCCCAGGCTCTTCCAGCCAGTCTCTTCAAGTTAGGAAGGGGATTAAAGGGCTTGGGCCTGGTCTCCCTGGGACTCTCGTTCTGGGAGAGACTTCTCTGCAGAGCTGAGTGGAAGGTCCTTCCCTCCCCTTGGCCCCCTGAGAACAGGCCTCCTCTTGGTTCCCTGAGGACAGGCCTCCTCTTGGCCCCCTCAGAACAGCTTCTTTGACTTTGGTCTCCCCGCCATCAGCCTCTCCCCTGCTAACTGACTCAGCTCATAGCCAGTGTAGCATTTTTGTTCAGCTCTCTTAGCTGCTTCCCAGTAGCAGGTTTCTGCTTTCACTACGAACTCTGCGGGGGGCCCTTTCTGGGCCTCTTGCTGTCTTCAGTATTACAGCTCTTAACCCACAGCTCTGTTAGGAGGTTCCTTGCCTCTTCTCTCTCTGTGTCTTCTCTCTTCTTGCCTCTCTTTGTCTTTTCTCTTTTCTGCTTCTTTCGTCTTCTGTCTGTAAACCTCTGTGGGGTTGGCTGATATATAAGCAAATTCCTTGTCAATTTCAAGGCTTGGCCCTCCCACTGCGGACCACAGACTGACCAATCCCCTTTTGGTAGGCCACAGTCACTTCATTTGCGTAGTAAGTTATAGTCACTTCATTTGCATAAGTATATTGACCAATTCTTGCAAGGTGCACAAAATAGACCAGTCAGAGGGCAGGCTGCAGCCCAGGGCCAGACAAAAAGTGTGAAACCATCAAGTGTTTACAGCTTACCCAGGAAATGTCAATCAACCTGGAAAAAAGTAACAAATCCTCTAGAGTAGAAAATTAGGGCGAAGGTAATTTCTCAGGGTTTAGGGGAAAAAAAATCTCTCAAGCTGTTTTTCTAAAGAACCAAGGCCACATAAAGGAACTCATTTCACCACAGTTACTAAGCAGTTACCAGTGTGGGCGACAGAAGCTGAATCCTGCTGGCAACTGTGAGATGGTGTAAGAGCACATGCCACAGAGGTATCCTGACAGTGGGGCAAGGGAGCAAGGGCATCTATACCCCAAGTCCCCGCAGCCATTGATTGGGAGTCTTCAGTGGGTGTTATCTCCCTGGCACTGCTGACCTGTCCTGGTGGTAGGAAGCCCTGAGACAGAGTTATAGGTGCTTGGCAGTTAGTACCCTTTGGGTTAACATGCCAGGGAACGGTGGGTGCTGACAGCATCTAGCCTCTCTAATCACCCCCTGGGCTCTCTGATTCTTCACTTCCTGTTATCCCAATGACCCCTCACTGACCCATCCACCCCTGATGAACTTCCGCACCATCTCCATCTTTCACTCCCAATGACCCCTACTAAACCTCCCACTGATCCCTGCCCCCTTTTCTCAACTCTTCCCCATTACCCCTGTACGGGGTTTGGGAATGTGGGTGGGATTGGGCTTGATGTCCTTGCTGAAGCAATAGGAGGGTGCGTCCATTTCCTGAATGTCTCCTCCTGGGATCTTCTGTGGCCGACAGAGTGAGTCACCTCCTCCACCTCACCACCCCTGCCCCCTCTGTGACCCGCAGTGAGGGACTGGCTGCTGCTCTGGCCCATTCCTCTTGTTTCCCATTGAGAGATAGGGATTCGGTGAGGCCTGGGGAAAATGGGGTTCAAACTCAGTAGTCCAGCTCTTCCTTAGCTCCTTCTCCCCAAGACGAGGATTCACGTTTTTTTGTGTAGCTCACCAGGTCTTTGAAGCACCACTTCAGGGTGGCTCGATTCTCTCAGAACCCTGGATCTGGGAGGGCAGACATGGGCCTTGACAGAATAGCAGGCTGGCCCTATTTTGGGCACTGAAGCTGCAGCCATGCCATGTGGGAACCTTGTAGTCTCCACCTTGTTGTTGGGTACTGTCGAGTCGGTTCCGACTCATAGCAACCCCATGTGACAGGGTAGAACTGCCCCATAGAGTTTTATCAGCTGTAATCTTTATGGAAGCAGATTGCCAGTATTTGTGAAATATGTTATAGCACTTTGGACATGTTGTCAGGAGGGATCAGTCCCTGGAGAAGGACATCATGCTTGGTAAAGTAGAGGGTCAGGAAAACAGAGGAAGACCCTCATCGAGATGGATTGACATAGTGACTGCAACAATGGGCTCAAACATAGCAATGATTGTGAGGATGGCGCAGGACTATGCGGTGTTTTGTTCTGTTGTACGTCGAGTCGCTATGAGTTGAAACCGACTCGATGACACCTAACGGCAAGAACCACAACAACCATTCGGAGACGTCAGCCTTGACCATTTAGTCTAAATTATCTCCCAATCTGACCGTTATGTATCATGTCACTTGTTTTTATTTTCTCTATAGCAGTTCTCACCACCTGATGCATTTTCCTATTTATTCAGTGATTTACTTTTTCATTAACTCTCACCCCACTAGAATGTGGGCTCCATTTAAGGACACGCATCTATCTGTCCTTCTCACTGCTATATTCCTAGTGCCCAAAGAGTCTTTGGCACATAGTGAGGGGGTGAAGCCAATAGGCCTTTGTTGAATGAAGGACACTTCATTTCAAAAAAGCCTGAGCGCAATGCTTGGAGTATGGTACTCCAGTGGGGTCTTGGGTAGGACTGAATGAAGGCTGCAGGAGACACATACATGTGTGTGCGTGCACACACACATGCACGAAAACACACATTCATGAACACACATTTACATGCATGAACACATGTGCATGTGCTCACACACACTAACATACACACTCATGTGTATACACCACATACGCACAGCCAGTGGCCTCCAGGAATACACTCAAGCCCTGCTCGAGAGCTCCATTCTCCCATGTTTCAGATCTAGGGATGACTTGATGGAATTGCGACTGGTCATCATCATTGTCAACATGCTGTGTCTGGCGTCTCAGAACCACTTCTAGTAGCACTCCACCAGCTGGCCTTCTTTGCCATCCCAGGCTGTCTTCACACATGGGACAAAGGTGCAAGCTTGACCTCTCGATCAAATCTGACTAGGCTGCCTGGCTAGTTGCCTCAATGATTATGAAATCCATTAGCCTTGGTAAACCTGTTTTGATGAACGTTTTTCTAAGTGTCTTTCTGGGGATCATTCTGAGTCTCTGTCTCTTTCAGTACTTCTTTGTCTCTCCCAGGCTCTCTTTTTCTCTCTTTCTCCTTTACCCATCATTTTGCTATTAGTAAAAGTGACCCTCACACCAAGAGTCTGTTCCCCCAAGAAGCAGCAGCTGTATATAACCCAAGTGTCCATGTTTCCCTTCCAGTAAGTAAGGATCACTTTTCTCTAGTATTGGAATTGACTAACTGCAATGACAGACAGCTGCCATATCTCAGGGTCTTAATCCAAGAAGGTTCATTCCCTGCTCACATCACAGTCCAGTGCTGGTCAGTAGGGGAGTGTTAGGCTCTGCCCACACAGTCTATCAAGAGCCCCAGCACATTCCAAGGCCCTGGAGTCTGCCACAGTGTCGTCTGCATTGACTAACACACAAAGGAAGAGGGGGAGTGTGGAGGGCTAAGAGGTGTTTTGGGCAAGGCCCAGAGGTCATATCCATCACTTTCATCCACACCCCATTGGTCAAAACTCAGTCACATGACTGCAACCGACTTCAAGGGAGTCTGGGAAATGCAGTCTGCAGGAGGAGAGCATGGGTATTGATGAGGACCAGCAATGTCTGCCTTAAGTCTGTCTGTGGAGAAGCAGGAGCAGAATCCTTCCGTGCTCCCAAGTTGACCACATGACTTCTTTCCTCCAAATTTCATGGTCCTTCAAGTTGATCTCTGCTCTTCAGAGGGCCATGGCTCATGTTGTTCTGCCCACATCCTGGAACTCCCACTTTAGGTGCTCAAAGCTCACTTCTTTTTATACTAGAATTCCTTATTCCCTCCCTATGGTCCACAGTGTGGGGAGGTGCCAGACTTGATTGACTAATGGGAACTATCACATGAGAAAGATAGGAAAGTCCCATTGGCCAGAGGACAAAGCTCTCATTAAGATCCCCCTGTGGATGCACCATCTTTCCCTTGCACTCTGGACCTGATGTCTATGAAAGGACCTCCTTCTTTGACTCTGTCCATTCAAAATCTCTGGAAGATTACTTTGCTGACCCATAGGGGTGGATCTTGCCTCAGAGCCTATCCCTCTTCCTTGAAGCAGGGTGTTCCACCCAGCCTGTGAGGGTCAAAGACCCACAGCATAAGACATGGTGTGGTTTTGACATGCTGTGTTTTGTAGAATCAACCAGGGCTGGTCTGAGTTCTCCAAGTTTTGCTCCTTTAGGGTTTTTCCACCACTGTGAGTTATAGACATACTTCTTTATTCTTCTGATTGTTCATTCAGAGGTTAACTACTGGGTGGGTCTCTCTCTCTCTCTCTTACACATACACACACGTACACACACACACACACACACCCCACATACATCTCTACCGGACATTCATTTTCAGAGACAATACTGTCTTCTCCAAGGAGGTCAAATTTCAAATGCATGCTTTGGTGAGGAAAATAACATCAACAAGTACACTGGGCTAGTTACAAGATAATAAATAGTAACCCACAGTCTCTGTGTTAGGAGACACAAGGAGTGGGGATGGTGGCAGACTGGCAAGCACATGACCCACCCCACTGGGGGGCCCACTGTGTAGCCCCAGCCAATCCATCCTGGGTGGTGATATGGGTTCACTGGGGTCAGATTTCATTCTTCAAGAGAAACCAGAAAACCATTTTATCTTTTAAAAAATGTGAAATATTTCATTTAAAATGTGAATAAATTTACATTTAAAACACTATATGGGTGAAACATAACATGTCTGGGGGTCAGAACTTATCCCAAGTGATTCCAATGGGGAGCCAATCTAAGACTTCTGTAGAAAATCTTTAACGAGGAAGAGAAAGTGTGTGTGTGCGTGTGTATGGGGGTATAGGATTTGGGGTGAGGTTGGGGGATGAGGTTCTTTCAGTTACAAATGGAACTTACTTTCTTATGTAATTGTATGTTACTAACTTATAGAAACACCTAGCTCACCAAAGATTTGCCAGTGTTACTTCTAAAAATTAGCCAGTGAAAACCCTATATCTATATCACAAAAGAACACTGTCCAAAATAGTGCTGGAAGATGAGCCCCATAGGTTGGAAGGTGCTCAAAATACACAGTGGCCCCAACAACGGGCATGAGCATACCAGTGACTGTGAAGATGGTGCAGGACCAGGCAATGTTTCATTCTGATGTACACGGGGTCACCATAAGTCAGAGCCGACTCCATAGCAACTAACAACAACAATAACAACAATATCCTGCATTCTGTTGGGCACCTATACTTCCGGTATCTGATGTCATGATCCATATAGGTTTATAATTACACTTGTAGGATCGTGGAGTATTGGTCTGGCTTAAAAACATTACTGTAGCTCTAGAAGACATATTCTGTCCTCTTCTCTCCTTTTTGTTTTTTTCTCATGGGTAGGGATGGGGAGAGGACAAGAAAAGTAATGCAGTTAAAAAGGAGGCAAGGGGTGGGTTGGGCAATGTGGGAGAATTGCTCCCAAGATAAACATATATTTATATCTACCCCTGGCACTTTTGCTTCTGCTGAGCAGATAGATTTGAGAACATTCCAGGCCACAGTTTATCAGCTCTGGCTTCCCATTGGAATCACCTGGGGAGTTTTAAAAATACCGATAGCTTGCTCTGGTAATCAAAGATTCTGATTTAATTTGTTGGGAATGCATCCTGGATATTGGGATTTTATAAACTCTCCAGAGGATCCTAATGGCAGACAAAGTTGAGAACTACTGGTCTTGGCTAAGAGTAACTGTGATCATAGACACCTGCTTCTTCCCCTCCCTCTTTTATTTTTCTGTCCTAGAGAATTCTAGGAGAAATAACGGTGCTGAGTTCTTAAATTTCATTGGTTAGTAGCGTGCTGAGTGTTGCCTTCGTTTTAAACAGGGGAAGTTCTTTAATGGCACTGCTTTTAGGATACTTGTTGTTGTTAGCTGCTGTGGAGTCAACTCCCAGTTCATGATGATCCCATGCACAAGAGGATTGAACCATTGCGATCCGTAGAGTTTTCATTGGCTAATTTTTGGAAATAGATTTCCAAGCCTTTCTTGCCTTAGTCTGGAAGCTCTGCTGAAACCTGTTCAGCATCATAGCAAAACTGACAGATGGGTGTTGGCTGGGCTTGAGGTGCATTGGTGGGGAATAGAACTATAGTCTCTTGCATGGAAGGAGAAAGTTCTACCACTGAACTGCCACTGCCATCCATTTTAGGATACTACTGCTCCCAAATTCCCACAAGGTTCAGATCTATTCTGAGCTATCTCCAGACTGTGATCTCTTTAGCCTTCTGATTAGTTATTAGCCTAGTTTTCATTCAGACTGTCTCTAATTTGAAGATTTTAAGAGGCCAGATCTTTTTAGACCTCATGGGAATCTAGGGGATCTGGACTTTGTCCTTGTAAATATTGAAACTACATTCACATATGCTCTTGCTAGGTCCTTACTGATGGGCAATCACGTCTGCTTTCTAACCATTCCTCTGAGGAGAGTCCCACGGAGCCTGTTCCTCATGGGGAGCATCTGGAGGTAGAGCTGGGTAAGCCATGTTGAAGAAGGGGGAAGCTCACTTTTCCAACAACTTACGTGAATTTCAATTAAATAAATGCAACAGAATGCTTTTTTTTTTTTAAATTAAGTTTTATAGGTTAAAAAATTCTTTCCCAATACCTGTTATTGTTGAAAAAAAAGAAAATGTAGACAACTACAGGGCAGAAGAGAAAAGCACCTGCAATCGTGCCAGAGATGACCACTGACAACATTTTGGTGACTATCCTTTCAGTTTTATTTATCCAATATCTAATATGTATTATTTTTTAAAATTTACTTTATGTACACTTTTTATAACTTGTGTTTTTTCACTCACAGAGTATTGTGAGTATTTTGTATATACTTTTGTTCTTTTCTCTTTGATTATGTCAAGCTTTTCCCTCCACATACACTTTATACCTCTTGTTCCCACTTCCTGGAAAGTTCTACCTTAGACCGCCCTTCCTTCTAATTCAGGTCTTAGCTGAAATGTCACCTCTTTCCTAACCACTCTGCTTAAAGTACCCATTATGCTATGTGGACACATTCTTTCCCTTTTATTTTCTTCATGGAGCCTCATTTCTATCTGAAATTATCTTCCATATGTGTCTGGTTATGTATCTGCTGCCTGTCTCTTCCTACTGGATTATAAATTCCAGTGGGGCTGGGATCTTGTCTGTCTCCTCCAGGGTTTAGCACAGTACCTGACACAGAGTAGGTGCTGGAGAAATATTTATAGCATGAATGAATGCATAAATATTTCCCTGTTTATAATTTGTTTCTGAACTCTGGTTTTCAATGGTTGAGTCTACTGTATGAATGCAATGCTCAACCATTTCCCTATTATTAGACATTTAGATTATTTCAAGGTTTTACCATGAATAATGCCATGACAAACTTCCTTAACATTGGTTCTTTACATCCATCCATCCTTGTACATAGAGTCCCTGGGTAGTGAAAATGATTAATGTACTTGGCTGCAAACTGAAAGGTTGGAGGTTCTAGTCTACCCAGAGGTGCCTTGGAAGAAAAGCATGGCTAGCTACTTCCAAAAAATCAGCCATTAAAAACCTTACAGAGCACAGTTCTACTCTGACACACATGGGGTTGCCATGAGTCAGAATTGACTCAACAGCAACTGGTTTTGGTATTCTTATACAATTATCTTCCACATGTATCTATCTTTCACAGAACTGGGCCACAATGATTTGATTCTAAGATTGTCTTCTTTAAACTGACCTCTTGGAGAACAAAGAATATCTTATTTTTGTCTGTCTTCCCATTGCCTATTACTCTGCCTGGATCATAGAAGATATTCAGTAAATGTTTGCTGAATAAAGAATTGGGGTCAGAAAAGAAGGATAATTAGTTTTCCAATATCTTCAAAGAAAAATGTCAAATGAATTTGTAAAGTTAAGTCACTATAATAAAAACACATTGCATTGAGAAGATGTAGACCCAGTTCTCTGTTAATGTTAGCCTATACCATTAAACAACTTCCCTCTATTCTGGAGTCTACCCTCATTCCATCAATACACTTACGGTTTATACTGTTGTTGCTGTGTGCCATAGAGTCGATTCCGACTCATAGTAACCCTATAGGACAGAGTAGAACTGCCCCATAGGGTTTTCAAGGCTGCAATCTTTTTGGAAACAGATATCCAGGTTTTTCTCCCACGGAGCCACCGGTGGGTTTGAACTGCTGACCTTTCAGTTAGCAGCTGAACATTTAACCCCTGCGCCACCAGGGCTCCTTAGGGTTTATATTAGGGAGCACATAAGACAACTGAAATTTCCCTGGAATAATTATTTTACAGCTCACAAATTTGAAGTTTTTTTTTTTTTTTTTTTTAACTCAAATTAAAGCCAATTTGAGTCCTCAACTGACAAATGTGCAGGAAGTCCAAGATCTCCCTCTTGGGTATCTCTCCCCAACTTGAATTGCCCAAAACTCCAGGGTTTGTACAATTTGAGAGAAAAGTCAGTCAAACTTGCAATGAACCCTGCGCTTTCATGACCCTGAGAGTGAAGACCATACATTTTACACCTCAGGCACCTCCCTTGTTCACTCAGGACCCACCCTCTAAAGGAAAAAAGCCATAGCAAGTTACACTCCCAGCTTATCTAAGGAGGGAATTTCCCTCCAGTGACTTTCGGCTGGAATTTGTCATAGATGTGTAGTTTCCTTTGAAAGACTCCCATCTTTGGGCCTTTTGTTCTTGTGTGTGAATGTCAGGGCCCAAGGGAAATGGAATAATTAGTAATCGGTTCCTTGCCTCTTCTCCATCTCATCCTCTCCAACATGAATAAAAGAAGGACCTTTCTCCCCATACAGAGGAAGTAAAAAAAATCTCAACATTAGGAACGTGGGAGTGGCATTTTCTCCTTTATGACCGACTTGCTAATGCATATGGATTTTCTTTTTGAGGTGATGAAAATGTTCTGGAATTAGATAGTGCTAATGGTTGCGCAGCCTCGTGAATACACTAAAAACCGCTGGATTGCACACTTTAAAAGGGTAAATTTTATGGTGTGTGAATTATATCTCAACAAAGACAAATAATTACAAAAGTGGAGTTAGCCTAAGTTATTTGCCTCTACTCTCCACCCTCTGTGCTCCACTGGCCCTGGAGCCTGGGCTCTCTCTCTGTTGAGCTGCCCCTCCCTAAATCTGGACCCTGGTTGGGACTGGCTCTGCAGCCCAGGGAGCCCCTGTCAGCCCACAGGCCACTCACGCAGAAGGTAAATTTACGGCCTGGAGGCTCGCAGAGTAAAAACGAGTGCAGGATGGAGCCAGAGGATGGAGGCTGCTATGTGAATAACCAGCAACTGGAAGTCAGAGAAAAACTTCCCAACTCCAGGAGGGAAAACGGGTGGTGTAGTCTCAATTTATGAAGGAAAAGATTCCTCAATTCTGAATTTGGAAGCTGAAAGAGATCAGATCATTTAAAATAGTTCACTACACAATGGAAGTTATTTTTATAATTGGGGTCTTGCTAGATCTAGATTTGAGTTTTTAAATGAAAATTGTTAGGTCAGAATAATTTTGGCTTTGTTATAGCTTAAAAATTGAAACCCTCAAGTCCGCTGGGATCTGGGATCACGCTGGCCCCAGCTCACAGAGGGGAGCCCTTTCCCCTTATCCTTTCTGCAGGGAGGGAAGTAGGGTGATGGTCTTATTCTTCAGCTAAGCAGAGTTCTTTTTTGTGTTCTTTATTTAGGAGAGGAGAGGTTAGGAAGACATGTTGCAGAGGAATTATCTAAATCTTCAAATGATAAATACTTTCAACTCTTAAGGCATTTTGAGAATGCTTTATCGTTGGTGCAAAGCATTTCCCCAGACATTTGTGAATTGCATTTAATCAGTGTGAAAGTTTCTATTTATGTGCCAGAAGCCTAACTCAAACTGGTGCATGTAAACTGAAGCAGTCAGGGCTTCAGGCATGGCTTGACCCAGGGCATCAAAGAAGATTATCAGGCCCAGTTTTTTTTCCTTCATTTCTTGGCTCTTCTTCTGATCTTCTGGCTTTATCTTCAGAATGAATCTCTTCTTGGGGTGGCAAAATGACTGCCAGATGCACTCATAGTTTCCCACATTCAAGTCCCAGCAAAGGTCTCTTTGCTTCTCATTGATTCTGGCTTTGTTACAGCTTTAAACCCTTAAACTATGGCCAGGGGAATACAATGTTAGGATTGGCTAAGTGCAAGTCAGAGTCCCTGGGTGGTACAAGCAGTTAACGTACTCGGCTGTTAACTTAAAATTTGGAGGTTCAAGTCCACCCCAAGGCACCTCAGAAGAAAGGCCTGGCAATCTACTTCTGAAAAATCAGCCATTGAAAATCCTATGGAGCACAGTTCTATTCTGACACGCATGGGTTCGTCATAAGCTGGAGTCAATTTGAAGACAACTGGTTTGGATTTTTAGGCCCAAGCCACCTGCCCATTTCTTTTCTTTCTTTTTTTTTTTATATTTTATTGTACTTCAGCTGAAGGCTTACAGAACAAATAGTTTCTCATGAAACAGTAGTACACAAGTTGTTTTATGACATTGGTTAACAACCCCACAACATATTAACCCTCTAACTTCTCAACCTTTTTTTTTTTTGGTGAAAATACACATAGCCAAAGATACACCGTTTCAAAAATTTCTACATGCACAGTTCAGTGACATTGACTACGCTCTTCCAATTGTGCTGTTATTCTCACTTAAGATGAAGGCTTACAGAACAAAATTGTTTCTCATTTAACAGTTACTACAAATGTTGCCCTATGACAATAGTTAACAATCTCACAACACATCAACAGTATCCTTACTCAACCTTGGGTTCCCTATCACCAGCTTCCTTGTCCCCTTCTGCCTTCTGGCCCTTGTCACTGGACTCCTGTACCTCATTAGTTTCATTTGGTTTTACGGGGCTGTCCACTCCCAGCTGAACAGTGAGCCTCGGAGGTAACTTCACCACTGAGCTAAAAGGGCATCTGGGAGCCATACTCTCAAGGTTTCTCCAGTCTCCTTTAGGCCAGTAAATCTGGTCTTTTTTTTTGTGAGTTAAAATTATGCTCTACATCCTTCTCCAGCTCTGTCCAGAACCCTCTGTTGTGATCCTGGTCAGAGCAGTCAGTGGTGGTAGCCGGGCACCATCTAGCTGTACTGGACTCAGGCCAGTGGAGGCCTTGGTAGCTGTGGACAATTAGTCCTTCGGACTAATCTTTTCCTTGTATCCTGTTCTCTTCGTTCTCTCTTGCTCCCGAAGGGATGAGACCAGTGGAATATCTTAGATGGCCGCTCACAGGCTTTTAAGACCCCAGACACTACTCACCAAGGTAGAATGTAGAGCATTGTCTTTATAAGCTGTGTCATGCCAACTGAGCTAGATGTTCCCCGAGACCATGGTCCCCACAGCCCTCCATCCAGCAATTCAGTCCCTCAGGGAGTTTGGATGTGTCTATGGGCCAAGCCACCTGCCCATTTCTTGAGTAACGATGGAACTCCACATGAAACATGTGGACTGGGAGTGGGCAATGGAGTAGTTCTTTAGAGACAAATCATTGCATGTTTGCTCAGAGAGGGGAGAATGGTAAGTACAACGAATGTCCACAGTAACCCAAGGCAGTGTATTATACAGATTAAAATCTTGAACTGCTGTCTGGGATCAAATCCCAGCCCTGCCATTATTAGCCATGTGACTTTCCCACGTTCAGATTTTTCATTTGGAAGACAAGAATAAAGTAGTATCTCCCTCATAAGGTTGTGAGGATTAAATGAGATAATTCATGCAGAACACAGCACACTGCCTGAACATTATCGGTGTTCTCTAAATGATAACGACTACTATTACCATTCCACATTGGGGCAGGAAGAGTTCTTTAAGTACTAAGTTCCTGGGTGGCATAAATGGTTAAGCACTGGACTACTAACTGGAAGGCTGATGGTTCAAATCCTACCCAGAGGCACCTCGGGAGACAGGCCTGGTTTTCAACTTCTGAGAGGTCACTGTCTTGAAATCACTGTGGAGCGCGGTTCTACTCTGACGCACTTGGGGTCCCCGTGAGTGCAACTAACAACAACTATTATTATGCATTAATTTACATCTAGATAGAAAGACTTGAGTTACCAATGAAAAGCATTTTTTTTTTTAAATAAACTTCAAAAAACAAAGTAGCTTAATTTTTTTTTTTCAAGAAAGCCTCAGGAATGCCTACGTAGGTGGAAAACTACAAGGAAACAAGGAGATGTGATGATCAGAAGAGTCGGGGGTGTGGTTACTTTTGAGGGGAGGCAGGGCTTCGTGATAGGGAAGGGCCACTGAGATTTCTGGGTGCTTGACTTACGAGGAGGGTCCACAGGTGTGTGCTTTATAATTGTTTTTTACACTGCACATGTGAACAAGGATGGCTAGCTCTTTCTCCTTCCTCCTGGAAACACAAACACAGACCACATTTCCCAGCCTTCCTTGCAGTGACTGATTCTGGCCAATGGACATGGGTGGAAGTGATGTTACTCCTCCCAGGCTTGGCCCATCAAACCTCTCGGCTGATTCTCTACCCTCTCATCTCTCATCTGCTGCCTGGACGTTCATCTCCAATGTAGTCTTGGAAACTGTGTATTGAAGATGGTAGGAAACTGAGTATTGAAGATGGTGAAGACTCCTTCACTCTGGGTCCCTGAGTGACTCCCTGGAGCAGAGCCCTCTGCACCTCCTGCGCTCACGGCTATTCAGGAACACCAGTTTTGACTTTACAAAGAAATAAGCTTCTTTTGGTGAAGCTATCAAGATTTTGGCATTTGTTTTAACAGCAGTTAGCTTACCTTAATAGAGCACATAATGGTTTATATAATTTTCAGTATGTATGACAGAGCTTACAATT
>NW_004443947.1:8295604-8299919 GCF_000243295.1 Trichechus manatus latirostris | reverse complement strand
CTTTGGTTAGTAGCCAAGCATGTTAACCATTTGACGAGTATCTAAGTCACACTGCTGGGAGGTGAAAACTGGGATTATAGCTCTCTGCTCTTTACTTTCTTGCCAGGCTGACAAATAACTGGAAGTCTGGGTAGAGGAGGCTCTGAGGACGTGTGAGTCTTCCGGAATGGGCATGGAAGTGGGGGCAGTGATCTGAGGCCACCACCCAGCCCTTAGTGCATCACTCAGGCTCTCTCCCACCTGTTCCAGCAGGGAAAGGAGTCCCAGCCAGGAGCTTATTCTCTGGTTGAAACCTGAAGAATTTCTTCAACCACCTTCTTGAAAGTTTTTGCTTAAAAAAATTAAGATTTGAGACCAATCCTGCCTCAGCTGGAGAAAAAGAAAATCAGTTGCTGATGAGTTGATTCTGACTCATGGTGACCCCATGTGTGTCAGAGTAGAACCCTCCATAGGGTTTTCAAAGGCTGAGTTTTCAGAAGTAGGTTGCCAGGACTTTCTTTCAAGGTATCTCTGGGTGAAAACTTTCAGTTAGCAGCTGCCTTAGTTATTTAGCACTGCTATAACAGAAATGCCACAAGTGGGTGGCTTTAACAAAGAGAAATTTATTTTCTCACAGTTTATTAGGCTAGAAGTCTGAATTCAGGGCACCAGCTCTAGAGGAAGGCTCTCTTTCTCCATTTGCTCTGGGGGAGGTCTTAGTGTCTTTTCAGCTTCTATTCCTTGGTTCCTTGGAGATCTTCATGTGGTATGGCATCTATCTTCCCTCATCTCTGCTTGCTTCTTCTGTGCCTGATCTGTTTTGTTGTTGTCGTTAGGTGCCATCGAGTCAGTTCCGACTCATAGCGACCCTATGTACTACAGAACGAAATACTGCCTGGTCCTGTGCCATACTTAGAATCGTTGTTATGCTTGAGCCCATCATTGCAGCCACTGTGTCAATCTATCTTGTTGATTGAGGATCTTCCTCTTTTTCACTGACCCTGTACTTTACCAAGCATGATGTCCTTCTCCAGGGTCTGATCCCTCCTGACAACACGTACAAAGTATGCAAGACGTAGTCTCACCATCCTTGCTTCTAAGGAGCATTCTGGTTGTACTTCTTCCAAGACAGATTGGTTTGTTCTTTTGGCAGTCCATGGTATATTCAATATTCTTTGCCAACATCACAATTCAAAGGTGTCAATTCTTCTTTGGTCTTCCTTATTCATTGTCCAGCTTTCTCATGCATCTGATGCAATTGAAAATACCATGGCTTGGGTCAGGCACAGTTTAGTCTTCCAGGTGACATCTTTGCTTTTCAACATTTTAAAGAGGTCTTTCGCAGCAGATTTGCCCAATGCAATGTGTCTTTTGATTTATTGACTGCTGCTTCTATGGGTGTTGATTGTGGATCCAAGTAAAATGAAATCCTTGACAACTTCAATCTTTTCTCCGTTTATCATGATGTTGCTTATTGGTCCAGTTGTGAGGATTTTTGTTTTCTTTATGTTGAGTTGTAATCCATACTGAAGGCTGTAATCTTTGATCTTCATTAGTAAGTGCTTCAAGTCCTCTTCACTTTCAGAAAGCAAGGTTGTGTCATCTGCATAATGCAGGTTGTTACTGAGTCTTCTTCCAATCCTGATGCCCCATTCTTCTTCATATAGTCCAGCTTCTCGGATTATTTGCTCAGCATACAGATTGAATAGGTATGGTGAAAGGATACAACCCTGACACACACCTTTCCTGACTTTAAACCATGCAGTATGCCCTTGTTCTGTTCGAACAACTGCCTCCTGATCTATGTACAGGTTCCTCATGAGCACAATTAAGTGTTCTGGAATTCCCATTCTTTGCAATGTTATCCATAATTTGTTATGATCCACACAGTTGAATGCTTTAGCATAGTCAATAAAACACAGGTAAACATCTTTCTGGTATTCTCTGCTTTCAGCCAGGATCCATCTGACTTCAGTAATGATATCCCTGGTTCCACAACCTCTTCTGAATCTGGCCTGAATTTCTGGCAGTTCCCTGTTGATATACTGCTGCAGCCGCTTTTGAATTATCTTCAGCAAAATTTTACTTGCGTGTAATGTAATGATATTGTTAGATAATTTCTGCATTCAGTTTCTTGGGAATAGGCATAAATATGGATCTCTTCCAGTCAATTGGCCAGGTAGCTGTCTTCCAAATTTCTTGGCACAGACAAGTGAGCACTTCCAGCACTGTATCCGTTTGTTGAAACATCTCAGTTGATATTCCGTCAATTCCTGGAGGCTTATTTTTCGCCAGTGCCTTCAGTGCAGCTTGGACTTCTTCCTTCAGTACCATTGGTTCCTGATCATATGCTACCTCTTGAAATGATTGAACGTCGACCAATTCTTTTTTTTTTTAATATCTCAGAAAATGATTGGCTTAAGACATACCATACCCTACACTAATACTACCTCATTAACGTAGCAAAGAAAATCCATTCCCAAATGGGATTATAACCACAGGTATAGGGGTTAGGATTTACAACACATATTTTTTGGGGACACAATTCGATCCATAATAGCAGCCAAGTGTGTTAGCTGTTTTCATCACCCAGGGACTCTGCAGTAAAAAGGACCCAGAGACAACTGTTAGGTTCCATCTAAGGTCTTGAAACAAAGTAGGCACCTAAGGGAGCTTTCCATACTCCAAGATGAAAAGAAAGGGGATGCAGTTAATGGAGGAGGCCTTCAAAGCTATTATGGATTGAATTGTGTCTCCCCAAAATATGTGTCAACTTGGCTAGGCCATGATTCCCAGTATTGTGTGGTTATCCTCCATTTCATGATCTGGTATAATTTTCCTACGTGTTGTAAATCCTAATCTCTGCCTGTGGTTAATGAGGCAAGATTAGGTTATGTTAAAGAGGATTAGGGTGGGATGCAATACTCTTACTCAGATCACGGCCCTGATCCTATGTACGGGGAGTTTCCTTGGGATGTGGCCTGCATCACCTTTTATCTTAGAAAAGATAAAAGGAGAGAGACGTTAGCAGAGTGGACGGGGCCTCCTACCACCAAGAAAGAAGAGCTGGGAGTGGCGCGTATCCTCTAGACCTGAGGTCCCTGCGCTGAGAAACTCCTAGACCCAAGGGAAGGTTGATGACAAGGACCTTCCCCGAGAGCCAATAGAGAAAGAAAGCCTTCCCCTGGTGATGGCACCCTGAATTTGGACTTCAAGCCTCCTAAACTATGAGAGAATAAATTTATGTTTGTTAAAGCCATCCACTTGTGGTATTTCAGTTATAACAGCACTAGATAACTAAGACAAAAGCCATCTTTGTGAACAGAGACACACCTCCCTTTAAACACAGTGGCCCTTTTTAGTTCCTTTTCTGGTCACTCCATGACTTGGGAGAGGTCGTGTCCAGATATCATGGACTATTTTATTCTTTTGAAATTTGGTTATAGGGAGGAGCTGAGCAAGTTCTTTAAACTGAAGGAAGTATAGAATTTTAAAAAAAGGATTTATTTTTTGTTGAAAATGTATACAGCAAAAATACACCAATTCCATAATTTCTGTAAGTACATTCTTCGATGTACATATACCCTCCTTTCCAAGTTATTCCTCTACTATTAACATGAACTCACTGCTCCCTAAGTTCCTTTTCTAACCTTTCAAGTTGCTGTTTTCAATTTGATCTCATATAGATATAATTTTAATGTCACCCAGTCCCTTTTGTACTTCACCAAGGAGAAATCACATTTAGGAATAAAGAATCTAATCCCAAATTCTGCTCTGGAAAATGCTGCAGAAGTGGGTGGGGAGGTATCAGGGAGGAGGCTGGACTCAGAAAGGACAGGATGTTGCTTCTGTGTGAGGTCCGTCTGATGTCCACCCTTCCCAGTTCACTCTGGGGAGCCTATGCTGTACTTTAGCACTGATGAGAGAGAAGAAGGCCAAAAGACACACCATAGGATAGAAACTTCTCTCCATTCACTAAGGTCTTTCTTAATGTCTTTCAATATGCATTTACAATATTTTCCCCCAAAGGATTGCATGTTTTGTTAAATTTGTTTTAGAAACTTTATCTTTTTGGTTCTCTTTATAAATTATATTTTAAAAAAAAATTACATTTTGTAAAAATGCAATTGATGGTTGAATACTGACTTTGTATCTAGTAATCTTTCTAAATTCTCTTGGTAATCTCTAATTTAACTGGATATTATTTTGGTTTTCTACCTAGACAACCCAATCACCTTGGGTACTTTTATTTATTTATTTCAAATTCTTAGATCTTTTATTTCATTCTCTTATCACACTGTTTGGGTCATCCAGTATAACGTTGAATGTTGTTGTT
>NW_004443947.1:8292494-8294322 GCF_000243295.1 Trichechus manatus latirostris | reverse complement strand
TAATTTTTTTATTGTAATTAGGTGAAACTTTACAGAACAAATTAGTTTCTCATTAAACAGTTAATACACAAATTGTTTTGTGACATTGGTTGCTGTCTTAGTTATCAAGTGCTGCTATAACAGAAATACCTGTGGATTGGCTTCAACAAACAGAACAGTAAACAAAAGTTTATTCTCTCACAGTCTAGGAGGCTAGAAATCCGAATTCAGAGCTCTGGCTCCAGGGGAAGGCTTTCTTTCTCTGTTGGCCCTGGGGGAAGGTCCTTGTCATCAATGTTCCCCTGGACTAGAAGCTTCTCAGCGCAGAGACCCGGGGTCCACAAGAAGTGCACACCTGGTTCTTCTTGCTTGGTGGTAATGAGGTCCTGCTATCTCTCTGCTGCCTTCTTTCTTTCATATCTCAAAAGAGATTGACTTAAGACACAGCCTAATCTTGTAGACTGAGTCCTGCCTCTTTAGCATAACTGCCAATAACCCCACCTCATTAACATTGTAGAGACAGGATTTACTACACATAAGAAAATCACATCAGATGACAAAATGGTGGACAATCACACAATGCTGGAAATCATGGCCCAGCCAAGTTGACAGATATTTTTAGGGGACACGATTCAATTCATGACAGTTGGCAATCCTATGATGTGTCAACACTCTCCCCTTTTCCACCCCAGGTTCCCTGTTTGAAGTTGGATTTTTTTGTTGTTGTTGTATGCATTGCTGGAATCTGTTTGCTAGCATTTTGTTTAGGTTTTTACATCTATCTCCAAGAATGAGATAGGTGTACATAATTTTCCTTTTTTGTGCTCTGATTCTCGATTTTCTAATCAAGACCATGTTAAGCTCATAATTTTTCTCCCCTCTATTCTCAGAAAAAAAGTATAAATTTGATTATCTGGTAGAATACTTATGAAGATGTCTTGTAAAGATGTTTTGTCTTGGGTTTTCTTTGTGGGAAGATTTTTAACTACAGATTCAATTTCTTTTATGATCTTTGTGTGCTATGGATTGAATTGTGTCCCCCCAAAAGATATGTTGAAGTCCTAATCCATTTACCTTGTTTGCAAAAAGAAAGAAAGAAAAAAAGTCCATCATCTAAGGTCTTTCTCTGAAGATGTTTTCAGTTAGGTTGAGTAGGTTGGGTCCTGATCCCATCTGAGTAGTGTCTTATAAAAGGGGAGAACAGATATGGAGACAGTCACACAGGGGGAAGACAGATGCCATGCAAAGATGCATCTAAAAGCCAAGAAAGCCAAGAAATGCCTGGGGTTAAGCGCTCACTTGCTGATTGAAAGATTGGCAGTTCTAACCCATAAGTCGGGGAGAAAGACTTGGTAATCTGCTGCTGTAAGGATTGAAGCCTAGAAATCCTGTGGGGGGCAGTTCTACTCTGTTGCATGGGGTTGTTTTGAGTTGGAATTGACTTGACAACACCTAACAACAGCAACCAGAAACTGGAAGAGATGAGGAAGGATCGTCCCTTAGAGTGGACAGTGAGAGCATGGCCCTGTGGCACCCCGAATCCCAGCTCCTAGACTCTAGAGCTCTGAGACAACACATTTTTGTTCTATCAAGCCACCTGCTTTGTGGTATTTTTATTTCAGCTCTAGGAAACTCATTTTTTAATTAAAAAAATAATCTTCAAGTGCTTCCAGTGATTGGTAATTCCAATCACCCCCTCCTAAAATATGTTATTTTGGTCATCTTAGTTCTATTTTATTTCCCCCTAAAAACTAGATATTATTGTTTATTTTTATAAAATTTGTGTGTTTAAATTTAGCACGTATTTACCTTGTCCCTTGTTTCTCATTCCTACTCACATTTCAAAAAT
>NW_004443947.1:8282768-8291331 GCF_000243295.1 Trichechus manatus latirostris | reverse complement strand
TGAGTCCAGTACAGCTAGATGGTGCCCGGCTACCACCACTGACTGCTCTGACCAGGATCACAACAGAGGGTCCCAGACAGAGCAGAAGGATGTAGAACAAAATTCTAATACACGCACACAAAAAAGACCAGACTTACTGGTGTGAAAGAGACTGGAGAAACCCTGAGAGTGTGGCCCCCAGACACCCTTTTAGCTCAGTGGTGAAATCACTTCTGAGGTTTACCGTTCAGCCGGGGATTGGACAGCCCCATAAAACAAAACGGAACAAATGAGGCACAGCAGTCCAGGGACAAGGACTAGAAGGCAGAAGGGAACAGGAAAGCTGGTGATAGGGAACCCAAGGTTGAGTAAGGGCAGTGTTGACATGTAGTGGGGTTGTTAACCATTGTCATTGGGCAGCATGTGTACTAACAGTTTAATGAGAAACTATTTTGTACTGTTAACCTTCATCTAAAGTGAGAATAGCAGCATAACTGGAAGAATGTAATTGATGTCACTGAACTGTGCATGTAGAAATTTTTGAAATGGTGTTATCTTTGGCAATGTATATTTTCACCAAAGGGGGGAAAAAAGGGTCAAGAAGGGA
Organism: Trichechus manatus latirostris; assembly: GCF_000243295.1. Lineage (NCBI taxonomy): Eukaryota > Metazoa > Chordata > Mammalia > Sirenia > Trichechidae > Trichechus > Trichechus manatus. The sequence continues at coordinate 8,290,745 of NW_004443947.1, read as the reverse complement.
GAGGGTTGACATGTCGCGGGGTTGTTAACCAATGTCATAAAACAATATGTGTGCTGACTGTTTAATGAGAAACTATTTGTTCTGTAAACCTTCATCTGAAGTACAATTAAGAAAAAAGTAAAAAAAAAAGAAAGAAAGAAAAAAAATTTTCCTTCTTTGCCAGAAATCCATCCTTTGGAGCACTCTTGATGGTAAGCTCTCCCAGCTCTTGTGTCTGAAAATGCGTTTATTTTGCCCTGTCTGTCTGTTCATATTTAAGTAATTTACTTGCTTACAGCATATAGTTTGGTTTCACTTAAAAACTAATCAACAATATCTGACTTTAAAAAATGATTTTATTGAGTCATAATTAACGTACACACCATAAAGTGCACAAATTGAAAGCATGCAATTTGATAAGTGAAGCCATCACCAAAATCAAGATAATGAGTATACCCACCATCTTGAAAAGTTTCCTCATCCTCTTTGAAATTTCACCTTCCCACTTCTCCAAACACCACCCCTCTTTCCCCACCAGTCCCCAAGCAACCACTGATCTGCTTTTTGTCACTATAGATGTAGTTTGCATTTTCTAGAATTTAATATAAATGGAATCATAAAATACATACTCTTGTCTGGCTTCTTTCACACAACACAATTATTATGAGATTCATCTATGTTGTTTCGTACATCAATAGTACATTTCTTTGTATTACTTAGTAGTATTCCATTGTATAGATATACCACAATTTGTTTTTTCATTGATGGACATTTAGGTTGTTTCCAGTTTTTGGCTAGTTCAAATAAAGCTGCTATGAACATTTTTGTACAAGTCTTTGTATGTTGTATACTTTCATTTCTATTGGGTAATTACATAGAAGTAGAATGGTTGAGTCATATGGTGTGTCCAGGTTTAACTTTTTAAGAAACTGCCAAACTTTTCCAAAGTAGTTGCACCATTTTACATACCTACAGGCAGTGTATGAGAGTTCCACTTGTTCCAATACTTGTCAACTCTCAGTATGGACAGTATTTTTAATTTTGACAATTCTAATAGGTGTATAGTGGTATCTCATTGTGTGGTTTTAATTTGCATTCCCTAGTTACTTATGATATTAAGCACCTTTTTCTATGCATATTTGTATTTTTTCTTTGATGAAGTGTCTGTTCAAATCTTTTGCCCATTTTTTTTTATTGAATTGCTTATTTTCGTATTATTGGTGTGATAGTTAACATTGTGTGTCAACTTGTCTTGGCCATGATTCTCTGTGGTTTGGCAGTTATGTAATGATGTAGTTTGGCAATTATGTAATGATGTAGTCATCATCCATTTTCTGATATAATGTAATCACCTCCGTGATGTGATCTGATGTGATCAGCCAATCACTTGTAAGGGAAGTTTCTTTGGGGATGTGGCCTGCATCCAATACATATGTACGTTCTGGAAAATCTTGCTGGCTTTTGCTCACTCTGTATCCTGCATCCATCTCGGTTATCATCTGACCCCTGGTTCTTGAGACTTAAACCAGTGGCTTGCCATATTGCTTGCTGATCTTGGAACTCATTAGCCTCTGCAGCCTGTGAGTGAGTAGACTGCCATCTGATCTGCCGATCTTGGGTTAATCAGCCCCTGCAGCTACGTGAGTCAGGAGAATTCTCCAGCCTGACTCCTGACCCATGGATTTGGGACTTGCCAACCTCTACAATTGTGTGAGCCATTTCCTTGATATAAACTTATCTCTCTCTCTGTGTATATATATATATTTACCACATGCTTCACTGGTTTTGCTTCTCTAGAGAACCCAGCCTAAGTGCAGTTTAAGTTTGTTTTTGTATTGTTTGTGCTTTTGATGTCATATCTAAGAAATCTTTGCCCAATTGAAAGTCACAGTTTTTCTCTTATGTTTTCTTCTAGAATTTCTATAGTTTTAGGGTTTACATTTAGGTCTGTAATCCATTTTTATATGATGTGAGTTATGTATTGAGGTTAATTTTTCTTTGCATATAGATCTGTAAGTGTTCCAGCACCACTGTTGAAAAGACTATCCTTTCATCTAGTCTTTGTATCTTCATCAAAAATTAGTCATTCATATATGTTTGGGCCTCATTGTAGACTTCTTATTCCATTTCATTGATCCTTTTTTTTTTTTTCTGTATTTACACCAGTACCACATTGTCTTGATTACTGGAGCTTTAGAATAAATCGTGAAGTCAGGTAGTAGTCCTCCAACTTTATTCTTCTTTCTTAAAGTTGTTTTGGCCATTCTAGGTAGTTCGAATTTCCATGAGTTTACAGCTTGTCAGTTTCTACAAAAATTCTGCTGGAATTTTGATTAATATTGTGCTGAATATGTAGATTTATTTGGGGGGAGAACTGGTATCTTAACAATATTGAGTCCTCTGATCCATGAACACGTTATAAAATCTCACCATTTATTTAAGTTTTATTTATCTCACTAATGTTTTGTAGTTTTCAATGTATAGGTCATGCACATCTTTTGTCAGATTTATCTTTAAGTATTTCGTGTTTTTTATGCTTTTATAAATGGTATTCTTTTTAGCTGCAATTTCAAATCATTCACTGTTAGAATATAGAAACACAATTGACTTTTGTATATTGATTTTATGTCTTGCAAATTGCTAAACTCACTTTAGTTCTAGCAGATTCTTTATAGATTTCAGTGGGTTTTCTACATAGAATTTCATGTTGTTTGTTAAAAAAGACAGCTTTACTTTTTCCTTTCTAATGTACATAGCTTTTGTTTCTTTTTTCTGTCTTCTTATTATGGCTACACTTCACGCATAACGTTAAATAGAAGTTTTGAGAGTGAATATTCTTGTGTTGTTACCAAGGTTGAGGAATTCCCTTCTATTTCTAGTTTGGGGAGAGGTTTTTTTTTTCTTTCTTTTTTAAATCAAGAATAAATGTTGAATTACTGCCAAGTTTTTTTCTGCATTTATTGAGAGAATCCTATCATGGCTTTTTTTTTTTTTTTTTTTTTTTAGTTTTTATACTGATTGATTTTTGAATATTAAACCAATCTTGCATTCTTAGACAAACGGCACTTGGTCTTGATGTATTATCCTTCCTATATATTATTAGTTCTGATATGATAAAATTTTGTGTAGAATTTTTGCATCCATGTTCATGAGTGACAGTGGTGTATAGTTTTCCTTTATTGTGGTTTCTTTGTCTGGTTTTAGTATCAAGGTAATGTTGGCTTCGTATAATAAGTTGGAAAATATTCTCTCCTCTTCAATTTTCAGGAGGATTTTATATAGAATAGATTTTATTTCTTTCTTAGATGTTTGGTAGCATTCACCAGTGAAGACATCTGGGCCTGGAGTTCTGTTTTTGGGATGATCTTTAACTGAAAATTCAATTTCTTGAATAGTTTTAGAGATACAATCAGTAGTGATGTCATAGCTCTTGTTTCTGATATTAGTAGTTTCTATAATCTCTCCCTTTTTTCTGATAATTGAGCTAGAGATTTTTCGATTTTATTGATCTTTCAAGGAATCAGCTTTTGGTTCATTGATTTTTTTCTGTTGTTTTTCTGTTTTATATGTCATTGGTTTCTGTTCTAATCTTTATTATTTCCTCTTCTCTGTTTTCTTGGAGTTTAATTTGCTCTTTTTTTTCCCCCAATTTTCTTAAGGTAGAATCTGAAGTCATTAATTTGATATCTTCTTTATTTTCTAATACAGAAATTAAGTGCTATAAATGTCCTCGTAAGTACTGATTTAGTGGCATCCCACAACTTTGGATATGCTATGTTTTCATTTTCATTCAGTTAGAAATACTTTCTAATTTTTCTTTTGATATTTTTGTTTGACTCCTCAGTTATTTAGAAGTGTGTTATTTAGTTTCAAATATTTGTGGATTTTCCAGAGATAGTTCTGTTATTAATTTATAATTTGATCTCATTGTGGTCAGAGAACATACTTGGATGACTACAATTCTTTAAAATTTATTGAGACTTGTTTTATGGCCCAAAATATGGTCTATCTTGGTAAATTTCCCTGTGCTCTTAAAAGAAATATGTATTATACTATTTTTGGGTGGAGTGTTGTATACATGCCAATTGGGTCAAGTTGGTTAATAGTTATGTTGACATCTTCTATATCCTTACTATTTTTCTATTTGCTTTTTCAACTCTGGAAAGGAAGTATTGAAATTTTTTCCTATAATGATGGGCTTGTCTATTTCTCCTTGTACTTCACTTCTATCAGTTTTTGCTTCATGTGTTTTGAAGCTCTGCTGTTAGATGAATAAACATTTAGGGTCTTTATGTCTTGATGAATTGACCCCTTAATCATTATGAAATGACCTTCTTTATTCCTGGTAATATGATCCTATCTGCAACCAATCATGGGGATGGTGCAGGACTGGGCAGTGTTTTGTTCTGTTGTGTGTGGGGCTGCCATGAATCAGGAGCAGTTTGATGGCAGCTAACAACAACAGCATCCTGGTAATATACTTTACCTTGAAATCTACTTTATCTGATATTCATTTAGCCAATACAGCTTTCTTTTGATTGTTATTGTTGTCTGCCATCGAGTCAATTCTGACTCATAGTGACCCAGTTGGACAGAGTGGAACTGTCCCATAGAGTTTCTGAGGCTGTAACCTTTATGGGAGCAGATTGCCAGGTCCTGTGGAGCAGCTGGTGGGTTCAAACCACCAATCAGTTAACAGCTGAGTTTAACCATTGCACCACCAGGACTCCTTTTTTTTTCCATTAGGTATAATCAAATCTTTTTTATTCCTTTTACTTTCTATTCATTTTTGTCCTTATATGTAAAGTACATTACTTATAGGCAGGATATAGTTGAGTCTTTTTGTTTGTTTGTTTTTTAGATCAATCTGAAAATCTCTGCCCTTTAATTGGGGGTATATAGAACATTTACATTTAATATAGTTGTATTATTAAATTTAAGTCTGTCATCTTGCTATTTGTTTTATATTTTCCCCCATATCTTCTTTGTTTCCCTTTCCCTGCCTTCTTTTGGATTAATTGTATATTATTATTCAATTTCACCTCCTTTGTTAGATTATTATCCGTAACTCTTTTGTAATTTTAGTGGTTGTTTTAGGATTTATAGCATACATCTTTAATTTATCACCGTCTACTTTCAAACGATACTATACAACTTCACATAGAGTATAACAACTTAACAATAGTATGTTTCCATTTCTTGCCTCACTGTCTTTATACCATTTTTCTCATCTATTCTACTTTTACATAAATTATAAATCACACAGTACATTATTATTTTGTTTGCTTAAAGAGTAAATTTTCATTTAAGAAAATTTAAATAAGAAAATATCTTTTATGCATGCCCATTTAATTACTTTCCCTAATGCTCTTCATTCCTTTGTGTATATCCAGATTGCCATTCAGTATCATTTTCTTTCACTCAAAGGACTTCCTGAAATATTTTTAAAAAAATTTTTTTAAATTGTACTTTAGATGAAAGTTTAGAGAGCAAACTAGTTTCTCATTGAACAATTAATATACATATTGTTTTATGACTTTGGTTGCCAACCCCATGACATGTCAATACTCTCCCCTTCTTGACTTTGGGTTCCCCATTACCAGCTTTCCTGTCTCCTTCTTCCTTTTAGTCCTTGTCTCTGGGCTGGTGTGCCCATTTAGTCTCATTTTGTTTTATGGCACTGTCTAATCTTTGGCTGAAGAGTGAACCTAGGGAGTGACTTCATTACTGAGCTATAAGGGAGTCCATGGGCCATACTCTAAGTGTTCCTCCGCTGTCTGTCAGACTAGTAAGTCTGGTCTTTCCTTTGTTTTTGTGAGTTAGAGTTCTGTTTTACCTTTTTCTCCAGCTCTGTCTGAAACCCCTTATTGTGATCCTTGTTAGAGCAGTTGTTGGTGGTAGCCAGACACCATCTAATTGTGCTGAACTCAGACTGGTGGAGCCTGTTAGCTGTGGCCTAAACCATTTCTTGTGCTAAAATACTGCTGATAATAAATTCTTTCAGTTTTGGTATGTCTAAAAAAGTTCACATTTTGCTTTTTTTTTTTGAAAGATGTGTTTGTGGGTATTCAATTCTACTTTAATAGTTTTTTGTGTGTGTTTTTTCCCTTTGAGTATTTTAAGATCTTACTCCATTGTTTTACTTGCATTGTTTTCAAAAACAAATATAATATTCTTATCTTTGTACCTCTGAACATATCGTGTCTTTTTTCTTTGGCTGCTTTAGCTATTTTCTCATTATCATTGGTTTTGAACAATTTAATTATGACATGCCTTGGTGTGGTTTTCTGCATGTTTATTCAGCTAGAGGTTCGATGAGCTTTTTGGATCTTTGGATATATAATTTCCATCAAATTTGGAAAGTTTGTGGCTATTGTGTCTTCATATATTTATTCTGTCCCTGTTGCTCCTTTGGGCAATCCAATTACATGTCTATTATGCCACTTGAAAGTCTCCCACAGCTCATTGATGCTCTTTTCACTTTTTAACTTAATTTTTCCCTATGTTTTATTCTGAATAGTTTTATTGCTGTCTTCAAATGCACTAATATTTTCTTCTGTAATGTCTAATATGCCTTTAATCTCCTCCAGTGTATTTTTCGTCTCAGTTTTGATCTCCTTAAGTTTGATTTGCGCCCTTTTATGTCTTAATGCCTTTACTTAACTTTTTGAACAGCTGGAATACAGTTATAGTAACTAATCTAATATTCTTGTCTGCTGATTCTAAAATCTGTATCAGTTCTGGGTCATTATTGATGGATTTTTCCTCCATTATCGATTGTATTTGCCTGTCTCTTTGAATGCCTGGTAATTTTTTATTGGATACCAGACATTACGGATTTTACCTTATTGACTGTTGGATATTTTTATATTCCTATAAATATTCTGAAGTCCCTGAGTGATGCACATGGCTAACGTGCTCAGCTACTGACTGAAAGATTGGAGGTTCGAGTCCACCCAGAAGTCTCTCAAAAGAAAGGCCTGGTGATCTCTTCTGAAAAATCAGCCATTGAAAATCCTATGGAGCACAGTCCTACTCTGACACAACAGGGGATTGTCCTGAGTTGGAGTCAACCTGATGGCAATAGAAAGAAGATTTTATAAATATTGTTGAGCATTTTATTTTCTGGGATGCAGTTTTTGTTGTTAGGTGCCGTTGAGTTAGTTCCAACTCATAGCGACCCCATGTACAACAGAATGAAACACTTCCTTGTCCTGCGCCATCCTCACAATCGTTGCTGTATTTGAGCTCATTGTTGCAGCCACAATGTCAATCCATCTTGTCAAGGGTCTTCCTCTTTTTTGATGACTCTCTTCTTTACCAAGCATTATGTCCTCCTCCAGGGACTGGTCCCTCCTGATAACATGTCCAAAATACATGAGACAAAGTCTCACTATCCTCATCTCCAAGGAACACTCTGGCTGTACTTCCAAGACAGACTTGTTCATTCTTTTGACACCCATGGTATATTCAATATTCTTCCCTAACACCTATTCAAAGGCATCAATTCTTCTTCGGTCTTCTTTATTTATTGTCCAGCTTTTGTATGCATATGAGGTGACTGAAAATATCATGGCTTGGGTCAGGCGCACCTTAGTCCTCAAAGTGACATCTTTGTTTCTCGACATTTTAAAGAAATTCTTTGGAGCAGATTTGCCCAATGCAATATGTCGTTTGATTTCTTTCTTTTTTTACTGTGCTTTTAGTGAAAGTTTACAGTTCAAGTTAGTTTCTCATGCAAAAATCTATACACACGTTGTTATGTGACCCTAGTTGCTATCCTTATATTGTGACAGCACACTCCTCCTTTCCACCCCGGATTTCCCGTGTCCATTCAACCAACTCCTGTCCCTTTTTGCCTTTTCATCTTGCTTCTGGACAGAAGCTGCCCATTTAGTCTCATGCTTCTACTTGATCTAAGAAGTACTCTCTTCACGAGTATCATTTTATGTCTTATAGTCCAGTCTAATCTATGTCTGAAGAGTTGGCTTTGGGAAT
>NW_004443947.1:8278742-8279927 GCF_000243295.1 Trichechus manatus latirostris | reverse complement strand
ATTCTGTTAGGATTCTTTTAATTTCAGTTGGGTCTGTTGTGATATTGCCCATCTCATTTCTTATTCTGGTTATTTGCTTCCTCTCCTGTTTCTCTTTTGTCACTTTGGCCAATGGTTTATTGATTTTGTCGATCTTTTCAGAGAACCAGCTTTTTGTCTTGTTAACCCTTTCAATTGTTTTTCTATCCTCTATTTCATTTATTTCTGTTTTAAATTACATTATTTCCTTTCTTCTGGTACCCAAAGTCTTCTTTTGCTGCTCTCTTTCTATTTGTTTGAGTTGTAGGATTAATGTTTAGATTTTGGCCCTTTCTTCTTCTTGGATGTGTGTATTTATTGCTATAAATTGACCTCTGAGCACTGCTTTTGCTGTGTCCCAAAGGTTCTGGTAGGATGTGTTTTCATTTCATTTGATTCTATGAATTTCTTTATTCCATCCTTGATTTCTTCTATAACCCAGTAATTTTTGAGCAAGGTGTTCGGTTTCCATGTGTTTGATTTTTTTCCTTGCTTTTTCTGTTATTGATTTCTACTTTTATGGCTTTATGGTCAGAAAACATGCTTCGTAATATTACAATGTTTTGGATTCTGTTAAGGCTTTCTTTATGGCCTAAAATGTGGTCTCTTCTGGAGAATGTTCCATGTGTGCAGGAAAAGAAAGTATACTTGGCTGCTGTTGGGTGGGGTGTTTGATATTTGTCTATGAGATCAAGTTGGTTAATTGTGGCATTTAGCTCTTCGGTGTCTTTATTGAGCTTCTTTCTGTATGTTCTGTCCTTCATCAAAAGTAGTGTGTTAAAGTTTCCTGATATTTTTGTGGAGCTATCTATATCTCTTTTCAATGCTGTTTGAGTTTGTTTTATGTATTTTGGAGCCCTGTCATTGGATGCATTGGTGTATTGACCCTTTAATCATTATATAGTGTCCTTTTTATCCTTTGTGGTGGATTTTCCTTTAAAGTCATTTTGTCAGAAATTAATATTGCCACTCCTGCTCTTTTTTGAGTGTTGTTTGCTTGATATACTTTTTTCCACACTTTGAGTTTTACTTTGTTTGTGTCTTTAAGTCTAAGGTGTGTCTCTTGTAGGCCGCATATAGACGGATTTTGTTTTTTTGTCAATTCTGCCACTCTCTGTCTCTTTATTGGTGCATTTAGTCCATTTATGTTAAGTATAATTATTGATA
>NW_004443947.1:8276080-8277135 GCF_000243295.1 Trichechus manatus latirostris | reverse complement strand
AATTCCTTTTGTTTGTGGATTTTTTAAATTTCTGTCGTTTTTGTAGATTTTGTGTTTACTGAGACTTTGTTTTTCTTCTTTATTTTGATGAGTAGATATTTAATTTCCTTTGTGGTTGCCTTGAAATTTACTCCTATCTTCCTAAGTTTAAACGAGTCATTTATTAATTGATATCTCCTTGACTTCCTCTCCATCTGAAAGTTCTATACCTATGCCATTCATTCCCTCCTTTATTGTTCTAATGTTGCTGTTATTTACAAATTACCTCTCTGGTTCTCTGTTGTAAATCTTTTAGATTTGTTTTATCCTTAAGAGTTCATTACCTAGGTTGGTATCTGGCTGATGCTGTCTTGTGTCCTAGATTCGGGTTGTTGTCTGATGTTGTTGATTCTCTAACCCAAGGACCCCCTTTTATAATTCTTCTAAGTTTGGTTTGGTTTTTCCATATTCTGTTAATTTCTGTTTATCTGGAAATATAATTTCACCATCATATTTGAGCTAGAGTTTTGCAGGATATATTATTCTTGGTTGACGGTTTTCTTCTTTCAAGGTTTTGTGTATGTTATTCCATTGCCTTCTGGCCTGCATGGTTTCTGTCCAGTAATCAGAGCTTAGTCTTCTTGTTTCCCCTTTGTATGTGACTTTTCATTTTTCTTGAGCTGCTCTCAGGATTCTTTCTTTGTCTTTGGTTTTAGCGAGTGTGACTATGATATGTCTTGGTGATTTTCTTTTGGGGTCTATCCTATATGGAGTTTGTTGAGCTTCTTGGATGGTTAGTTTTTTGTCTTTCATGATATTAGGGAAGTTTTCTGTCAGCAATTCTTCAGTGATCCTTTTTGTGTTTTTTGTTTTCTCCCTTGTTCTAGAACTCCAATCACACACAAATTTTAAAAAAATTTTTTTTGATTGTACTTTAGATGAAGGTTTACAGAACAAATAGTTTCTCATTAAACAGTTGGTGCACGTATTGTTTTATGACATTGATTAACAAACCCACGACATGTCAACACTTTCCTTCTCAACTTTGGGTTCCCTATTACCAGCTTTTCTGTCCC
>NW_004443947.1:8273162-8275210 GCF_000243295.1 Trichechus manatus latirostris | reverse complement strand
CAGTTTCATCCATGTTATGAGATGCTTCACAGATTCATCATTGTTCTTTATCGTTCCATTGTGTGTATGTACCATAGTTTGTTTATCCATTCATCTGTTGCTGGGCATCTCGGTTGTTTTCATCTTTTTGCTATTGTGAACAATGCTGCAATGAACATGGTGTGCATATGTCTATTCATGTGACGGCTCTTATTTCTCTAGGATATATTCCTAGGAATGGGATTGTTGGATCGCATGGTATTTCTATTTTTAACTGTCTAAGGAAGTGCCATATCATTTTCCAAAATGGTTGTATCATTTTGCATTCCTGCCAACAGTGCATAAGAGTTTGGATCGCCCCACAGCCTCTCCAACATTCGTTATTTCCAGTTTTTTTGATTCGTTCCAGTAGTACCAGGGTGAGATGTTATCTCACTGTGGTTTTATTTACATTTCTCTAATGGCTAGTGATCGTGAGCATTTCCTCATGTGTCCGTTGGCTGCTTGGATGTCTTCTTTGATGAAGTGTTTGTTTCATTTCCTTTGCCCACTTTTTAATTGGATTCTTTGTTTTTTTTGTTGTAGAGGTGTTGGATTTTCTTGTAGATTTTAGAGAATAGACCTTTGTCTGATTTGTAATGTCCAAATTTTTTTTCCCAGTCTGTAGATTCTCTTTTTACTCTTTTGGAAGTTTTTTGATGGGCATAAGTGTTTAATTTTTAGAAGATCCCAGTTATCTAGCTTATCTTCTGGAGTTTGTGTGTTATTGGTTATGATTTGTATCCTGTTAATGCCATGTATTAGGGCCTCTAGCGTTGATCCTATTTTTTCTTCTATGAGCTTTATAGTTTTTGGCTTTATATTTAGGTCTTTGATCCATTTTGAATTAGTTATTGCATATGGTCACATGCAAGTTTTTGCTCTTAATTGTACCCCACGTCGTTGTCAGGGTTTCTTCATTTTATTCTCTGATTTTTTTCTCAAAGTGATATCCAAAGTTTTGTCCTCAATTTCACTTGTCCTGTCTTCCACTGTTTCAGATTTACTCCCCAAACCTTCTATTGCACTGTCCATTTCTGAAATCTTGCTTATCTTTTGGCTTTCTAATGGTTGTTTTTGTATGCTTTCTAGTTGTTTGTTTATTTTGACACTTTGTTCCTGTATTATTTTCCTGTATTTTTCCATTGCTTTGTCTATCTTTTCTATGATTTTGTCTATTTTTTCCTTTTTTTGGCTGCATTTTCCTTCATCTTTTGGAAAGCCCTGAATATTAGAGTTTTGAATTCCCTATCAGGTAGTTTCAGCACCTTTTCTTCTACCGGGATGTCATCTGGTGTTTTATTTTGAATGCTTTCTGGAGCCATCCTGTCCCCCTTTTTTTAAAAAAAAAAATATGGTTTGATACTGTTTTGCTGTCTTTGGGACAGTCAAGAATTATTTTCTTCATTTATTGATTGTAAATTTGTTTTTTCTTGCTTTTTTATTTGGTTATGTCTGGGCAGGTGGGCTGGGCTTACTTTCTTACTTGCTTATCTGTGAGCACGATACTTCTCACCATCTTGTCCAGCTGTGCAATGCTGGTCTTTCAGCTGTGGTGCAGCAGGGCAGGTCCAGTGGGGGGGGGGGAGAGTGACGGGGATGGGTCGTTTGTGGCACATACTTGTACCCACAGGGTGGGGCCAGAGGGCATTGCAGGGTGGTGTCCGGTGGTCTGTGCCCATCCTGCTTAGGGATGTGGTGCTTGGCATGTGGTGTAAATAGGCAGGAGGGAAGGGAGGTGTGGATCTACGTGAACGAGAGAAAGAAAAGAGAGGGAGAAACAGAAGCAAAAATATGAAGGAAAAAATTAATAAAATAAAAATTAAAAGTGAATAAAATGGCAGTGCGGTGGGATTCAGCTGGTGGGGGCAGGGCAGACCCTGCAAGGCTGTGTGCCATTGGCTTTCTAGCCAAGCAGTATGACTCGCCCTGTCAAGAAGGGTCGTGAGCAGTGCACGGAGCTAGGTGGGTTGGAGAAAGGAGAGAAAAGAAGGAAACTGGAGAAAAGAAAGAAAAAAAAAACAAAACAA
>NW_004443947.1:8264818-8271723 GCF_000243295.1 Trichechus manatus latirostris | reverse complement strand
CCTGTCAAGAAGGGGTGGAGATGGCACATGGTGCTAGCTGGGAGGGAGAAAGGAAAGGAAGGAAGTGTGTGAGAGAGAAGAAAGAAACACAAAAAGCCGAAACAACAACAACAACAAAAATGGCACTGAAGGAGCCGGCTGGTGGGGGTGGGGCGAATCCGGGCAGCAAGGAGCTGGTGTCTCTCTGGCCGAGCGACCGTGCCTCGTTGGAAAGTGATGGAGGCCATGTAGAGAAAAGAAGGGTGGGGGATGGGAAAGCATGTATCCCTGGTTACCAGGTGTTCCGTGTCCTGTTGGGAGCTCCGTGAAGTTGCCTTCCTGTACTTCCTGTCCACCATTCTTGGTGGCTGAGGTCCAAGATGATGAGTCCATGCTGTGTTAACTGGTAGGGGACCTCCACTCCCTAGCGCTCCTCATTTTCGGTTCTCTGTCAGTTTCTTATTCCATTCGGTGCTTGGTTGTGTTCTTTATCCCTTCATTTGATGCTGAGGATTCCAGGATTGATGTTTTGAACTGTTTTATCTTTTCTATCACTCTCTATTAATGAAAAAGATTTGAGTTTTCCTTCTCTGACTGGTTTCCGCCTTACACAGGTTGTGGCTTTCACAGATTTTACCACATTAGATTTTCTTTAATTTCTTTCAGTAATATTTTGTAGTTTTCAGTGTACAAGTGTTTCACCTCCCTGTTTAAATTTATTCCTAGGTATTTTATTCTTTTAGATGTTATTGTAAATGGAATTATTTTTTAATTTCCTTTTCAGCTTATTCATTGCTGGTGTATAGAAACTGAACTAATTTTTGTGTGTTGGCCTTTTGCTCTGTCACTTTGCAGAATTAATTTATTAGCTCTAGTAGATTTCTTGTGGATTCTTTGGGATTTTCCATATATCGGATCATGCTATCTGTGGATAGAGATAGTTTTACTTCTTCCTTTCCAATTTAGATGTCTTTTATTTCTTTTTCTTGCCTAATTGCTCTGGCTGGAACTCAGTACAATGTTGAATAGCAGTGGTAAAAGCACATATCCTTGTCTTATTCCTTATCTTAGCAGAAAAGCTTTCAGTCCTTCACCACTGAGTAAGATGGTATCTGTGGGTTTTTCATAAATGCCCCTTATGTTGAGGCATTTACCTTTTATTCCTAGTTTTCTAAGTGTTTTTATAATGAAAGGGTGTCGGATTTTGTCAAGTGCATTTTTGGTATCAATTGAGATGATCATGTGGTTCTTTTCCTTCATTACATTGATTGATTTTCTAATGTTGAACCACTCTTGCATTCCTGGGATAAATCCTACTTGGCTATGGTGTATAACCCTTTTAATAGGCTGTTGGATTTGTTTTCCTAAATTTTGTCAAGGACTTTTGCATCTATATTCACAAGAGATATTGTTTTGTATTTTTCTTGTGGTGTCTTTATCTGTTGGTAGCAGGGTAATGCTGGACTCATAGAATGAGTTAGGAAGTGCTCCCTCCTCTTTTATTTTTTGGAAGAGTTTGAGAAAGATTGGAGTTAGTTCTTTTAATGTTTGGTAGAATTCACCAGTGAAGCCATCTGGTCCTGAATTTTTCTTTCTTGGGAAGTTTTTGATTACGAACTTAATCTGTTCACTTGTTATAGGTCTGTTGAGATTTTCTATTTCTTCTTAATTTAATTTAGGTAGTTTGTGTTGTGAGGAAGTTGTCCATTTCATCTAGGTTATCTAATCTGTTGGCATACGGTTGTTCATAGTATTTTTTAAATCCTTTTTATTTCTTTAGGGTCAGTAGTAATGTCCCCACTTTCATTTTTTAATTTTAGTTATTTACCTTTTCTTTCTTTTTTTTCAGCCAGGCTAAAGGTTTGTCAATTTTATTAATCTTTTCAGGGAACCAACTTTTAGTTTTGTTGATTTTCTCTATTGTTTTTAGTTTCATTTATCTCTGCTCTGATCTTTGTTATTTTCTTCCTTCTGGTAGCTTTGAACTTAGTTTGCTCTTCTGTTTCTAATTTCTCAAGATGTAAAATTAGGTTATTCATTTGAAGAGCTTTCTAAAATGTAGGCATTTACAGCTATAAATTTCACTCTGAGCACTGCCTTTGCTACATCCCATAAGTTTTTGTATACTGTACTTTTATTTTCATTAATCTCTAAGTATTTTATAATTTCCTTTGTGATTTCTTCTTTCACGCATTGGTTGTCTAATTTTCACATATTTGTGAAATTGTCAGTTTTCCTTCTGTTGTTGATTTCTAGTTTCATTCCATTTCTGGTTGGAGAATATATTTTGTATGATTTCAGTCTTTTTAAATTTATTGAGACTTGTACCATAGGAGCCCTGGTGGTGCAGTGGTTTAGTACTCAGCTGAAAGGTCAATGATTTGAACCCACCAGCCACACTGCAGGAGAAAGATGTGGTAGCCTGCTTCCATAAAGATTGCAGCCTTGGAAACCCTATGGGGCAGTTTGTATTCTGTCCTATAGGTTCTCTATGCATTGGAATTGACTCAATGGCAATGAGTTTTTGTGCCCTAGCATATGTTCTACCCTGAAGAATGATCCATGTGCACTGGAGAAGAATGTGTATTCTGTTGTTGTTGGGTGGAATGTCCTATATATATCTTTTAGGTCTAATTGGCTTACAGTGTTGACCAAGTCTTCTATTTCCTTATTTGTCTTCTGTCTAGGTAGTCTATCCATTATTGAAATCAGCATATTGAAATCTCCAACTTTTATTGTAGAACTGTCTATTTCTCCCCTCTGTCAATACTAGGGGCTCTGTTGTTAGGTGCATATATATTTACAATTGCTGTATCTTCTTGATGAATTGGACATTTTATCACCATATAATGTCCTTTGTTGTGGATTGAATTGTGTCCTCCCAAAATATGTGTTAACTTGGCAAGGCCATGATTCTCAGTATTGTGTGATTGTCCTCCATTTTGTGATCTGATGTAATTATCCTACATGTTGTAAATTCTACCTTCTATGATGTTAATGAGGCATACTTAGAGGCAGTTATGGTAATGAGGCAGGATACAATCTACAGGAGTAGGTTGTATCTTGAGTCATTCTCTTTTGAGATATAAAAGAGGGAAGCAACCAGAAAGGAGAGAGGTCTTCTACTACCAAGAAAGAAGAGCCTGGAATGGAGCATGTACTTTGGATCTGGGGTCCCTGTGCTGAGAAACTCCTAGACCCAGGAGAAGATTGATGCCAAGACCTTCCGCCATAGCTGACAGAGACAGAAAGCCTTCTCCTGGAGTTGGCGCCCTGAATTTAGACATGCAGCCTCCTAGACTGTGAGAGAATAAATTTTTGTTTTCTAAAGCCATCCACTTGTGGTATTTCTGTTATAGCAGCACTAGATAACTAAGACACCCTTTTTTGTCTCTTGTAACAGATTTTGACTTTAAGGCTATTTTGTCTGATACTAATATAGCCACTCCGGCTCTATGTTGATTACAATTTGTGTTGGTTATTTTTTCCATCCTTTCATTTTCAACCTTTTTTTTTTTTTTTTTCGTTGGTGAAAATACCCAAAGCCAAAGATACACCATTTCAAAAATTTCTGTTTTTCAGCTTTCCTTTCAACTATCTGTGTACATGTTGCTTTTTTTTTTTTTTTTGTCTTTAGATCTAAAGCGAGTTGCTTATGGATAGTATATAGTTGGACATGTTTTCTTATCCATTTTGCCGATCTCTGTCTTGACTGGAGAGTTAAATCCATTTAGATATTCACCCATAAGGAAGGATTTACTTCTGTGGCTTTTCTATTTTTTTCTGTGTCTTATATCCCTTTTGTCCCTCATTTCCTCCAATACTGCCTACTTTTGTGTTTAGTTGACTTTTTTGTAGTGAATCATTTTGATTTCCTTTTCATTTCTTTTTGTGTATACTTTTAAAGATATTTTCTTTGTGGTTACCATGGGGATTACATTTAGCATCCTAAATTTATAACAACCTTATTTAAATTGATAGCACTTAACTTCAAAAACATATAAAAACTCTGTTCCTTTAATGCCCCTCCTTTATGTTGTTATTGTTACAAATTACATCCTGATATCTTGTGTGCCCAATAACATGAAGCTATAATTATTTTTATGCATTTGTCTTTTAAATCATGTAGGACATAATAAGTAGAGTTACAGTTAAAAAATACCACAAAATTGGCCTTTATATTTACCTATGGAATTACTTTTATTGGAGATCTTTATTTCTCATATGGCTGCAAGTTACTGTTAAGTGTCTTCTCATTTCAACCTGAAGGACTACCTTTAGAATTTCTTTTAGGACAGGAATCATGGTAACAAACTCCCTCAGTTTTTGTTTTTCTTGGAACTCTTTAATTTCACCTCTATTTTTCAAGAATTTCAGGTATAGAATTTTGGTTGACAATTCTTTTCTTTTGGCACTTTAAATATGTCATTTCACTGCCTTCTGGCCTTCATCATTTCTGAAGAGAAATCATCACTTAATCTTATTGAGGAACCATTGTATGTGATGATTTACTTCTCTCTTCTGTTTTCAAGATTCTGTCCATATCTTTGATTTTCAAGAGTTTGATTATAATATGTCTCATGGATCTCTTTGTATTTATTCTGCTGTGAGTTCATTCAGCTTCTTGGATGTGTAGATTCATGTCTTTTGTCAAATCTGGAATATTTCTGCCATTATTTCTTCAAACATTCTTTCTATCCCTTTCTCTCTTTCTTCTGTGATTCTCATAATTCGTATGTTGGTACACTTGATGTTCCACAATCCCTTTAGGATATGCTAACTTTTCTTCATTCTTTTTTTCTTTTTGCTCACCAGACATGATAATTTCAATTGTCCTACTTTCAGGTTTGCTGATCCTTTCTTCTGCCAGTTCAAATCTGCTGTTGAGATCCTCCAGTGAAACTTTCATTTCAGTTATTGTATTTTCAGCTCCAATATTTATAGTTTCTATCTCTTTATTGACATTCTCATTTTGTTCCTGTATTGTTTTCCTGATTCCCTTTAGTTTTTTTCTGTGTTTTCCTTAAGCTCTCTGAGCATATTTAACATAGTTGTTTTAAAGTCTTTGTCTAGGTAAGTCCATTATTTGGGCTTCCATGGGGACAGTTGCTGTCACTTTATTTATTTTTTTGAATGGGTCATCCTTTCCTGTTTCTTTGTATGCTTTGTGTGTGTGTTTTGAAGCTGAAACATTTGAATATTATAATGCGATAACTCTGGAAATCAGATTTTTACCCTTTCCCAGGTTTTTATTTTTTTTAATTATTGAAGTATCTAGTAATATGTTTGTTTAGTGGCTTCCTCCTGACTTCATGGATATGTGTGGACACTAAAGTCTCTGTTTCTTAGCTTGTGTTCAGCTAGTGTTTTGACAGAGATTTCCTTGAGTGCTAGGGGAAAATGAAAAAAAATTACCTCTCCCAGTCTTTGCAAATTGGCTCTGTGTCAGGGTCCTCCTTCAATACTTAGCCAAGATTGCACTGAATCTAGGGATCAGCTTGAGGTGAAAACATAGAGTCTTCTCAGGTAATTTATGAGCATGTGTCTTGCTCTGGGCATGCATTTTGACTTTCTCAGTTCCCCAACATATACAATGCCTTTGAGAGAAACTGTCTCCCTGGCCTCTTCTTCCAGTCTTTAGGTGCCTATTGTGTGCCTTAATTGCACTCTTTCACACCAGGTGGCTACAAGAGTTACAGTTTTAGGTCATTGCCTGTTGCCCCTGAGCTGTGTGTGAGCTACAAGACAGGCCAAACCAAGATGAACACCTTGCCTCTGTCCTTCAGGCAGCCCCCAGAAAAGTTAGAACAGACACACACAGTAATTTATGAATGAAGTCTGCTCTGCTTCCTATAGAGCTAGATATCAGGCTCCCTCTCTGTGAGTGAGGGCCACCACTGCTTTGAGATGGCCACACTGAGCTAGGGAGGGTGTGGGCACAAGCAAGTAGAACACCAAAGCTTTCCTACCATTTATGTGCTGCCTTTTTCTTGATTCAGTATTCACTTAGTTGCTGTAATCATTTGACTGGCTTCCAATGTTCTGACAAAGTCAGTTCTTCCATTTTCTGCCTTTTTTTTTTAGTGTTTTTGTGGGAATGTTTTCCTGTTCTTGGGTAATGTGCAACTGCTCATGTCGCCATCTTGCTCCAGATTCCTTGAAAATTTTCAGCCATTAATTCTTCATATATTTGTTATTCTCATTTTATGTCTCCTCTCCTGGGACTTGAATTACACATATGTTAGACTGTTTTATATTATTTCACACTTTACTGATGTTCTGTTTTTATTCAGTTTTTTATCTCTCTCTGTTTCAGTTTAGATAACTTCAATTTACCTGTCTTCAAGGTCATTGATTTTTTTTCAGCACTGATCAATCGACTGCTAAGTTCATTCAACTAATTTTTTATTTACCATATTTTAGTTCTAGAATTTACTTTTTAAAAAATTTTAGCTGTCTTAGTTTCCTAGTGCTGCTGTTACACAAATACCACAAGTGAGTGGCTTTAAAGAACTGAAATTTTTTTTCTTACAATTCTGGAGGCTAAAAGTCCAACCAGGGTCTTGGCTGTGTTGATTCCTTCGGTGAGCCTCTCTCTAGTTTCTGGTGTCTGCTAGTGATCCTTGGCATTTCTTTACTTGTAGATGATACTCACAAGTTGTCTATTTTTCCCAGTGTGTGTATGTGTCTGTGTCTCTGCTGCTCTTTACATAACTCAGAAGCAATCATATTTAGGATTTACTCTACACTGGTATAACCTCAACTGAATGGTTGCTTATAGTACATTAGATTACATCATGGAATGTGATTACATTACATTATGGAAAGTAATCTGCTTTACCTAAAGTCAACTAATCTAATCACACGTAACTACTCCATAATAGCAACTAGGCTAGTGTTTGGCCAAACTACTGGTAACCAAAGCC